>NW_008648990.1:129212-157959 GCF_000247585.1 Phytophthora nicotianae INRA-310 | reverse complement strand
CCCGATGACTTCAATAAAAGGTTAACCAAAGCAAACGATCTGCAGTAACGCGCCCGTTCTACTAATCCTCATTATTCACCCTCTCGTCGTTTCTTACTTAGTTCTAAACTGCAGTGCCTGTCAGCATTCGATACACTGAACACACTCATTATCATCACGCGCATCATGTTCCCACCACACCGAGCGTATTTCACCGATACCATTATTGGTTCTGTGGTCCAACAAGATGAAGACTTTCACCACAGCACTGTCATACGAAATAGACGGAGGGCCGATGTGGCTTCTCGTCCCTATGGCTTGTTGCCGTCTGCAGCATCGTTGAGAACGACTCCGTCTGCGCCGTCCAATCGTTTGCCTAGTATCACTGGACTTACGCGCTATCACTCTGACGCGTTGACCGTCGGTGTAATCGATACCAAGATTAAAAAAATGAAATTAGTTTCGGCCACTAGTGATCGATTCGACAACGACGCATCCAAGAACGAACGCCAACGCCAAAAGAATCGTATGCACCAGGCAAGCTACAAGATGAGGCAGCGCAAACTTGTGGCGGGTCTCGAAGACTCTTTAAAAAAGCTGAAAGAAGAAATTCCAGAGCTCGAATCTCAGCAGCGGGTATTATCGTACGGTCAAACAAACGCTACGATCTGGAGTATTGCCGCCGAATATTTCCGTCTTTTTCGCCACGGTGTTAAGCATTCAGTAGTCTCTACCACAGGGAAGGAATCATTGCTCACTTACAAGACGCCTAAGTCCAGCCAGTTCCAAGCGCAATGGCACTTTATGGAAACGGCGATGGCACATGACATCTGCAATGGTGTGGTGTCCGGTATTCAAGCACTGATGGACAACCTCATATTTCTTTCCAAGTGCTACGAAGAATTCGATCTGCGGCCTCTGCGCATGGACAATGTGTCAGAAAACGTGCTCAACGTCACCACTCGCTGTGAGATAGATCATCATTACCGAAAACACACTGCGCTATGGATTTCCCGACTTGGTCAAGAACGGAAAACATTCCTCGCTTGCTGGTAAAATACTCGGCGAGAAAATCATTGTCAATGGGTCGATGCGCTTTGTCAGGGATAATATGAGTGGTCAAATCACTCGACTTCAATGGAAGTCAGACTTGTTGACACCGCTATTACGTCTATTTGGAAGTCTGGAGGCCGTTTCCCGTTTATTCAACGGTGCACAACTGTCTCCTGATGGGAATATTAGCCCTTTCGTTATTGGGCCGACAGATAGTTAAACGCTATACTGTGTAGTTTAGTTCTTGAACTACTGTAATACATGTGTAAAGATCCCACTCACGGTTGTCAAGAGCATTCTTAATAATGATATATTTGCATTATCGACAGCTCGATTATATTCATAAGTACTTCAGTAGGAATAATTTCTAGATTGTGTTACAATAAAGTGTTGTGACGACGGATTGAAGATCATTGCATATTATGATATTATTCGAGTGACAGGGGACTTGAATCGAATCAAAATTTCGAATCCGAATTAATATTCAGATACCATCCGGATTTTTCCCGCGTAAACCCAAATCCGCACAAATCTTCGCACACCAACGTCGTGAGCTGTTAGACTCGATGTCATGTTCGAGTATGTATGTAAGATTGTCCCGGTTCAATGATACATGTTGCTCTTCATCATTAAAGAAACACCGATCGTCTCATTTACTGAACAAACCAACAGACACATATAGGATCACCCCATGCATGACAAATATGGATTACTAAAAAAAGAAGTCTGTGGTATTCCACTGAGATCACCAAACATGCGTTTATTATTTGTTCCGTATGTGCTTAACCACATATCGTTAGGCCAGGGGTACATTGTAACGTTGATCAATTTGAGTTGACCCGACGAACCGCTCATTTCACGATCGGCTTGATTGCCCACTGTGTAAGATGAACGTCGAGGAATTGAAGGCACTCGAGGAAACGCTGGCCTTCTTCGACACCCCTGACGATCCCTTTACAAGGTTCTCTTCAGGTCACAGCAGCGATGAGAGCAGTTACAATGTGTCAGCAGTGACTGACGACGAACTAGTGAGGTCAGGATCTCGGAGCAAACCTAATGAGATTCATGACGGAGCCAACGCCATAAAACAAGAGATTGCACGACTCAAGACCATACTGAAGGTTCCAGGAAGAAATCGGTCTCGAGACTTGTAGAAGCTGGAGATACGTCAGTTGTGCGCGGAGACTGCAGATTTACAGCAACGTCTAGAAGAGTTACGCTATTCGAAACGGGCCACCACCGAGAACTCTCTCGAGCCCCTAGCTGGTAATGCTGGTTGCTTTCAGCGGTCGGATGAAACACGGCTAGCTGCCTGGCACGGTTTGACGATGAGGCAAAAGAGGCTGCGAAACGAAGCAGAGTCAGAGAACGAGTATCTTCGTCGACTCATTCAAACTCAAATCAAGACCATCAAGTCACTGAAAAGGATGTTTCACAAGGAGGCATTGACAAAGGTATGTTTAAACTCGATTTGGTTCGTCATCTCCTTCCTATACTGAAAAAGCGTTTTCTGGTGCTCGTACAGCGGACATTTTCTGGTTTATCACGTTGGATTAACCCAATCTTCGTACCCGAAGGCCCGGTCATGGTTTTGAGTTGTTAGAGCAAATGAGTGGCAGTCTGAGCGATTTGTTTTTCGATACCGAACGCGTGGTTCAGTCGAATGGCCTCAGTTCCATACCGTCTCCTTTCTCACAGGTGAATACTCGACCACTATCCTCTTCCAACACGCGAATAGAGTTGCTCAAGTGCGATGTGCTTCCCTTCGACTACCGCGCAAGTGCAAAGACGTTCATGGATAAATTGGTAACAGATTATGAAACAGAGGAGGAAGGCAATCATATTCAGGTAAGTACCGGCATGGATACTTGTTCAAATGAGCACCCTGATGTTGACCATAACTGCTGCAGGCTAACCTTAAACAGAAAGCAGCTCGTGTCTTTACTCTGGATATAGAAGACGACGTCATGAAGATACAACTTCGTTTTATGGCAGTCAAGTACGCGGAAGAGAAGCGAGAAGTCATCGTGCTTACTGGTCAGGATGAACTGCTGGAAGTGTTTGGAGTTGCAGTTGACGGAATCAAGTTGGAAGAACGAACCTGGTGCGTTTGTCCGAGGTGTCGCCAGGTGTATGTCTTCTTCAATTGTGTATCACCGGGACTGTGGAAGCCAAACCACTACGCAGAGGTTACCGTGATTTTGTCAACAAAGTGTGCGAGTTGATAGCTCGTTTCGAGCAAGAATCGTTTGCTTCTCTTCAGAAGGACGCCAAAGATGTACTCCTTCGCGCTACAGTAGATAGTGGTGTGTTTTAAAGTGTCTAATGTTTATTTACAATTGACAACTTCATCTTATCCGTCAATTTTTATCTTGATAACTGTAGCGCTTTCGTACAGACCAGCTCTCCAAGGTGATGACTTTTTTTCTTCTTCTCTGGAACTATTCTCAGAAAGGGCTTCAAAAATCGTTAAATAACGTGGCGTAACCACGATCGACTGGTCAATGACCACTGGAGGTCCAAAGCATAACGAGCAGAGCTTCGCGCACGTCCAAATTTTATATTGTGCGGCCTGGGAACGGGACCACCTGGACGGAGTTGTACTTATTTTTTCGCTTGCCCATGGAGAGTCGTCAGATAATTTTAGCGCAGGGCATAGTACTAATTCAATATTCCCTTTATGAATAGCTCAAGATTCGTCCGCTAGACACCCACCGTCATACAAGTATTTCGATGGCCAAGATGATAAGGAGTGTAAGTCGAGTAAGTCTAGCAGGCGGACAGAGGCTGTGGCTGGATGCCAAGCTCACCCAGGTCGCACCTGCAGACTCGGCAACAAAGCGGCGAGATACTAAGACGAAACGAAGATTGCTAGACACACACGACCTAAAGTTTAGTTTTTTTGAGGCGTTGGGGGTCTTTGGAATACCGATGACCCTCATTCTCGTATTGTGTTTCGTCTGGACGGGATGGCTCATAGTCGTGTCTCTAGCTCCGAACGAAGCGGCCAACTGGCTCATGGACACCGGCACCTATGACAATGGACAGTTCTGGCTCATCATCGACGCAAACCCGGAGTTGACACGCATGGGTGTCGCCGGCCTACTGTTTGTAGCATTGTGCTACATGTTTGTATTACTGAAGATGATATGCTGGCGTGAAAAAATATTCATACCAGTATTCCTTCGACAATTAGAAGCAAGACTTCTAGATAGTTTGAGTGCATCTCGATTAGAGTCGAGAACTTGGTCGGTTGTTGTCGCCCCAAGTTACCAGCAGATCCACTCATCGTGGAAAGACCATACTTCGTTTAACGGCAAGAAACGCAAGTTATGGGTAAGAATCCCTTTTGCTTTGTTTGTAGCGGTTGATACCACATCTGAGTTATTTGTAATTCTCGTTTTTTTTTGTTATGCAGAACGTATACACGAAAGTAGTCGACCTTGTGATGCAGACAATCGTGCTTTTCGAATTATTAAAACGCGGTAATCCTGTGCCGATTGTGTATGGTTATACGTGTTTTGTCGTCATGAACTCGTTGTCATGCGCCGTAAACATATTTTCAGCAAAGGTTTCGACCCTCACGGAGGTTCTCATTGACACCATGTACGTCATTTATATGTATCTGCATGCTCTTGCATGTATCTAGCTAATATCTTTTATTCAGTTTTGACTTATCTGCTGCTGTACTCTTCCCCATCATCACACTCGTGTTCTGCTACTACAATTTCGAATTCGACCGTGACGTGTATCTCTCTCAATTAGATAAACTCATATCTGGCAGTTTTGAACACACAGCGCGCATGTTTGTAGACCAGTCAGAGATTGCCCTGTTTCGAGTGAGTTTCGATTCATTGCGATTTAGTTCTGGACTCGATCTGGTCGTACGCATTGCGCTGAATTTATCATTCTGTTATCGGATTAAACGTATGATGGAGGTTATGATTTGGCGACGGCGTCATTCGTGGATATCGGGTAGAACGAGAAGAAAGAGTTCCGGGACTATTATCCCACTTGAGCACAAGTCGCCGGTCCCGAAATTCGTTGGAGCTTTGTTCCTTCTATATAACGTGGCCATGGTGGTAATAACTCAGCAGTCGATTGCTCACTCTGTAGCTGCTTGTTCTGCGTATCCAGAGTGTGTCGTATACGCGTATCATTGGACATCGAGCGACATAGCATGCCCGTGTTTAATATTTATTGACATTAACAAGGCTCCTAAAACGTATGAGGAGTGGGTACATCTACCTAATGCGTACAGCACTCTTCGAGCGCTATCAGTAACCGGGAGGTTGGAATCAGTACAGATTATCAATCGTGAATTGTCCGAATTGCCAAAAGAGCTTCGCTCTTGTCACAATCTGCGGACACTGTACGTTGTTACCTCTCATATCAACGTCTTGTGTACTTATTCTCAATGTGTGTTGAACTGGTTAGGCAGCTGATGTATACGAACACTCAGAATTTGCCAGACTGGACTGGAGAATTCAATCATCTCGAAACTTTGTAAGTGCTTAGATGCTCTTATTACCGTTAGATGATTAGTTTCGTAATATATCTTGTGACAGTCACATAGAAGGCAAGGCGGGCAGTATGAATTTACGAGAGCTTCCAGATACGCTTTTCAGCAATATGCCGCATCTAGCTATGATTCATCTTGCTGTTCATGGGAGGCTCGAACGAATTCCACCTCTATCGGGTGTACCACATCTGCAGAGCCTTTCGCTTGCCTGGTTGCTTCAACTTCGTCAACTTCCGGACTTCGATCTCATTCCAGACCTGCGAATGCTTGCCATCTCTGTTGTTCCCTTGCTGGAGTGGATACCAGATATGTCTCCTCTAGATAAGCTCGTAGACTTCACGATGATGCCGGGTATTATTTGCTGCAATGGCTTTCTTGGTGCTTGTGACCTGGCCGACTTCTTTTGCTTGGGTGATCCGTTTCTCGGTTTGCCTCCAGCAAAATGCCTAATGAACGCCACAAACTCATCACTACCAGTCACCCCGTACTTGGGATATAATGGTACTCAAGACGCTTTCAAGGAATATGCACCGAACGTCTGCGCTAAATGGACAGGTGGTGCTGTTTACATTGACAACACTCCGACTAAAGAGAAGGTTGAAATGTGCGACGGAAAGTTGTTTAGAAAGTGCCATCTTCCAGGAAACGTCACTGGAATTTGCAGCAATATGCGGTTTCAAGTGCTGTCTTGTGTTTATGACGATAGCCGCATCGCATTGAGGCAATATCAGATTGACAAGGGCATCGGTCCGTTGTGTGATCCAGTCGAGGAAAAGTGGCTTGGATGCAGGGAAAGGTAGCGTGGCTACAATAAAACAGAGGAGTTTTGCCTGTAATAAAAGAGTGAGTAGTGGAATCTTACTTGAAAACCGCGAAAGCTAGTACAATACGACGTGCAGTAACAAACCAATTGGGAAATATTTGATCTTTTTTTTTTTTTTTTTTTTTTTTTTTTTTTTTTTTTACTAAATCTTGAAACGTGGTAGCATTATCACTCCGTGGTGAAAAATAATCGTGTTTGGGTATGCTTATCCACGTTCGTTTCTTACCTGGACATCGAACTTAAACGATCTTTTTATCACCACTGTTGCCTACATCTCTTACGCCGACAGCTTTTTGGTGATCTCCGCGAAGCTCTGGCCCTGAATCTTCGCAATTTCAAGTTCAAGGTCCGTCGGCTGACGTGATCCGTCCGAATTGGCGAGGGTTCCAGCTCCCCAGGGGCTGCCACCGTGGATCTCCTCGTTGGTACCAACGAGCGGGGACCGGTATCCCAGCGGTACGAATGTCATGCCTTGGTGGGCGATGAACGGGGTCATGCTCATTGCCGTGGTCTCCTGGCCGCCGCCGAGTGACGCAGAACTGAAGAAGATACCGCACGGCTTGCCAATCAGACCACCGTTGACCCACAGGCCACCACAAGCGTCGAACAGACCTTTGACTTGCGTCGGCAGCATACCGAATCGCGTGGGGAAGCCCAGTAGAATGCCGTCGGCGTTCTTTAACACGTCGGGGGTGGCAACAGGCAGATCAGGCTTAGGCGGGGCGTGTAGCTTCTTGAGTAGGTCGTCGTTTAGCGTCTCCTGGATCTGGTAGACGCTGGCCTTCACGCCAGGAACAGACGTCACGCCGGCCTTGATGGACGACGCCAACTTGGCGACGTGGCCGTACATGGAGTAGTAGATGATAGCGACGTTGGTCATGGCTGACGAGCTGGTAACGACGCAGATCGAGTTATGATCACTGCTCGGCAATAACGATAAGCCTCTAGGTCCGAGTCATGGAAGTGATCACGTACATGGAGTGTCCGTGTTCCACTTGGCGGCTGTTGTGCTTCAACGTGGCTCCATGGTGATTACATAAACCTGATTTTAGCTAAAGTTGTAAGGTTTTAGTAAAAAAAACTTAATAGTAATTCAACGATCATGGCGAGCAATGGAGAGGACTTGGGGGGCCTCTCGCTGGACGATGCGGCGCTGTCTGCAGCCCTACTGCCGGGATTCTTGGACGAGCTGAATGATGCGGATCTGCTGTCTCCATCCGACGCCGGTTCTCCGTCTCAGCTACCACCGTTCGGTGGGTATCAAATGCCTTCGGGGACGTCTCGCACACCCATTGTTGGCCACTTTTCGACGGCTATCACGCCGTCTCCGACGCTAACAGGACTTTTAACAGATTCACCATCCTCTGAGCTACATGTTGACACCTCTGTGGGCGGAAATGAGGCCGAAATGACGTTGAAAACGTCGTCGAAGGGTGTTTTGGAGGAGAAAATGGCAGTAAACAAGCTGCCAATGCAAAACTCGACGCGCAAACGGCAAAAAGAAGAGCTCGCCTACCTCCGCAACAAGGTCCAGACACTGGAACAAGAGATGGAGACTAAACGACGGGAACTTATGACCTCAAAAGGTCAAGATAAAGAGAACAAAGCTCTTACAGTCCAGATCAGAGGCCGACGAGGACGAGCCATGCGGTGGCAACGCATCGCCAAGCATCAGTTGGTGGAGAAACAACGAGCCGAACTACAAAATCTACAGCTGAGAGCGTCTCTCATAGACCAGATCAAACTGGCCCGTAGTTTACAGAAGCTACTTAAAAAGAACGCTGCCAGGAAGGACGAAGGTACGGAGGCTGCGCAGCTCCAAGCACGACTAGAGTTTAGTAATTATTGTACTGGATCAAGTGAAGACTCGCTGTATGAGAGCCTGCTACGAGATATGGACGCGGTGTTCTCAGAAGTGGACGTAATCTGTGCTAGACACCCAGTCATGCAGAGTCTAGAGGAAGGCTCCGGTGTCTCTAGTCTCCATGTGGGTGAGACGGAGGCTCTGTACTTGGAAGCCACGAACTCCAAGGTAGTTCCTTTTGGGATGGAGCAGACGTGTTCAGCAGTATGGCGGTGCTTGTCGAAAGATCACTTAAAGCTGGCGGACGGCACGTATCATGGAGTAGCTAGCTCAATCGATACTATTCGTGCCAAGGCTCTCACAACGTTGCGAGTGAGCAATACAGCCGCGCGTATGCAGATGCGATTCGCTATTAAGAAATATGTGGAGCCGGGGCGAGTGGTGATCACTCTTCAATGTGCCTCTGAGAGTGAGGGACCGCGCGACCTGCTTCATGGACTCAAGATGATGCAGCGTGCGTGGGTTGTTATTCGACCTGTGCCTTGTGAAGCGGAGGATGGCGATTTACCCTCTGAGGAGACTATTATTCAGCTGTGCATGCGCCTCACCCCGTCATTGTCAGCACGGGTCCTGGATACTCCTGGTCAGCGCACTGGAGCGATCACAGAGCTTCTGCTTGCAGCTGTCCACCGAAATCTAGGCTGGTTGTTCCAAACGGTTGAGAATATTCTGATGGAGCACAGTTTTGAATCCACACCGATTTAAATGGAATCTGTGGGAGTGCTAAAAGTTGATTGTCAATAAATGTGTGTCATTCTGTAGCTTCGAAGCACTTTTCCTATTGTTATGATGCATGTTCAGTTAGTTTTTTTTTTTTCAGTTTAAGTGCTTGTTGGTACAGCCAGGTGATACATAGCTATAGGATTAAAGGACTTCCAGCAACAGTGAGCTGTTATACAGCCACGTCAGCTTGGGCAAGATCGCTAGATTTAATGAAAGGGTTAACCCTTTAACGTCTCGGTGATCTATCGCATGCGTCCCGCAACCAATCACCATACGCCAAGTCAAGTTTGACAAGCATGACAAATGACTACATTTCGGTGGTCGTCAGTTTCTGCTCACTAGAGGCTCAACTTTGAAGTGCACAACTACTTTTCCCAACAAAGCAACCAACGCAAGACAAGACTCGTGCAGCATGGGCAATCTCGTGTCCCAATATCTGGCAGCAGCGCTGGACCGAATGGCCAATTACTGGACGAAACCAAGTCGTATTCTCCTACTTGGTCTCGATGGCGCTGGCAAGACGACGTTGCTGTACAAAATGAAGCTGGGCGAGGCTGTGACCACGATTCCAACGATCGGATTCAACGTTGAGACTTTCCAGTACAAGAATATCGAGTTTACTGCGTGGGATATCGGCGGTCAGAGCAAACTTCGACCGTTGTGGCGCTTCTACTACGAAGGTGCTGATGCTGTAGTCTTCGTGATCGATTCAGCTGATCGCTACCGTATCGACGAAGCGGTCCACGAGTTACATCGTGTCTTTGAAGATGACGCGCTTCGTGACTGTAAATTGTTGGTACTGGCCAACAAACAGGACCAACCAGGTTGTATGGACGTCGAAGAGATCCGTGACAAACTGGCATTGCGTCGCGTTACCAGAAATCCTTCACACATATCGAAGACCGTTGCTCTATCTGGACAAGGAGTTGACGAAGGCATGATGTGGTTGAGCAGGATCGTCACTGGCAAGTAGCACCATCGTCACAGCGAACACGCTGAAAAAAAAAACTACATGTATACTCGAAAACAAATTTTATTTTACATCTTTTCACCATCTTTCGTTAGATGCTGGCAATGGACTGCAAACGCAATATCATCATAGGTTTCCGTGCCTTTGCCATTTGCGTTTCAGCCCAGCAGCGATCGCGTATCCTCGACAAGCAGCAGTTTTTCCAACACGTGGTGCATAACGATAACAGTGCGGTGGTAGCACCCCACAAGCACATTCGCCAGCGTGCCGACAGCCACATCACTAGCAGAAAACTCTGCTCGACCCAGAGGTGAGACTCGCATGCAAGTTTGCGTAAAACTCATGGCATGATTCGAATCGACACAAGACGCCGTGTAGGTTAGTGGACGCAGCACATTCCAGCCTCTCTCCTGTAGTCGGATATTTAACGAGCCCTCAGTCTGTACCATGGCATTCCAGACACAAATGATCCGTGTGCAACCATCTTCGGTCCATTCGTAGTAGCGCTTCACAGTCAGCCAGACTGTCACCAGCGTCTCAGCATCGGGTAGCCGCACCGCATCCGAGATCTTCACAGCAACGACGTCATCCGAAACGTGGCGAATTTCGTACAAACCCGGATGGAACTCGGCATTCCTGTCGGCTAGGCAACGCCACACCGCTTGGTCCACAGCGTTGAGACTGAACGGGAAGACCTTGCACTCGGTGTTTTCCAGGAAGACACCGTTGGGAGTCGAACGCAGCGCTGCTGAACACGCCATATCGCCTTCGAAGTGGGCGATTCCAGCAGACTGGAAGATGCTGTCGGTCTGTCGATACTGCGTCTCCAGCTCCACCCGAAGAGAATCGAAGATGGCGGCCTCGCTGTCGAATAAACTGTGTTGGAACAGTGTATTTGGACGACGGTACTGCAACGCACGCATGACCTGGACATAGCAAGGATGACAAGACAAAATATAAGGTCTGGAACACTCAAAGACTCTGTCTGTTACCACGGTATACAAGCACATCTACTGGCTTACAGCTTGTGGATTGCGGAAAGCCACTTCGAGTTGTTTGAGTGCTCGAAGCTGCTGCTCGGCCATGACGCGAAGGCGTTTGTTCTGCTTCATGGACTTCTCGTACTCGGCCTTCTGGAATGTGGCTATGCGCTCCCAGAGCCCCTCACTTGATACAACTGAGGCGTTCTGACTGCTGTTCAAACAGTCCACTGTTGCGGGACTATTTACCTTGTCCTTATTTGTCTGTGTTTGTGCTGGAGATCCCGGTTCCGTATTACTCGACGGTGCAAGCAGCTCTGGCTGTGGGACCAAGTTGAAGACGATGGCCGTCTCCATGGCCTTCTCTTTGTCTGCTAGAGCCTGTAGCCTGAGCGTCTCCAGTGTCAGTTCCAGTTGTTTCGCACGTTTCCGCAGATACTGCACCTCGTCTTTCGGGTTCATACGAGGTTTCGGGCCTTTGATCTCTTTAACAGGCTTGGTTTTAACCTGTTTTGTCTTCTGTTTAACGGGAGCTACACTCACGTTTGTGATAGTGGACTTTAGTCGCCATTGCTCCATGGGTTGCTTGAGTTTGGCGGTCACAGCGCCGTGGTAGACGCCGCCCATGACGTCCTCATCGGTGTCGTCTTCTCCTAAGTCCAGCATGGCGGGGCTACCGAAGATCGGGACCGCAGCAAGTGACGTAACGCTGTGACTCGGTTCGTCACTGTCCACTCCGCCGGAGCATCGCTCGTCCCGCTGGCGACGTCTGTGGCTGTTGTTGCGTCTTGAGGAGTGACGCGGTCGTAATGGAGGCACGTCCAGGTCTTCGTCGTCCGAATCAAACACAATGGGCGACGCGTTGGCCGATGTGGAGCCTTCGCTGGGCTCGTAGACTTCATCTACCAGCTCCATGACGTCGTGGAGCACCAAGACGCCGTCGGGATCGCCAGGCAGGTCAGTCACGCACATGATGAAGAGCTAGTAAGGTGTTCGCACTGTGCGTTTTGAAATTATAGGGTTTGGCTTGAATTACGATACTTATTTCTGGGTTTTTGTGAGCTTTGCTAAAAAAAAATGTACTAAATTTACTGACAACCGCAGTCTTGGCTGCTGCACATGGGCTAAGGTGGTTGATACCTGTTCGCCCGCGACCAGCATTTACCGGAGTCCACCGTAGACCACCTAGGATGTTAACGATGTTGTTCGGAACAATTTATTCCAGGATCCGCCGGCATCATGCCGCTTGCCGATCTCTTGCTAAATAGCTCAATTGCCGCACGGCAGGTACAATGTTGTTCAGAACAATTACTTCCAAGATCCGCCGGCATCCCGTACATTTATCCAGGCTACTGCACAGCACGAGTTCATGACCAAGCTTATCCAGACTATCCGTACGCCGTTTCCACACAGCGCGGATGCCTCGGCGTCATAGAAACGAGAGCCCATTTTGCTCGAGTTAAACGAACAGTGACGACATCACCAGCGCGACCAAGGTCGTCGATGAAGCAAAGATGCAGAGCAGACCGATATCAATCTATTCAGCGTTACGCTAGTGACACCGATGACCAAGTTTTTTTTTTCTTCCTGGTGTGTTCTCCCTATTTAACGCTTCGCCGCCACCTCCTGCCGTCTGCACTACTATATTCCAGCGCTATTGCATCACTGCAATTACCGTCTGGACGTCACTTTGGAGTCCAACTTGGACGCATGCGCTGCTTGACCATGTCCCCAAATCGGCAATGCCTTCGAAATCACTAGCTCCAAGTATGGGCACGAGAGAAACGCGTCAATTGGACGGTTCAGGTGGATCCCTTACGCTGGATGCCCTTCAACATGGCCGATGTCCCGCGGCGTTAAATAAGAGTGAGGCTGACATGATGACACAAGGGTCAACACGCGCGTGACATCGACTGGCATATGCACCTCCACCTCCTGCGCACCAACGGACGAAATGAAGAGCAGAGCCCCGGAATCTCATTGTCCATTTTCCATCTCGGAGCGCACTTGAAGCACCATCAACCAACAGAAGCAGTAACTATGGCAAGCTGGGCGGAAAACTATCGCAATGCCAATTGGCCGATGATCTACTACATCACGCTGGTGCACATCGGCGCCGTCGTAGGCGCTACGTGTCTGCCAGAATGCAAAACACAGACGTACTGGTGGCTCTTTGGACTGTACGTGCTCAACGGTTTGGGTATCACCATGGGCGCGCATCGCCTGTGGGCACACCGCAGCTACAAGGCCTGTGGCCTCGTCCGCTTCCTTCTCATGCTGTGCAACTCCATGGCTAACCAGGGCACCATCTTCCACTGGAGTCGTGACCACCGCGTGCACCACAAGTACTCGGACACAAGCGCCGATCCACACAACTCTGGTCGTGGCTTCTTCTTCGCCCACATGGGTTGGCTGCTGGTCAAGAAGGACCCCAAGGTGGTCAAGGCCGGCGAAGGGCTTAACTACGATGACCTGTGGGCCGACTGGACCGTCGTGCTGCAGGAGAAGCTCAACCCGTGGGGCAACCTCTTCATGTGCTTCGTATTCCCCATGATGGTGACCACGCACTTTGCCGGTGAGAACTGGTTCAACGCTCTCTTTGTATGTGGTTTCCTACGCTATGTGCTCGACCTGCATGCGACGTGGCTGGTCAACAGCGCCACGCACTTCTACGGCTCAGCTGAGTACGACGACACTATCTGTCCGCGCGACAACTGGTTCGTGTCCGTCTTGGCACTGGGTGAAGGCTGGCACAACTGGCACCACAAGTTTCCGTACGACTACTCCACAGGCGAGGGCGAGTTCCTGCAGTTCAACCCCACCAAGCTCATCATCGACATCTGCGCGCTCTTCGGTCTCATCACGGAGCGCAAGCGCGCCACGGCCATCTGGCACCGTATGCGCGATGCGCGTACCAAGGGGAAATTAGCGGACGTCGTGGATCCGGAAGGCGACGAGCCGCTCAAGGCCTTCGCAGAACTCAAGTCGAAGATGCTGTAGGCAACAAGGAGTGTGTTGTGTTGTGCAGTGGGTAGCCAGATCCCCCGTTGATTCGTAGCACAGAGCACTTACTGCTCGCGTAATGTACATGTATGACCTTCATTCCACAATTGCTCTGTAGCATTCTTCTTGAGACGGAGCACTAATAAGAGCAGTTATGAAGATGGTAACCCAGCGTAACCCTAGGGTCCTTTATTCGAGATATGACAATCACTCCTCATGAATCATAAAGTAAATGCACTCACGTGACGTCAGTACATCACCGTGTCCGCCGCGCCGCATGCCGCCACTCCTAACGCTGAAGAACCCTAGATCTTGCTCGCTACACCGTCAAATTTGTTGTGCCAGCTCCTTCGTGACGGTATGAGCGCAAATTCCCCCTTGATCGACCCCCTCATGGACCACGGGACTTTGGATTCTCTGGGAATGGGCGACATTCCTACGCTTGACGAGCTGTTACTTCCCGAAGACGAGGAGTTAGTCACTGAATTACTCTCCAAACCCTCGCAAGATCAAGTGAATGAGTTAGACCCGACGCTACTGTTCCCTGAGCCTGTGGAGCTGGTGGAAGTGATCTCAGAACCTGTCAGCAGTCAAAGCAGCCCCAGCAATCGGATCTCGAGTGCCACAAGCGACACACAGGCTTCTCCAGACAACATGACCATCACTCTACCAGTGACAGCTCCTCCACGTCGCAAAAGACGCAAAGATGAGCTAGATTACCTTCGAATAAAAGCCAAAGAACTGGAGGAGCAGTTGCAGCAACTTAAGAAGAGAGAGGACGGCGTAAAGGACCAAAATGAGACCGAGAAAGACGCAGCTGGAGTCTCCGTATGGAGGAAAGTAGCTAGAAGGCAATTCGAAGGCAAGAAGAGGGCGGAGAGAGAGAACGAGAAGCTCAGGGGCATGGTGGAAGGTCAACTGACGATAGTGCTGAATCTAGAGAAGCTCCTGAGGAAAAGATCAGCTATGGAGGAGTCTGGAACGTGGGTCAGTGAAAGGAAGCGCGTGCGGGTTGAATACGAAGCCGAAAATGTCATTTTCGACCGAATCTTACGACAATTGGACGAACAATACAAGGAAACAGACGCTGCGTTTCGACAGAATGAGTTTGCTCGGAAGAAGACGGACGGACAGCATATGCAGGTCAAGCCGAATGGTATCTACGGTATGTTCATGGAGTTCTTGTCCTCAAAGATACTGCCGTTTGAGGTACACACAACTGCCACACAATTTTGGCGCTGTATGGCCCAGCCGCATCTTAAGCTTCGAGATGGCCACTATTCGGTGGGTTTACACTGTGTTTTATATGTTGGGAGCTTTGCTGTTAACGTAAATGTGGTTTATGCAGTTAATTGACGGAACGGAGGATACGCTGTCGGCCAAGATGGCGTTCACGGTGCAGCACGAGAAGCACCAAGTTATGAAGGACGCCTGGTTTGCAGTTAAACGTTTTATTGAAGAAGACAGATGCATCTTTGTGTGGGCCTGTGAGACGGAAGTCAAAGGCACGCTCAGCAGTGCTCAGAGGATGCGGCATCGTGACACTGGATGGACGTCAGTTGAGCGTTATACTAATGCAAATGACGATTCAATGGACTCCTGTATCATTCAGACGTGCGTGAGAGTACGGACGGAGCTGCCTGAGGTGATGCCACGCAGCCAAGAGGAGCTTATGCTACTCACAGACATTGTGACTAGCTCGTTCCTAGAGAACCTTGATGGCATCCACCAGTCTGTTGAAGACGCGCTAATCGAAGAAGCCATGAGAAGTAACTAAGCGAAGCGTGTACATGATCGATAGATTACTGTGCTGACTGCTTTGCCGCCTCCTCAAGAAGCAAGCTTTCGATGATCGTGTCGTTCCCCACCTCAATATCTTCCCGTGAGTGAAGCACAAAGTCCGTCAGTGTTCCGACTTCCCACTCTGCGTTCAAGTCGATGTCCGGTGTCATTGTCGAGTACCCTTGAGTAAGAGTAGCCGATCGGGAGCCTAACGCTGGGATACTTCTCAGTACGATCCAGCCCGACTCGCGGAATGTGAGACCACTTGTTTGCGTTCCTGGCAGTTGGATCTCGTCGATGATGGAGTGGCGAACAAGTACAACTCGATCGCTGGCAACATATCGACGTGTCACTTGTCTCCCGAACAAGACAGCAACACTGTCGCCATGTTTAAATTCAACGCCAAACTTCCGCAACATCGTGTCGTCCCGCATCTCAACATGCTGCAAAGATACCAAATATGTTAGTCATATAGCAAACGCCAGAGTCCTACGAATCAAGAGCTTACCTCCTCGATGTACTTGTTGAATTTGACACCAGTTTCAGTAAGAAAGCGCCATGTTGCTGTACTGACAGTTTGCAGATCAAATGGCCAGAGTTTACTGTCTTGAAACTCGAGAAACATTCCTGCAGTGTCACTGGCCTTGACGTCTCGTTTGCGAAGTACCGGGTTTGCCATTGATGCCACGGGGCAGTGTGCGATGTGCTTGTCTGTTTCGACGTAAAGGCCATCAAGACATTGCAGCATTTCATCGAAAATGCCGGTAACACTGTGCAATAGAGGTCTCGTTCGCTTGGGCGTGTTCGAAACCTGAATAAAACAAGAGGTTAGAATATAATTATTAAGGTTCTTGTGTAGCTGATACGGTGACTTTACCTGATCTTCATCTCGTGTGCGTTTGCAGAGGATCCGCTTGAGACTTTTGGCCATTCGAACCTGCGTCTTGAGCTTCTCACGGAGTTTGACATTCTCCACTTCGACCAGTTCTCGTTGGGTTTTCTGTCGCTCAGCCATTCTTTTCCAGAGCGCAATGGAGTTTTCGACATGCATCGAGTTGAGCAGGTTGTCAGGGGAAGAAGGCGTGGTTGAAGGAGGGGATCTACTGTCAGATTTCTCTTTCAACTCGTGGAGTTTGTTTTCCATCTCCTTCACTTTCAAGCGCAAATATTCGAGTTCCTCTTTGCGGCTAACACGTGGTCGACCGAAAAATCTCTTCGCGCCTTTTGTAGATGGAGCGGCCGTCAGTGACAGCGATTGCTCTGCTTTCGTTGGGTTTAACTCCTTTAGAGTGTCGTTGCAGCTTCGAGAGGTATCGGGAAGCGTCTGCGGTGGGCTGGTCTCACAGAACAGCTCTTCCAAACCATCGAGCCACGTACTGTCGTTCGGGCTTGAAGGTGCAGGCTGAATCATTTCCGCGCATTCTCCAACAGCGAAGTCATCGACGAACGCTAGGAAATCATTGAAATTGGCAGCGTCTTGCCGGGAAGAGACTTGCATCTTAAGTTCTTCTCTTTGGGAATGACGGCTGCGATAAGTAAGGGGTTCAACGAGCCGGTCATTGGTAAAATAAGCTGTTCGTCGTCTGTCCGTGCATCATATGCGCTCAGATTTGAGGAACGTCAGGCCACACGTTCTGTATCACGTCGTAATTGCGGTGATAAATGACCAATTGCATCATTCACACGTTGTTGATCTACTGTAACCAATGGTCACTGTCCATTAATACCTGAAATACTTTAAAGCAGTCGCATTAATGAGATAAGAGCACGCCAATACTTTATGACATATAACGTGAGCTTCAATTACGGCGTTGTTCGCTTCGCTGCTTCTTCCAATAGCAAGTTCTCTACAATGCTTTCATTCCCGACCTCCATGTCTTCGCGGGACTGCAGCACAAAATCTGTCAATGCGCCGACTTCCCACCTCGAGTTTAAGTCCAAGTCGGGGGTAAGCGTTGAGTATGACTGGACTAGTGTCATGGGCCCAGAAGCCGAGACCTGCCCCGTCACGTCTTTCAACACTAGCCAGCCAACGTCTCGAAACGTGATACCTTGAGCTGCTGCGTCTCCAAGCTCTGTCTGATCGATAACGGACTCGCGCACGATCACTATTCGGTCGCTTTCAACATAACGACGGATAGCTTGTATTCCAGCCATCTTAGCAGTACGCGTGTCCTGCTTGATTTCGACCCCAAACTTCCGCATTACTGTGTTCTCCGTCGCAGTAGCAGACTGCTAAACAATACGAAAAGTTTGTCAATAGTACGGTTTTCACGATACTAATAGGTGCAGCTACCAACCTCCTCAAAATATGAGTTGTACTTGATACCGGGCTCGCTCATATGACGCCACGAAGCTCGATTGACTGCAGCCAAATCGAAAGGCACAAGTTTGCTGTGTAGAAACTCAAGGAACATCCCAGTAAAGTCGTTGTACTTGACGTCTTGCTTGCGAAGAACCGGATTGGCGCCTGACGCTACTGGACACAGTGCGATGCGTTCATTCGTAATAGCATATAGCGCATCGAGATTCTGCGTCAGAGCGTCAAATTCTAACGTAGAACCAGCATCAGTTAAATCAGTTGCTGTCTCGCATAGTTGCTTAAACCGTTTCGGCGACTCTGCTGTAATCTACACCCACACAACGTATTATCAGCAATAAATCATAAACCAAACATGAATATTTGCTACATACCTCTTCTGCTGCTCGTTCTCGCTTACGTAGAATGCGCTGCAAGCTCTTGGCCATGCGCACTTGCGTCTTGAGCTTCTCACGCAGTTTGCCGTTCTCGGATTCGACCATTTCTCGCTGACTTTTCTGTCGCTGAGCCATCTTCTTCCACAGAGCAACGGACTGTTCTAGTTGCATCGCAGCCTGGGCATCCTCTGGAACCACAGGAGCAGGAGGAGGTGGAGTACCACCGCCCTCCGCCTGTTTCTTAAGCTTGTTGAGTTTATCTTCCATCTCCGCAACTTTCTTTCGCAAATATTCCAGCTCTTCCTTGCGACTAACTCGGTGTCGACGAGGCATCACTGACGCAGCAGTGGCATTGGAAGGTACCACCATACTCCGTTTGTTGCTACTTGCAGTGGTAGAAGAAGATCGACGGCCGCCGCCTATGAAAAGTTCTTCGAGGTTGGCGTCTTGAGCTTTGCCCTGCCCCGACGTCGAGAGCTCGTCCTCCATCCAGCTGTCACTGTCATGACTATCCTCCATCTCAAAGTCGGCGATAAAGGCCAAGACATCTTGCAGCCCCGTGGGCTCATTTGCGAAGGCGTTGGGGGTCAGTCCACTCATCGCGTTGGAAGGTTTGGTGTGTCTGCCTCGTCCAGCACTTTGAGTTGTGCGGCAGCACAGAGAAGTTGTCCCGGCCATGTGGCAAAGCCTCTCATGAGACTCTATGTGCGCTTTTTCCTGCCGCGGATAAGCAGGAGATCGGCTGGTACTCATTCTTAATAATAGGTCCTCGATGTTCTTAGGATTTAATCGCTTCTTGCCAAGGTGTTGGATCACCACCCCGACAGGGATCTTCACGGTTCTACCAAGTGGAGAACGAGAAAAAAATCCATCTATATGCACATGCACGACCAGCAAGTTGGGTCGGCGCTAGCTGGATTTTTGTCCTCTTGATGACAGTCGACAAGTTGGCGTAATCGATTCTTTGTCATGGGCTACGCCCCATTTTGTCAAACACAAACAGTCAATGTGACGAAAAGAAGTTTAGTCCAGGCAAAAGTCTTCCTTACAAGTATTAGTGAAAGGCCTGCCTCAGCATGGAATTCCTCGCTCTTCTTGATTGCAACTTCATACAACAGCATAATGTACGTGGAGGTTGCTGCGGTGTACTGGAGCATGCATTCATACTGTACCAATGGCGTCGACAGCAGCGTTGGAACGTCTGTGTAAACATGCTGGGGGATTTGCCTGAAGACTGGAAGGTGCGGTACGCCATCAGCCAGCTGTCCTTGTTCAGCTGGATTCTCACGTGTGGTATCCCAACCAGTAGCGGTGACTTGCTGGCCACAGACGAATCGCGTCAATGCCGTAAGCTAAAGTTGATCACTTATAGCGCGTCTACCCCGTAACGTCAGTCAACTTTTACCATTTCAAAAATGTCGGAAGACACCGAGACGCTCGAAGCGGTCTTCTCCTTCCTATCGCAGATCGATCTGCCGTCTGGTTTCGAAGATGAAGCTTCGCGGTTGGAGATATCCCATGAAGACGAGGTGACGCTGGACGCTCTGTGTGGAGAAGAACTACCGATTCGAGATCAATTGACACCTGCAACGACACCGGTTAAGAACAGTATCAAGGTGTCAGATGATGAAGCGAGCAACGGGAGTCCGGTGTCTTCGGAAGACTCGGTACAACCGACACAGAGCAAGGAGAAGCCGAAGCGAGTTCGGATTTCTCGGAAGCAGCAGATCGACACTCTGCGCGAAGAAGTCCAGGAGCTAAACGAACAGTTGCAGAGTCTACTACCTCAAGTACAGCCTGGGTCTGCCTCGCACATGCACAACGGACAACTCGTGCCACGACGAGTTTCCATGTGGGAAGAAATTGCTGCGAGACAACTCGAACGACGGGAAAAATCAGAAGAAGAGAACGCAAAGCTGCGGGAAATGCTCCAGATTCAGATCCACGAAGCCAGGAACTTGCGACGAGTGCTCAAGCGCCGAACCAAGATAGAGGTACGAGAAGATTGATTCTAGGTAGTTGTCGTTCGGTTCTAACTGATTTCTTGTTACTGTAGATGATGGAGGATATGTTGGGTATGAAGCGACAGAAGATGCTAGACTACGACGTTCCGGATGATAATCCGCAGGTATTCGAAGATATGCTTCGAGATACCGACGAACTCTACGTGGGTGTAGAGGCCTTATTCCATGAAAAGCGACTGTACGACTTGCCGTGTCCTGGTCGACGACGTGATGCTAAGCGCAACGTCACCAATGGTCTGTTCCTAGAACTCTTGCAACGCCATGCGGTGCCATTTGATATGGCAACAACCGAGAAAGCTGTGTGGAAGGCAATGAGATTAATCATCTTTCAAGGATTGACCAAGGTCCATGAGTTCTCGCCACGCGTCCAGTTCCACGCTCACCACGTCGAAGAGTCCAGCAATACACTTAAAACGAGTTTCTTTGTGGAGGCCGCCGATCTAGGCGACGTGAAAGGCGCCCAGCTCCGCAAAGTGGTCCGCAAATATGTGGAAAATGATCGCGTGGTGTTCATTTGCAAGAATTTGATGGAGCCGATACTGCATGACAAGGGAAAAACCTCTGGATTCTCCTCACGTACGACGTTGCGCATCGTTATCCGTTCTGACGATTCGACGGATTCCGGACTTGGACAAACCTCACGGATCGATAGCCACTTTAGCGCAACGCGTCACAATCAAGGCCTTTCGATTTCTCGAGATGTCACCTCACCAGCTAACATGGATGTGGGGATTGAGGCGTGGGATGAAGCCATTTCTCGCATTGCTCATCAAGTAGAGAGCTTAGCGATTGACGAGTCGTGCACCAAGGTTAGCTCGTCTTTGTCGGCAGTAAGATAATCTATCGCAATGTATTTTTCTACTTGTTGGCGGTCGCATACTCCAAAATACTGCAGTCCAGAGAGCGAACGGATCCGTCAACATTAGCGACCGACACACGACTATCGTACAGTTCTCAGCAAGAACTTTTTGAGCAGTTTTTCGAATGAGTACGTTGATGTGTAAATTATCTTGACTGTATGCTGCTCTCTAAGAGCTGGTTCTCGTGCTGATTCGTTACTGAAGATGCAGAAACTTTGCCATCCTTAATGCATTGAGTCCCACAAAGCCTGCTCGATTTCATGTCGGACGTTCTTTCGAGAGCAATTTGTAAACACAACTGCGTTTGGACGTGACGTAAAAGCACCAGACGCGACCTCGAGATGCATCTTGTTCAAATTGCTGGCCAGTTCTTTTTTAAACGCCGAGCTGTTATCCAGCAACAATGAGGTCGCAGACGAAACCAAACCAAACAAGTGCTCTGGTATCATGTCAGTCCACCACAATAACTTGTGCATATGAAAAGTTGTTCCTCAGACATCTTAAGCTCAAATAGTAGTTCAGCTGCTCGGTCTCGTCCTTTGCGGTACATGGACGTCAACTGGTATCGATACGTCCACTGGTTTCGCAGCTGCATCATCCTCCGAGCCACGAACAGCGAATCCAACCGGCTTCATTATGTCACTGCAGCTCATTGAGACGAGTCCAGCGCTCATCATTCTGGCCGGAATTGGCCCTTCCAGAACTTGCATCACAGCGTTGCGTGCACCCGACGGTGTGTTTGTAGAGGGGCTTGCCGAAATTCGGTGGATCCTGTTCCTCTTTAGCGATCCCGCAGACGACAAGGCGCTTTGGAGTCAGGTAGCGTGGCTACCTGCTGGATCTCTATTAAGCACGTTGAAGCAACTTATAGAGGATGATTTCTGAATGGAAACTTTATACGATTGTGGAGATGGCTGCGATTGAATTGGTCGCTGGAGGTGTAACAATCAACGCAGCAGCAGGGAAACCTTCCGTAAACAGCACTGGTGGCCACAAGTTGAGAAGATCCACTGAAGCCGTGAAGCGAGCGCATCAATGCTCCATGGTGTCGTAGTGACAACAACGATAACTGTCATACATGATCCTGTATTTCCTGATATACGACACAGTACGATAGTCCCGAGAAGTAGCATTTCTCTAAGGTCTTAATAAAATTTATTTAGATTTGCTATTTTTATCATTACCTGTAATATCCTATGCATCGTATAATTTGTGAAACCTTAGTATTGTAAAGGTTATTGGAATGCATGGCAGTACATTGTTGATGTCAAATATGCACACGTTTTGCCCGCGTAAACACAAGTTTCTCCTCCACATGTGACCAGCTGTTACATTCGTTTACTCATAGTCACCAAGCCCATTGTGCCTTCCCACAGCTTGGTGCGAGGCAATTGGCAACAACACTTTCCAATTCGCTTCAAGTCCGACGTTTGCTCTTCCACAACTCGCAACAAATGCCGCAGAACGAGGTGGAGACGCTTGAGGCAGCGCTCAGGTTCATCGCACAGTATGAGCTGTCGACGGACGAAGAAACTTCTGAGACCAATGCCGTGAACGTCACTTCCGCCTTCCAGCACTCGCACAAACTCAACAAGGCGCACTCGCTCGAAATACCGGAGCGCCGCTCTTTCAAACACTCGCACTCGCTTGAAATCCCGCAAGACAGTGAAGATGCGCTTGATCCCGACATCCATGCGGCCGAAGCATTCCTCGAGGACATGAAGCTCGAGCCTGAGTTATTCGACCCCACACCACCAAATCAGAGCGAAATGCAAGGCTTCCTGCATCCAACGCTGAACACGATAGATGCCAGTGCTCTGAAAGCTCCACCTTCGCAGCCGCGGCGTCGGCTGTCGAAGAAGGAGGAGCTGCGTGAGCTAAGAGATACCGTGACTGAACTGTCCCAACAACTGGACCAACTGCAGGCGTCGTCGACACCGAACTCACCTGCAGAAGAGGATGTACACGTAGGTTCGATCCTGTCTCAATCAGAGTCACTATGGCAACAGGTCGCAGCCAGACAACTTTTACTACGCCAACAATCGGAGGAGACAAACGCACAATTACGAAAGGCAGTGGAAACGAGAATACGCCAGACCAAGAACCTCAAGCGCATGTTAAGTCGCCGCAACGACTCAGAGGTATGTTTTAATCAGGCTTTGAGTATGCTGCATTCACCATGGCTCACCTGTTATCCGACACAGACTCTGGAACTCATTGGGCTTAAGCGCCGCAAGCAAATATACGTGACTGGACCACCGCCAACAGACAACGCGGAAGTGTTTGCCAAACTGCTAGAGGGAACGGACGAGATGTATGCGAGTTTGGACGAATTGTACATCCAACATGGAATGTCTGAAATACCGTGTCCAGGACGGAAACGCCAGGTACAACGAGATGCCGTAAATGGCGCGATCGTTGTGCTACTCGATAAGAACAAGGTCCCGTTTGATCTGGAGAAGACAAAGAATGCTGTGTGGAAGTTGCTCAGCGGCCGTCACCGCAAAGACAGCCCGTACATTCAGGTTAGTCGGAGTAGTGCGTTTTAATTAAAGCCCGACTAATCGCGACTTTGTGCTATAGGGAACGATCGACTGGGAGAGCCAATTGCATGGTGATATCGTCACCAGCTACGTGTCCTTCACGTGCGTCGCTGGGACAGTCTCCGCTCTACTTCAGGTTCGCGAAGTGGCACGCAAATTCATCACCGAAGACCGCGCGACGTTCATCACTCGCTCGATCATGGAGCCCACGCCGACAGGAGAAACCGGTAGAATAGGATTGAAGTTTAACGAGACCATGACGGTCGTGGTGCGACGAGGTGAGCCGCTGTCTTCCGGCCAGGAAACCTCCATCATTGAAAGTTATCTCTGCGCCACTCGGCATGATGAAGGTACAGCCGCGGCTCGTAAATTTCGAGGGGAGGTATACGTAGACATCGCTATTGAAGGCTGGGAACAATCGTACACGACCAACAACCAGGAGATCGAGAACTTGCTTTTCGACGATGCGATTCAAGTGGGGTAGTGGGCATAGGCAATAGATTTCTAGCTAACGAGCAATACTTATGGTTCCGTTTTCTGAATCACTTTTGATAATGTTTTCCAAAGTCGATTGGTTTGTTATTACTACATTAGTATTATTTTTTAACGTAAGCGACAATTGCTTATGGAAACTCTGCCACTATCAACGGTTCGTATTCTGTAGTATTATTTTTAATATATATTTTTTCAAACTTTGATATTTTATAAACTACAAATAATCAAAAATTAATAAACTTAATTCTAAAACAGTTCGGATTAAATAATTAACATATTATTATTAGAAATATTAAAAATTCCTTAATGTTATGAATGAAAAAATATATTTAAAATACGTTAAATAAATGCAATCTTAAAAATGATTTTTAACATTTAATTTTTATTTGATAAATAATAAACAAATAAAAATGTATTTAAATTAAAATATTTGTTTTTGGTCCACAACATCCATTAGCTCACGGAGTTCTACGTTTGATTGTAGATCCTGGTCGTCGCAAAACCTATGTTGCTACGTTTGGTTGGTTACGAGAACTCAAAGTCAAACCAAAATAATGGCGCCGGTTCATCCCTATTAATCGATGCCTTTAAATATACTCTTACTAAAAGTTAGAAATGCTATGTTACAATTTTCAAATTTTGTTACCATTTTCAGATGGGTTCGCTGCTGATTTTAAGATATTGTAGTCGTCATTTGCGACTTGCTTGATCATGTGGATCTTGTAGCCATGCATAGAGAAAACCAGTACCTAGGTCATGCGAATCGTGCCTAAACCAGGATCGTAGATATTTTAAAAAGAAATCTACGATAAAACAGAATTTGAGGAAGCGTTTTGGTGACAATACTAAAAAAAATAGTAACGGAAATGGGCTAGCCAGCTTTCAATTCTCCAGCAAATATGTTTCCAGGATGCTTGAAGTTTTTTTTTTAGTTTTTCGCGGACAAATTACCAACAAAATCCCGAAATATCGCTGGAAACCATAGACGCTATATATCAAAGATCATAACGAGCCAACCACGAATGCAACTCAGTGTGTAGTTGGCTACGCTAGGATTGGAAATAATGCGCTCTTGGCAATATTAGTAAGAATTTAGCAGGAAAGAACCGCAAATAGTTATTATTTCATTTTCTTCCTTTTAGTCTTTTTTTCGCGTTCTTACCGGCAAATATTGACCGGGTGGCAAATTGGTACAAGGTATAGATGACATAACTCTGCATGTTATTAAATTGGTTTTGAACTTCCGGCCAGAAACTACATCACGTTTAAGGCGTCGTCAAACAAAATGTTCTCGATCCGTTCACTGTAGAGCGAGAGCTTCTTGTTCCAGCCATCTATAGCAATATCCACAAAGGCTGCATCCCGGAATTTGAGGGCTATTTCCCTGCCGTCGTCGCGTCGATCCACCCACAGATAGCTTTCAATGACGGCAGTTTCCTGTCCCGATGCCAAGGTGTTGCCCATTCGTACCACAGTCACAACTGTTTCTTGAAAAGACAACGCCAGAGCGCCATGGCTTCGAATAGTTGGTTCTACCAAATTGCTGGAGATGAACAAGACACGATCGTGTTCAACGTATTTCCGCGCTGCTCCACTTTCCTGGACGAATGAGGCGTGTCCAGACGCATTGCAAGTGTAATTCATATAGCTCGTGATAGTGTCCTCAGTCTGCTGCGTATCGTGAACACAGAGCTAGGATTTACAAGCACACTCGATAAGTTCTCTGACAGCACGGTGAGTATACAAACATGACGTATCGTGTACCTTAGCATCGACAATATCGCCGTCACGGGTCTTCTGGCCGCACATTGCTTTCCAGACAGCTTTAGCAGTCTGATCAGCGCTGAATGGGACTTGAGTCTTGTCCTTCAACTCAATGAAAAGACCATTCGTGGTCTTAGGGTGCGCATTCTGAGCCCGACTTGGACACGGCAGCTTCGTCATGCCTTTGTTAACAAAAAGAGCATCGACGCTAGTGTAGACATCGTTGATAGTCTCTAATAGCTCTCTGAAGATCTGTTCATTGGTACTCGAGGTTTTGCACTCTAGACTTCGTGCTCGCTTCTCAATCGGCATTAACTCGAGCATCTAAAGCAAAAAACATCAGATAAATGAACCACGAAGGATGAGATAAATCCCAGAACAAACCTCTTCGCTATATCGTCGCTTCAGCATGCGCTTGAGATTCGCAGCCGTCTTGTTGTACGACATGACATCCTTCCGCAGTCTAACATTCCTTGCTTCCGTTGTTCTTCGAAGCATAAACTGCCCCACTGCAATGTCCTTCCACAGCGTCTTTACTAGAGCATTCTCAACCTTGTACGGCGACACATCCTGCAGCGCAGCGCTTTTCATCAACTGGAGTTTCTTCGCCAATTTGGTCGCTAGTGTCCTTAATTCCTCGAGTTCCTCTTTACGTGAACCTTTTCGTTGACGCCGCCTTGTTGGGAAGGGAGACCCTTGACGACACTGAGCTCTACAGTCCAAACCACTGTCATCGTCTCCATTGCTACTCGAGGAGCTGTTCCACGTGGGAAACCCGAATTTGAACTTGTCCAACATGGCAAAAGAGGCGTCGTCTTTCGAGCTGTGGTCGAGGTCATTTAGGACCGTTCCATCGTCGATTAGCTCGAGGAGTTCAGTCTCAGCACTGAGGTCAGCGTGTGGTACGTCGAAGCCGTCGATGAAGTCGAGTGTGGCTTGCATTGAGGCCATATCGTGTTCGGTAGCGCACGCCATGAAGTCTTCAGTTGCGTGGAGGTCTCAGCACAGGTGTGATCGACAATGGTTAGTCAAGTCGACTCAGTGGAGAAATCACAACTTGCTAACCAATGGAAGGCGTGGGAAAGCAGATCCGTTTTCAGATCACGCACAGTTCACTCACCTGGCCAAAAAAGCTCCGCCTCTCCCAAATTCAAGAGCGTCTTGTCCACTCTCGTAACGAGAATCGGGTTTCTTGACCACAGGCAGACTACATATTACTAGTATACACTGCTGTCGAGCAAGGGAAACACAGCACGTCCCATCCAATCCACAACCGTTGTACGGCTGGTACACGTGTAGGAGCCAGCTGTACAGACGATCCCCTCGGTAGTAATCCCTTGGCATGGAATACTCCCTCAACAGAAATAAAGTAACGGTCCCGTTGACCAGTTGCATACAAAACCCTATTATTCCCAGTTGTAAAATGGAATACATTTGAAGTCAAATATTCCTATTCTGGGGTGGTTAACTATGGGAAAAGTCATAACTGCACAGGACATCCGAAGAAATCTACGAAGACTTTGCTGCTTGTGTCCTTGCTTCCTTCCAAGTTCTTTACGGAGCGTGCTCTGCATTTCTCGCAATCCACTCGCGGATCTACCCGATACTCCAGTCGCACCGGCACGAACGAGCTCAAGGTCCTCCTCAATACTACACTCCATATCGTCCTCGTCCAGGTTTTCTGAGCTGTTCTCAGAGCCATCTACAGCCAATTCTTGGCCGCCAACTCCACAGCGTCTTCATCTGTGGGATCTTCTGCAGTAGTGTTCTCGTTCAGCTGGTTCAGAAGTACCTCCACGGACCTTGGATCCTTAGTGTGCAGGCGAGATACCGGCACAACGAGCATTGCATCACCTTCGTCTGGTTCTTCGTAGACGCAGTTGTAGTAGTCTAAATGCCCGGTGTGCTTCCAGCACCTTGCGAAGAGGGACGGTGAAACAAGCCAATCGTTTCTATAGTGGATGCTGCAAACTAAAGATACACGGATCCATTTTTGTGGTACATTCATGGTAAGGAATACCCTTGGACAGGAATAAATATTTGGTTCTTCCAGCGTTATGACTGCCGAGAGGGTCGTCTGTAGCATTGATGTTGGCAGAGTTTCTGTAAACTGTTGTCGCTTACACGAAGTGTGTAATCGACTTCGTTCATCACTAATAACCACAGTGATGGAACGGATAAAGTTGGATAAGTTTTTCATCCTCTGAATACTTATGGTCAACGGGACCTTGTTGTATATATAACTTATCGTATAACATGTACGCGGAGTACGCCGTACTACGCCCACTATCCCACTTGGATCGCATCGTCGAAAAGCAAGTTCTCGATCTCCTGGTTGTTGGACGAATACGATTGTTCCCAGCCTTCAATAGCAACGTCTACGTATACCTCCCCTCGGAGTTTACGAGCTGCGGCTGTACCTTCATCATGCCGAGTGGCGCAGAGATAACTTTCAATAATGGAGGTTTCCTGGCCGGAAGACAGCGGCAGCGCCCGTGCGCAGGCCCTCCGTGAACACGGTCACCGTGACCACCTCCGGAAGAGGGCTCGATGCCATACCGGCGATGAGAGTTCTCAACTCCTGGACATAGTCCAACAACTCCTTCTTACCCTGGCGGGTAGCGAGGAACTTCGACCGTATACGGTACGCCTGGTTAGGCGGCGC
>NW_008648990.1:121975-128987 GCF_000247585.1 Phytophthora nicotianae INRA-310 | reverse complement strand
TCGAAGGTCACTACGCTCAACATGAGCGGCTTCGGTCTATTAGACCACTCGAGCGTCGACGACACGGCGGACGTCGTAGCGCTCACGCGTTCTTGAACATGCTCTAAGAGCGCCTTCTCGTAGCTTACAAAAGCCTCCAGCCCGACAGACACCGCCTCAGGCCCTTGCGAAGCAAGATGAGCAATGCCCTCCGGGCACAACAGAGACATAAGCTTTTTAAGCGTCTCTTGCTGGTCAGGTGGCAAGCTCGCGAACACAGCGTGTTCCATCCTCTCAGAGGGATCAGTCAAAGTCTCAGTCGCAGGATTGACTACAAGTGCTACCAAGTGCAGCGGGGCTGCCATAGTTTAGCGTCAGAGGAAGGCGGTTAACTCAACACCTTATTAAAGGTTAAAAGCCTTAATATCCGAAGCCACCTACTAAACAACAACCTTAATAAAAGGTGGTTACTCTTTGTGTTCTAAATCCAAACTGTTTATTTATCTTTTATTGCGGCAAGCCGCCTATGGGGTAAATGTATGTGGTTAACTATCTAGCATAGTAAAACCTAATCAAATGTATATCATATGGTCCTCAGCCTATGTACTGAGGCCACCGTTAACTCTACGAGTCATGTTCTGAGAGTCTGTTAACTCTTCGTGTACTCCGTACCCATGTGTGGAACACACCAGGTGTAAACCCGTGTAACCCCGTTACATGGCTGGTATCGTGACTGGCAAACCGCCTACCCCGTGGCATCCTACATGAATGGTGATGTACGAATTCCGACCGGTATTGCTCGGTGTCGACATTGCTGAGCGCATCAAGAAAGAGCGGGAGCGTTGGAATGAGACATATCAAGAGTTTGCGGATCACCTCCTCCAGATGACTGATGCGTTGGAAGGTGGAAAAACAGTTCCCGCTAATTCCCGCCACGCACTCGTCACGTTTGTGCGAAACGCGTACCCCAAGTTCACTGACTTCCTAGAGGCGAAGGTCAGCCTAGAAGGCGAAACACCTAAAGAGGAGCTCAAGAAAGCGATCGCCGTGTTGGCGCGCAAAGCAGAGACTGACGGACGCCTCCCGGACCGCAAGAAGACCAAGACCGCGTCACCTCCCGTGTCTATCGCGAAAGGCAAGCTCACGAAGCCCACCAGCAAGAAGACGCCGCAGCCGCCGACGAAGAACGCCAAAAAACCGAAGAAACGGCCCGCCGAAGCCCAAGTAACAGTTGTGGAGCGGAAAAAGAAGCCGAAGAACACCAACGCCAATGTCAAAAGCTCGTCAAGTGCTACGAGTGCGGAGCCACGGGCCATACCGCTGATTTCTGCCGCGCTTACTTGCAAGGCAACAAAACTGGTGAGTTTGGAGAGCGTACTGCACTCAACGTCGAAGCTGAGGACGAGAGCGAGCACGACGAGGATGACCAGTGAGGGTCTGGCGTCAGGTGGCACCGAGTCTTGCTAGACTCGGGCGCGTCTCACCACTTGAAGGGCCGACCGGAAGACCTCGAGGCCATATGTACGAGCCCAGCGCTCGAGATCAAGGTGGCCGTCGGTCGCACGGCTGTTGCTCGAGCCAAGGGGAGGATGAAGATCCAAGCGATAGTAGATGATGGTAAAAGCGGCTTCTCCTCGCGATAATTCGTACTTGAAAATGGCTACCATGTGCCTAACTTCCCCAAGACTCTACTTTCAATCTCGACCCTATTCCGCACTGGACACGACGTGCAATTTTCGCCTCACGGATGCACAGTGTTTCGTAGAAATCGCAAGCGCGTAGGGTGCATTGCGCGTGTACAAGACGGAGTGTATCCAGTGATCTCATCTGAACGTTTGGCGATATCAGCTGGTGATGCTGAAAACGTGTCTGCGTTCGCGGTGCGGTCGCGACCTAGAGACGTGGCATCGACGTATGGGGCACATGAACTACAAGATACTCAAGTGGATGGCTGCAAACAAGATCATCAGAGGATTCATCAGAGGATTGAACATCAAGCCTGAAGCCAGACCTGCTGTGCGTGTGTGTGTGGTTAGCGCACTTACCAAGGCACTGCAGCACGCGCCACCGACGGAACGGACCAGCAGCGATGAGTTTCAGGATGGTGTTGTGCACGTCGACATCAGTGGACCGCTAGCGAAAACGCGTGACGGCCACCGATATTTCATGGTGGTGATTTGGCGTGGCTTTCTCCAAGTGTATCTGCTTAAGAAGAGCGAAGCGATGTCAACAGTCCGCGTTCCTAAAGCTCATCGATCGGCAAGCCGAAGTCCCGGCAACCGACATTAAGGTCATCAGAACCGATGGAGGGATAGAGCTCCTCAACAAGGACTTTTGTCGACTCGTACAGCGCGACGGTTTGTGGCAAGAGCACACGACGCGGTACAGTTCATTCCAAAACGGCGTTGCCGAACGAACTACCCGGTCCGTGACGGAAATGGCATCTGCCATCCTCACAGGCTCAGGGTTGCTGCATCGGATGTGGGGAGATGCGCTGAAGCACGCGGCATTCCTCCGAAACAGGATACCTCGCAGAGGGGACGCCTTGAGTCCATTCGAGAAGATCTTCATGAGAAATCCAGACGTCAGCAAGGTGCCGATCTTTGGGCAAGCATTGTCTGATCGAGTACCCGACGAGATCCGACTTAAGTACCAGCGGTTCACCGACACACGCGGCCAGCTCGGTGCATTCGTCGGCTGCACTGATGAGGTCAAAGGATATCAAGTCTATATGCCAGGGCCAGGCCACCCGGTCTTTGAAGCTCGTAGGGCGAAGCTGATCGACCGAATGTATCACGAGCTAGATGAGGTCGACGACGACAACCCTGATGACTTCGCTAACGACAGTGGTGACGAGCGCGACGACCAAGACGAACAGCAAGCCAAGAACCATAGCGGCAAGGCCACTCACGAGTCGCAGTCCACAGCTAATCGCCGGTCTCGTCGCATCGCTACTCAGACAGTTCTCGGTGCCGACGTTCTGGGGGAGGTCCTCTGTGAACCTCTCAACCTGCGCGAGGCTCAGCGTTCGCCTCAGTGGGTTGAGTGGTGCCAAGCTATCGAGGTGGAGGTTAAGTCTCTGTTCGAAAACGGCACGTTCGAGTGGGAGGATTTGCCTCCCGGCGCGTCTGTGCTCGACCACACCTTACAATTTCGATTGAAAACTGGAGCTAACGGTGAGTACTCCAGTTCAAGGCCAGGTTGTGTGCACGAGGAGACCGGCAGCAGTACATGCTCAATTTCCTGGATACATACGCGCCAGTCGCAGCTCTGACGACGGTACGCATCTTCTTCGTGATTGTAGCCAAGTTTCGTCTAGTGGTTCGGCAAGCCCATGTGCCAGCAGCTTATGTCAAGGCCGATCTCCTTGAGGAGATTTACATGCGTCCCGTACCCGGCTTTGGGACCGCAGAGCAACAAGGTACGATATGGAGGCTTCGCAAAGCTCGCTACGCGCTCCGACAAGCCGGACGCGAGTGGAACACAGCAATCGACGCATTCCTCAAGGAATATGGGCTGGTGCCCACAGAAGCTGACCCCGGCCTCTATTTCATGTACATTGACGACTCACTGCTTCTGGTATGCCTGTATGTAGACGATCTTCTAGTGGAACATGAAAATGAGGAACAAGTACTGCGCCTGATGGTCGCACTAAGTGTCAAGTTCAATGTGACGGACATGGGTACGCCGGATTAGTTCCTCGACATGCACGTCGAGCGTCTAAACCCGTCGATCGTGCCGCTGTCGCAGAAATTCTACGTGGACGATGTGCTGCATCGCTTTGCGATGGACGGCGCGCAATCTGTGAAAACGCCTATGGTTCCTGGTACTCGTCTGGACCTGATGGACAACGAGATTCCCGAAGATGAAGCCGTGGTGATAAAGAGGATACCATACCGCGAAGCTGTCGGTGCTCTTCTATATTTGGCTCGCGTGACAAGGCCCGATGCAAGCTTCGCCGTCGGGCAGCTCGCCAGACATAATGCCAAGCCCAGGAAGGTCACATGGGATGCAGCCAAATACCTCATGAGGTACCTGTCCGGCACGCGAACGATGCAGCTGACGTTGCGGTCCTGCAACGAAAACATCGCCGTAGCCTCCGACGCAGACTGGGCTAACGACCAAATCGACCGCAAGTCAATCTCCGGGTGTGTGGTTTTTCTTTTCGGGTGCCCCGTGATGTGGGCAAGCAAGAAACAAAGTATCGTGACTAAGTCTAGTACTGCTGCTGAATATGTGGCAGCTGACAACGCGATTGAAGATACAGAGCTGGTGCAGCTGATTGTGGAGCAAGTGATGCAAAAGAACATGCCACTCGTGCTCGCCATCGATAGTCAGCCCGCCATTGCTTGCCTCAAGCGCCAAGGACTCAGCGAAAAGTCTAAGACTGTAGACGTGAAGTTCAAGTCTGCAAAGGGTTTACTTCAAGAAGGCAAAATAGCTGTGCACTACACGCCGACGGGCGAAATGCCAGCGGACCTCTTGACGAATGCTCTCGCTCCCGGACAGCACTCTCGCAAATGTGGCCTGTGTAGCCTTTCAAGCGCCGAGTAAACGTACTCGTGCGCTGCTTGTGGGGGAGGTCTGCAGACGAGGACAAGCAGCGTCCTCGTGAGCCACCAGGCGTGGCAATCGCAGGACGCGCAAGCCTCCTCCCCATGGACCTCTGTGAGCGGTCCAGTTCGGCGTGATGCGTGTACGTGTAGAGTAGAAGTGAGTAAAACGATATATCGCTCGAAATTTTGCATCGAACAACGTGGACGAGAACAACAGCTCTATGGATACCATCAATCCAGCGATTGGCCAAGCAGATGGCCTAAACACCGACAATGTTTTGGCGCGCGTGTACGTCGTCAAGAACACGAAGAGCCTATCACAGTTACCTCCGTGGTATTGAAGCCTGGACTATAACATCGCAAAAGCAGTCAGGGCTTTTTTGTTAGAAAAGGAGGGCTACAGGGCCATATCGACATGAATACCTTTATCCCAAAACACATCAAAGAGTTTTTACTGGCACAGATGAACGAACCTACTAGATGCCTTAAGGTTGCAACGCTGGGCAGCTATAGAAGTGCTGTTAAGGACATATATTGACAGAGATGCTGGCCGCTTTCAATAGAATATGTAGACGACTTAAAGACATCTTTTCCTGGTCTCAAGAGAATTGAACGGAGAGTGCTTATCGGTAGTACTTATGTGAATGCTTAGGCAAACGACGGTAAGATGCATTTGCTGCCAGAGACTTTTCAATGGCCTTGTACCGATGTGCGCCAAGCGTGGAGCCTTTGGCGTGTTTGGTAATGTCAGTGAGGGGCAGCCTCCGACAAGTCTATCGACACAAGTGACCTGCCAACACGAAAAAAAGAGAAAAACTTACTCAGAATAGAGAGTGATAATGAGCCGAATATCGGCGATAAAAGAAGATAACACAGATAAAGAGGTCTCTTCCCCGATGAGGGAGCAACATACAATGCGACTCTGCATTGACGGCGTGGAGGGCCTCTCAATTGAGTCATCTATCCGCTGTCTGCAGCCGTCGCAGCTGCAGATCATGATATTACTCCGCCGTATACGAGAAATGGAGCACGCAAGTAACGAGAAAAGGACACTGCTATTTAGACCACGAAAGCGAGCATATTAAGCTACATAATGTACTTATATTCTCGTCAGACACGTCGACATTTGTATCTGGGTGCGACAGATTATGTTGGAGACTCCGTCTGTGGCAAGTAGCCTCAAATCGCGAGTTTTTTTTTCAATCAGCCGAGTATGATTTATGCTGCCTTACGAAAGCTCAACACAAGTGAATGCTGACCCAGTCGGAAAGCAACGACATTCAAACAACCGTATATGTAGTCACGTTATTCATATGAAGTGAGATATACTACGAAGACAATGGACGACGAAATCCATAACACGAATCCACAAAAAATCCTACTAGGTTGCTTCGCGTTAGGCTGAGAGGACTGTAGATTTGATTTTGATATGTTGCGGTTTAGAGAGCTAACTACTCTCGATACTGTGCTCTGCTGCGGCTTGTCTACGGAGTGCGCACGCCATTGTAACGTGGATCCGTGGTAGTAGCCCATAATAGCTCACTTCTGCAGTATTTCATAGATACTGTCTAACTGTATAACCCTGCTGCCCTCGATTATAGGCGAAGATCTGCTGAATTTCAGCGTGCCAACACTGGCGATGCTCCGAAGGGTTCCCTTCGTTTGTGTATGTGGCGTGAAAGACGCGTCTGAGTTTAAGAGGTCCAGTTCGCCCGTCGTGTTGTAATTCTCGTGTTAGCGTCATTGAAAGCGAGCGTCGATACCTGAGCGCATCACCCCCGGAAGCGTTTGAGAATACATATGCCAAGATGAAGCTCGCTAGCACGCCGATGTTCACCCACCGGCCGTGACACTCGCTGGGCGTTTGCGTACTGAATTCAAAAGTAGGCTGTTTGAAACAGGTGTACTGATATCATTAAGGACTTTTTGATGTCGAGGAACTTGACGATTTGAGTGGCAGCATCGATATCGATATCGCTGTCACTCTAAGCGAGTCGGTGTTGATTCTTGGTTGTTTGGACAGCGTAAGAGAGTGGATCTGACGGAGCGAGGGGGCCTCAAGGGTGTTCATGATCAAAGACGTCCTGGTCGCAATCGCTGGCGGAGAAGTCAGGACTGGCTGCATGTTTGGCAAAAGCTTCAAGTTATGGGAACATCTGTCGTACCAGGGTCAAATGGTGATTTGCAGTCGTGGACGTGATCAATTTGTCACTTACGGCGTAATCCAAGCTGAGATGTTGGATAATAGACTCAATCGATAGAAAGAGCTTTCGCCAGGGCGGTGTAGATTACGAGTAGGCGCCGTATAACCTGGAACTGCTGAGAGAAAATCATATCGTCAGTGTGGTAAGACGTTTCCGTCAAGCATAAGTTTGACTGTAAAGCTACGAGAAGTAGATCATTCAACTGTTGATCCATATCTGATCTGAGTTTGCTTATACAGACCATAATCTCGGCTGTGATAGATTGGGGGGGGG
>NW_008648990.1:97757-121875 GCF_000247585.1 Phytophthora nicotianae INRA-310 | reverse complement strand
GGGGGCAAATTATTACAAACTGGAGTTATCACAATCCAGAGTGTACCAGTTCGATGGTATAACCTGATCGCTTGTCTGGTTTGAGCGCTGGCGAGGTTTCAATAGAGCAATTCGAATGCTGCGATACGATCATGAAATAGTGGCTGTTTGCACGAGTTCAGTGCGTTCATAGACCCATGGCTAGCCAAGTTTGAAAACGGAGATATCTGTCAAGATGCGTGGTTGGTATTGTCAACCAGATTCGCTCTCACTTCTCTACATTCAACACCTACGCCACTAACACCGTCAGCCACTCTTCCACCCGCGCTGTAGGCCCCGCTTCGCACACCACGTGCTGGGTATATGGCTACCACACCCAGAACCCGTCTATCAACCAAACAATGCTGCGAGCAGCATAATTCAATGCCGGACTTCTTTTGTCCATCCTTCAGCTTTCCATACTTAACAATCGTTGATAAGTGATAATATAGTTTTCAAAGAACTAACCACCAAGAGGAGGGTAATGGCCACCGGGAACCATATTCTAGCGCTCTATGAAGTGTATCGGTATTTGCGATACCGGTTGTCTGTAAATGTGTTCCAGGCCTGGATACTATAGATTTTATATCCAGCGTTATTGGTGGCTATTATACTCTGAGCCAAGCGAACGCTGTCAACCCAAAACTTAAATATGCTTGAGCACTCGATACACCTGTTACCATAGGAGCTACTGTAGGTTGGATTTCGAACCCAATGTGTTGGGTTTTCTCTTCTTAACCTTCAAAACGTGTCATTTCACTCTTTATCAGACATGGTACCCATAATTTACTCAAGTACATGTTTGTGACGGGGTCACACAGCACCTTGCGCTGAGGAAGTAGGCTAGAGCATACAAACTCTAAGTGAACGACCGTTCATGTGTACCTGGTCTGGAGGGACGAAGTACTCACTTGAGGGTACGATTAAGACTGATTTTTATTTATAGGTAAACTTAACTCAGTTTCTAATACAAACTATAAGTTAACTATAATGAAGCTATGTAGGTATGCAATGATTGGCTCCTAGAGCCCCTGGTACCATGTACCAGGTATTACAAGAGTGACTGGTCACTCTGCATGTAACTTGGGTACACTTGGGGTTTGTACCCTGTTACAATTTTTACCTGATATGTAGCGAGTTTGCTAACTCCACTCACAGAGTTAAGTTCGTCCAGTGCTGATGACATTTAAGACCCGGATGGCAGTCGGTCGACAACTCTGTCTCCCACACCGGTGTGAAACCGACTGGCTGCACAGCCTATTTTATTTACGTTCAAACTAACAATCAATACAAAACTACTTACGACTACTTCCCCCGTGTACGTTTGCCTCCTTCGTCCGTCCAAGTTTTCGGTGTAGCCCGCCTGAATGCGGGTGCCTGTCCGTTGACAGTGCCACACACTCAGCCAGACTCGGGGCGTTCTCCTGGCCGTCCACTCGTCGTCCGTTCTCAGCCGCTACACATTTTGGTCACCGCCGTCCGCAGTTCCTCGTAGTCATCCAGCAATGCTGTCGCACCACCAGAGACCAGTTCATTCGTCTATCGTTCGTGAACTTTTGCTCGATGCGCGCAAGCCCAGTTCTCGTTCGTCCACTCCGCTCATCACGCGGAAGCACCGTTCTCGTCCGTCGTCGTCAGCAGATTTCGAATTCCCCTTAGCGTCCGTCGCATTGGCAGCAGATTTCGAAGTGATTTTGGCCCTTTTGCCGCCTCACTCACCAGCCGCTTGGATCTTTTGTCGGCCGCTCTCGACCGCTCGTTCCGTGCGATCTTTCGTGTGCGACTCTTCGCAGTCGAGCCACCAGTCGTTGCGGTTCTTAATTTCTTCGTCGTTCATGTCCGTTGATCTGTCGTCAGCTGTCTGGCAGAGTGGCGTGACTATCACCCTGTTACAGATATATGCCACCCCATACATATTAATTATTCGCAACCGTCTTGTAACCTCCATAGGTTATCCCATCGGGGTTAGCTACCAACCAGCTATCGCCATACCGTACGCGTTTGGAAAACCTGGCAGGCACAGGTTGGTAACCTGAGATTATTATCAATACACTTATCATATTGTTCTCTCTCGACTCTGCTCGAATCTGCCTCCGTGTCATTTTGGAATCGAGCTGAGCCATAGTCGTTTGCAGGGATCAAAGCTGCCCTCAGGAACTTTTGCAAACGCAGAACATGCTAAACCTGATCTCCGCTCGGCATCACTACTGGTGCGGGGACCATGGTTTGCAACAGTTTGGGTTGTTTCCCTTCGCAAAGATACGGTATAGCGACCAGCCCTGTCATTTGCATTTCTACGGCAACGTAACCTCAATAATTTTCATTGCAGCATCAGCCCACCGCCTTCTCGCCACTGCTCTTTTTCATCCACTGCGCCTTTTCCCCTTGTAAAACTACAAAATCCAGAGCTGAAAGCGCGGTTTTCCTTACTATATACTATACCTTGTCATTTTTTTCTGACAGGCTACTGTCTCACAATCAGGCCTCGGAAAATACAGTAAACTACGGAACTGGAGGAAATGAACAGCAGTAGTAATAACTGCAATAGCAAACAACAACAATAATAAATGACTGGGACAATATTAGTATATTGCAGTCGCGGCTGTGTGTTCTAGCACCATCTACTCACCTTGCTCGATGAGCGACGCAGCGTTCCACATCTCCCGGTTAACGCGCAAAAAGGCGATCGTCTCGAAGTTCGCGGGCAGCATACAGCTGCGGTGCGGGGTCATGATAAGCTTGCACGACGAGAACAGCCGCTCGACCGTATTCGACGTGGGCGGCACCAGCTTCGCCAGCGCCCTGTAGCGGACGCTGCTGCGCGCTGACACACGTTGCTTCTTGCCGTCGCGCAAGATGGCGACAGCGTAGTCGCACCGCGGCTTCTTCTTCTTCTTGGCGGCCGCTTGGCCACCGTTACCCCCTTCTCCTTTGTCCTCGCAGTCGCTGGCCGCCTGGAAGCACTTGACAGCGCGCGCCTCTGCGGTCGACAGGGTGTCACCGTTGCCGATCTTGACCAGAGCGGACTCGAAAAGAGGGGAGTGGACGATCTTGGCGTTGGGGCGGAGGTACTCACCCATGACCGGATAGTCCGCCACCACACTGTCGAAAAGTAGACGCACATCGGCGACCGTGGTGCGCTCGTGCTGTAGCGCCGTGCAGACGGTGTCCAACTTCTCGAGCTCTGCATGGAGCGCAACCAGCTTTTTGTGGGTCGCGGCACATGGAACCAACTCGTCGACACCATCGACCTGTCGAATAGCATACCGTATACGGATGTAACGTGCCACCATCGCATAGGTTGACGACCAACGGGTGACATTCCGTTTGGCAGGTTTTAGGTCCGTGAACTTGGCGAGTGCGGCAGCATTGTTGCAGTGGTGTAGCTGGATCATGAGGTTGTTGAGCGAGGCTAGCTCAGGCTCGTACTTGGCGAGGAAGCGGTTGACGGCCAAATTAAACCTATGGCTGGCACACCCAACCAGAGGAACGCCAAGGAGAGTGGCAATCTTCTGGTTGGTGTTGCAGTTGTTTCCGACGATAAAAGTCACCATGGCGGTGGTTTTGTTGTAAACGTCGAGCACCGTTCGGATCATCTCGACGTGCGCTTCAGCGCTTTGGCCTCCTTCTCCCAAAGGTGACAGCGAGAGCAGGCGCTTACGCCGAGCCCCCATGACGTCGTAGACACCGTAGAGCCCAATGTAGTGCATAGAGCCGTGAGACCATCTATCGAACATCAGGCTGAACGAGACACCCAGTTCCTGGTCGATGACGACGCCCACGTTTTTGGCCACTGTATGCATGCACGCCTTCAACGCCTTGGAGGAGATGGGTGGCCACTTGCTCATCGAGCGCGTGACGTCGTTGTCGACCTCGGAGATGGGCAGATTACGCTCGACAACCCACCGCAACCACTGGAAGCGGTGGTTTGTCTCCTGGGAAACGACGCCAAAGCTCTGGAGGGTGCCGCTGTTTGTCGCCGCCGAGTACATCTCCTCGTACTGGGGGTGCTTGGTGGTGATGTGTGACATTAGATTGGAGTAGCCACTGCCAACCTGCTGCTTCCTTGCAGTACCGCACTCCCTGCACGCGTAGCAGCCCGAGCCGAGGTCGTCGTAGAAGAACGCGCAAATGTCCTTGGTGTTAACCATCTTGAGTATTTGAAAGTGCTTTCATCTAGGAGCTGTGAGCAGCATAGCTCCAAGAAATCGTTGGCTGCAAGCAGTGTTAGCCTCGTCGCCAGTGAATTCGACCTTTAACATATTGTATTACCTATTATTGGAGCAATGGTAAATTGCACTGAAATAAATGAAAACCCGTAATAAATAATTGACCGATAACAATAAAGTCATTACTGCGCGGATATTATTTTTTCCCGGGGCCTGCTCACAATGTCGCCACCGTGCCATCGCGCTGACCAATCAGAGCTGTGCGCGTATCCACTGGTTGTGACGGCCTCAAGTGTCGAGGTCGTCTCGGTAGATATCTTTCAGAGTTCAAAACACAATACACCTTCCCAGATCGCTAGTGTACGTCGGTAACGGTCTGAGCCTGTTATATTTTTGGGTAGAAACGAAATTTTTAGGAACAATTAAAAGTGCCAGGCATTGATGCTGAAGGTAGTGAATGCATCAATCGCTTGATTAGAATTTAAACCTTCGGGCCTATTAGAAACAGCACTTTGTGTGTAGCCTTTCGAAAATAGCGAAATAATAAAGACAGTAGCGACCACAACGCATCCTGATGTGAACACTAGTTCAAGGACTAGCACAGCCACTCGGACGAGGTTACATGAATTTCACTTACCGATGCCTAGTGGAGGATCAGAGTAGTCCCAAGACGTAGAGAAAATAAGGTTCTGATAAAAAAAAAAAAAAAAACGAAAGCGTGAAGCGGAATGTGAAGAACGTCTTACAAAGAAGCCACGGATTTGTAGCGTCATCACATAATACTTATTATAATTGTATAAGAAAAGTCAGATGCAATGTTTACGAACAATCCATATCAACTTCGTGTATTATTGAGCTTACGTATTTAGTGATGGCACTTCGTTCTCGTGGCTGGTAGCACACTTATCATCGATCAGCCCGCTCTCAATCCCATGAGGAATGTGCGCGACGAGTTTCTCCCACAGGGCAATACCACTGTCCATGTGTTCTGGTTCTCGGAATTCAGCATTGATAGGGAAGCCAGTCTCGTGACGAGATGCGCTGAAGTGAATCAAGAGCTGCGTCGACTCATCTCCGCTGAGTGTTGGAGTTTCTCCAGGACGCATGACCACTTGCAGAGTCGACTGAAGCACATAGCCGATGGGAGCGTTGCTACCTCGAAGTTTGGGTTCTGCGACCATCTTCCAGACGAAGACCGCGCAGTCTTCTTCAATATACATCCGCATTACCTTCTGTACTTGAGCTCCAGTTGCCAGTGGATGTCCAGGAGTCGCAGAGAAATAACTCGCGACGAGTGTATCGCGCGATTCTTCCGATTCCTGAGCGTGGAAGTCGATCTGTTCGTCAACGTCCTCAATTCTTTTCAGCCCACTAGTTCCCAGGTCGTTGAGAACCACACGAGCTGTTCTTGCCGTGCTCTGAAGGCTAAATGGTAGTAGGTTTCTTGTCATCATCTCAAAGACGACGCCGTTCATCGCACTGCGGTTGACTTTGCGCTTCGACCCTGGACAAGGGAGATCGGTGACTCCCTTCTCAGCGAAGTGGCTGTCCACGCGTGCGTAGGTTTCATCAGTCTCTTGCAACATCTTCATGAAAATATGCTGATTGTCCTTCGGAGCCGAGGCGATACGGGCGGTCTTACGGCGCTTCATGCCGAGCATATCTTCCATCATCTAACAAGCAATACAACATTAGGTCACTCTATCGAGTAACAACAAGTACTCGCACTCAATCCTACCTGGATTTTTGTTCGGCGTTTGAGGATGCGCTGCAAGCACTTAGCTTCGTGCACTTGCATCTCCAACATCTCTCGCAACATGACGTTGTCTTCTTCAGCTTTTCGTCGTCTTCCTAGCTGTCGGATCGCTGCGTACTTGCATAGCGATGTTTTGGGTCGTGATGTAACATCCACATTGGATTGGTTTGGTGGTTGTGCTTCTTGGAACGGGGCTGCCTTCAGTGCTTCCAGTTGGTCTGTTAACACCTCCACTGACTCGCGCAGTTCGATAATCTCATCTTTGCGGGACATTCGTTGAGTCTTCGTCGCCTCAGCTGACGCCATATTAACGATGCGAGCAGAATCTGTCACCTCACTACTGGCCGAGTCATCGGACGCTTCGGAGATGTATCGATCACTCACGGCCTCTGTTAACTCGACGCTGGAATAACCAGTTAGTAATGGATACTCTGTCAAGTTTTCTCGCCTCGGTGCACTCGAAACGGGGGTACTGACTTCATTCAACAGCTTATCGACGTCGAAGTACTCGACCATTTGGGCAGCTGCATGAATGTCGGCGTCGAGGTGATCCTCGAAGGAGTCAAGCTCAGCTTGTTGACTGTTTTGAAACTCGAGGGAGTGGGTTCGACGGAGAGAGGGGGCGTACGAAGTGTTCATGATCTAGGTGATACCGAGAGGTCTCGAGTGGTGGAGGGAGAGTTGAGGACTGACTGATGATGACAAAGGCCTCGAATCGTGTGGTCGTCGGGTGAGCAGGGATCAGCTGGCGGTTTGCAGGCGTGGACGTGATCAGGTCGTACCAAATCGAATGTCACCGACGACGCAAGCCACAGTGTCACAGGTTGCGGTTTTAAGTCAATACCAACAGATTCAAATCAAGGCTCACTCGTGATGGTACAATAACTGGCTCCAGATGGGAGGACCCAAAAATTCCCTTCCATCTGCCAAAATTTAAATAACATGTGAACTAACTTGAAAATGACTCTTTTGATTATAACAAAACGCATCTGTCACCAGCATCTCATCTATCCCAACTGGGATAGACGTTTCAAGCACGCATCTGACAGGCTGTGAGTAGACCAGGCATTGAAGACGCAGTTCTTGCAGTTCTTAGAGTCCTAACCCACTTCAGTATATTGTACGTGCGGACATTCCTGTTTCTTTTCGCACATAATGTAATCCAAGCATTTTCTCCATCCCAGGATTCCACCCGCACCCTCTCTTTTAAAATGTCGGTGCAGCTGTCAGTATTACATAGGGGTCTTCTTACCGTCGCTGCAGTGAGCATGGCAACCATCATAGCCTTTTACCATCCCTTTGCCTTAAACGAAGCTCGACACGAAGAGTGCATGTACTTGACTTTGTATTAGTATAATAAATGCATCACTTAACATCATTCCACCCTCCAGGTAGGTCTATCGTCAGTCTGACAAGCGCAGTTTGTTGGTGTACAGTGTTGTTGTATTGCCGAATCGGGCTACTGTATCGGGAGAGTCACTGTTACTGCAAGCCACTCATAAGTATATGCCCGTAATACGTGTGAGATGTCATATTTTGTCACGCATTTGTATGACTATCAGTCATACATATTTTCCATTGACTGATATCGACAAGAAGCTTCAAGAACTTCGTCGCCGTCAGCAGTTTCGCTCAACGCGTGCATCTTCGTCTTTTCGTCCAGGCAAACTTCACTCCATATAACTTAAACTCTCGATCGAGAGATGACCGTTTGCCGTCAGAGGTTATACGATTGTTTTGACTTTATACTCACAATGTCGGTTGGTTTGTAGGCTTAAGAAAGACCGTTAACGTAATGAGCACTACAGGTACCAGGAAAGTACAACCTTGATTTCTCGCTCCAAGAACGCGCCCGTTGTACATATCGAACAGATGCATATTCTGTTAGTCCATCTTCGGATTTCAGTGTAGTTTGTAGACATTAATACTGTATTCCACTTTAGTGTAACACACTCCATCTCGTTCAATTAGTTGAAGCATACGGCATGCTGGATGCCAGTACACTGGTTTGGTATTGTAAAAGCAAGTTTAACCCTTCAGTATCGTAAGTTTCGATGCATCCTCCGATTCGGGGATTAGACATTTCAATCAGGATAGATACTGCCGTAACTTCCTAGAGTGCACAGCTGAAATCTTTCGCATTTAAATAGACAAGTTCAATTCCCTAGTTCCAGGTTGCACTCGGGAGTAATGAGAGCGTGGGCGAAAACTAATGAGACATCGTCCACGTTTTCCAGTAACTGCATGAGTGGTGTCATCATGTCTGCCTGAGCCTGAATACTCACGACTCGACTAATCGCGTTGTCCCAGTACAAGCGTACTGATCCTTGCAACTCCAGCCGCTGGCCTTGCAGTTTGGTAACGATTCGACTTGCGGTCGTTCCATTCAATAGATGGGGGAATGCGCTTTTCATCGACGCATCCGACATGGTGATCGTGGTTGTTGTGGCTGCTACTACCGACTCGTCCGTAATCTGGTGTAGGCTTTTGAGTTGGATCGAAATGTCTGGGAAGTATTGCGTCAAGACACGCCAATGCTGTATCAGCACATCCAGTCCAATGCCGCCGCTAAAGGCTACATTAGATGCGACCAGTGCCTTCAAGATGTCCATGTCAACGACGTTGGTTCCTAGTGGCGCTTTGCAGCCGCGCTGAAAGATGCGAAGGTACTCCACTGCCGCAATCCAAACGGTTTTTTGGGACGATAATCCGCCCACGATCTGGTTGCGCTCATATTCGAGATGCTGTGTTTGTTCTTTAAGCTGCTGGATGGCCAGTTCAAGTCGCTTCGGCTTGTCGAGCAGCTTTTGTCGATATCGTGCTTGAGTCAACCGAATTCGCTTTCGACGAGACTCGATGGCTGCCTCATTCTCATCGACTTCGTCTGGAGAGACGTAACCTCGACGTCTGTCATCAGTATGGTGCGTTATGGGTATAACAGCGGGACGTTCTCGGTTTGGTAGCAAGATTTCGAATCGCGGGACAATTTTGTCTGAACAAAGTGATGTGGACGCTGCCGTAGTCTGCGTATTTGATGAAAGCGTGAATCTTGAGCATACTCTGGAGATATCGCGGTTCTGTGCTGTCTGCTCTGCCTTATTCGCTTGGTTTGGATTGCAACTAGTAGAGTAGCGATGGGGTGGTAAGACGCGTTGCATCACCTTGCCAATGATATTATCGCTTAGCGATCCGATTGCCGGTGGATACTCAGAGCTGAACGACATGCTTCGTTAACGCGTGAAATTGGGAATGTCGTTTTGTTTATAGACAATGCATAATGGAGAGAAGGAAGTCTACTGTAATTTACTAGACGTGTGAGTGGAAGCTGGAATGGGCAGTGGAATGACCACTTTTTATGCATGCTTAGTTCATCTAAACGACGGGGTAGAGGAACACACTACGGTACTGCTGTTCATCCAAACAATCGAATCGATGTACGCTACAAAGGTACTCGATTTTGAGATATTTGATTGACGGAGTTTAGTGATCACTGATGACGAAGTAGTCAATCCAACGAAAGCGAAAGTAGAACACAGCATGATTCAAGCTTTGCTGGTACAATGAATATATGCTACTTCTAAATAATGTCCACTTATGGTCAGCTATACATTTAATAAAGTAAGCAATGTACAGAAACCCATATCAACGGTTAGTATGAGTAGCGGGTTTTTGGTTTGAATATCAAGGTAGCTATTATTACCCATTCTACCAAAAGAAGAAGAAAAAAAAGTGGGTTTGTGATGCGGAATTTGTAAACAAAGAGCTCAAAGTGGGCATCATGCAACTAGATTCATAATATTTAACATTGGTAATATGAAGTGTGGTGTCTTAACATGTCAGTCACGCTGGAATTCAAACGACTAGGATTCGGCAATACGAGAGTACTCCGACTCCAGATTTGTACATGTTGGAATGGTAAAATACTGATAATGCTCTCGTGGGTAGATATATTTATGTTCATTCTACTGCCTGCTGAGATTTGTCTCGCGCAATGTGGTTTCATCCAGCAAAAAGCTCTCGACTTCACCAGAGACGCGAGAGAAATTCTCATCCCAGACAGCAATCGCCATATCTACATTCCCGACCTCGTTCTGTGGCGTATGGCGAGACACACTGTAGTGGCTTTTGATCAAAGTAGTATCCTCTTCGACGTCTTTCTCCACCATCACGCGAATAGTACAATGTAGTTTAATTCCTTTTGGCTGGCCACAATGCAGAGGCTGAGACTCCATCAGACAAATGAATACTGTCCGATTCCCATCGAAATATTTCCGCATCACTTTCCGCATGCGAAACGTAAGCACGTCTGAGCTCTGTAAGCCAGACATTGCCGCAACATAACTGACCATCATGGTATCATCCGTCTTCTGCGAGTTTTGGGCGTAAAAGTCAACTTTTGCGTTGACATCTTTGACGCATTGCAGAGGCTGAACTCCAATTTGTCCCAGTGCCGACCATACCGCCTTTTCCGTCATCTTTCGACCAAATGGGACCAACTGCTTCTCCAGAATCTCCAAGAAGACGTCGTTGATAGCGTGGCGGTTAGTTGTCCGTGTCTTTCCAGGGGATTCCACGTGATCCATGCCTTTCGTTTCGAAGACATGGTCAGCACCAACGTAAATTCCATCGGTACTTTGGAGCATTTTCTGTAAGATGTCGACGCATTCATCACTTGAATCGTTAGTAACTGTCTTGTATCGCTTTACACCGAGCATTTCCTCCATCATCTAAACAAAATAAAAGGAACGAAAACAATAAAGAGTTAGTGACGGAGAGTAAGACGATATTCCAGCCACGAGTGCCTACCTCGATCCTGGTGCGTCGTTTAAGAAGACGCTTAAGATTCTTAGCCTCTTGGACCTGCAACTCCAGCATTGCCCGTAACTTCTCGTTATCCCTTTCAGCTTCCTGCCGACGCTCAAGTTGTCGCGCCGCAATCTGCTGCCATAGTGGTCCTCTTCCTGGCGTTCCACTATTCTGATCAGACTCCTGTTTGGCCTTTGCTTTCAGAGCTCCCGACTCGAGCGATTGTAGCTTCGACGTGAGCTCTTCAACTGTCCCACGTAGGCTAACAATCTGTTGTTTGGCTGATATGCGCTGTCTTCTCTTGGATTTCGTCTTGGCAGTGTCCTCTGCATTATGAGTATGAGTGTCTTCAGGGTCCGAAGCTGACGTGCTGGAGGCGTCATAGTTCTCGATAGGTGACGCAGCGGTAGGCCTATTGTCCGCCAAGAACTCGGACTCGTTAAGGAACTCGAGAGCAGCTTGGAAGCCCTCCTCCATCTCATTCTCCTCGTTGGACGGCAGGACCGAAGTAGAGTGCGTTGACTTCGGGGTGTTTGTATATGTCCTGGGAATCACTGGGTGATGCTGTTGATTCAGAGTCGTCCTGACCACCAAAGCTTCGTCGAGATCGTACAGTCCAGCCAGGTCACTAGCAAACTCGAGGTCAAAGTCCGCGCCGATCATGTCTTCTTCGATTGCCGTGGCACCCAAGTTCTGAAGTCCGAGAGAGGAAGTCATTTACAGCAGCTCTTGGCCAGATCGAGGAATGGCGTCCTGGTGGATTTTTCTACACACATGTTGATCTATCCCACCACAAACCTCTTAATCCTGGACGATGTGTCAGGCTGACGGAAGCGGTATGAGGACGAGAACTCGAGGGAATGGCAGCCGTTAACTGTTTAGTCACGCTCACCGTATTAATATATTGAAATGTTGGTTGTAAGATTAGTTATCAATACCCTCGAGAGAACTATAAATATGTTCCCCGTGTTGGGGTGCTAAGCATAAAGTCACTATGGTAATGGTCAGGCGCCTTTAGGTTTGCTGCACATTCAAGATGCAGAGCCTTGCTGGAATGGATTTTCACAGGACACGCTGTCGAAAACAGGCTGCTTTCAACGCCACAACGAGTGCAGCGACACGATACTGTGCGAACGTTCATGGATTACTCTGCTCAAGTGATGTGTCCAGTATTCAAACTCGTAAATTGTTCAGAGAATGAATTCTTCCGCCTATTCTACAGCATGCCTGTAAGACTGAGCGTACATATTCACATGTCCGCAGCAGACTTGCTCATAGCTAACCTCGTATTAGATTTTTCAGTCGCTTAGCCAGTCCAAGTTGCTCCTCCAGTCGCTGTCGCAAGCTCGAGTTTTCCATTTCCGCCCCTCGTCTCGCTGCATATTGCCGAATAGCAATCCCATGCCAAGTCACGACATCGTCGTGAGAATGAGCAGTAGATGCTGTCCCTCCAACGTTGTCAATGCTCTGTTTGTAACCATCGCTTTGTGCGTTGTTGTCCTCTCTTGACATGCCATTAGCCGCTTGAGCCTTCCTTCTATTGAGATCTTCGAGCTGCTGTTCAAGCTGCTTGACTAATGCTCTTAACCGGATGACGCGGTCTCGAACACGTCCGCGCTCCTCGTAGGGAGCAGTGGGTACAGCAGCACGAACCAATGACCCAGAATGACAGTCACTACTGCCAGCCTTGTGGAGTGATGGAGCCACATTGATACCAGCTTCGGGTTGGTGGGTAGTGCTGAGACTGGTCTCTTTGGTATCGCCCGAGATTTGATCTGATGCCAATACTAATAGATCATCTTCGATGGCAATCGAGTCGTCGAAGAAGATGCTATCAACTTGTCGATGTTGTTCTTCGGTCATTGACAGATCAAAGTCTCTAGAGTCGATAAACGCGAGGACTTCATCTAGTGAAACGGATTGATCGTCAAGTAACTTGGAGATCTGGTCCATGACTTGTATGTCTCCACGGTTATTTCAGCTTTGACTTACTTTTCGTCGACTGCTGATGCCAAAGCGGTAGTATCCGATTAAAAGATGCGCATTACTAGGTGCATGTGTTTCAATGGGCTAATTTACCCTACTTATCTCTTTTCGTGGTATATAGCATTCGTAAAATGGAATAAAGTAGGATTACGGAATGATTGAATGTTGCGGTGCCACGTTGAAGTGGGTGTTTGTCCATTTGATACCCGACATCTACATTGCCTGGCCACTTTTAGTATCCTAATGTGAAGCGAGCAACAGTATCATGGATATTACTAGCGTGTGCTTCAAAGGCAAGTTGTTCGTTGTGGACAGTAAATGAGAATGCCGCGGGTTATTATGCTGGGGTTGCAGAAGCTCTGCAGATATTATCCAGCAGAATCGTCTCAATGTCAACAGGAATTCGAGGCACCAGCTCGTCCCACGCAGCGAACGCCAAGACGGTCGCTGGGTCGTCTTTCGCGGCTGGTGTCTCTCTCTCAGCGCTGAAATACACCTTCATCACGGTCGTGTTGACGTCGTCTGCTGACTCTTCTAGAACAACCTGCGCACTGGAAGTTGTCGGGGCTCCTCGATTGCCATGTTTAAACTTCGGTTTTGATACCACCCGGCAAATGAAAACTGAGCGATGAGAATCCTTGTATCGACGCACTACCTTTTCGTTGTAAGTCCCTTCTAAATCACCGACACCAGAAATCACGGCGAAGAAGCTGCTCCGTATCGTGTCTCCATCTTCTTCCATGATGTTTGGGTGGACGTTAAAAACTGCACTTGAGCTTCCAACGCCTTGCAAGTTGGCCAACCCAAGTAGACGGAAACATTCCCATACAGCGTTCGCCGTAGATTGCATGTCGAACGGAAGCTCTCGCTTCTGACGCATCTCATAGAAGACCCCGTTGGCAATCTCCAGGTTCGTCTCGCGGGAGAAGCCACTGCATGGCAGTTGATCCATACCCTTCGTAGCGAATAGATTGTCGATCTCAACGAACATCTCGTCGACATCATGCAGCAAGGTCTGGAAAACACGCGAGTCATTACTTGCGGTATCTTTCTGCAGACTTTTGAGTCCTTTAGCACCGAACATCTCTTGCATCATCTTCAGTATTCATCGAGAAATTGCGTTAGACACAACCGACTACATGACTAATGAAGGAATATTTTCATCTCACCTCAATCCTTGCTCGACGCCTCAGAATGCGACGCAAATTCTTGGCTTCGAGAACTTGAACTGCCACCATTTCTCTCAAAGTCGCGTTTTCAGCCTCCGATCTGTGGAGTCGATCGAGCTGGGAACGTGCGACTTGCTTCCACAGTTGCTGTGTTCGCGAAGATACCAGTGCTGTCGAATCGCTAGTTCTCTTGTTTCTCGTGCGAGTCGATCGGAACTGGAGCGCTTTCAGTTCAGCCTGTAAGCCTTGAACTTCGTCGCGCAGGTACGCAATCTCGTCTTTCCGTTTGTTGCGATAAGCTTTGGCACCCTTGCTCTTTCTTGAGATATGGAGCACTTCGTCCTCAATCATGTCGACATCAGATCCACTTTCGTTGCTGCTCTGATCAGCTGCGGTCGAATTGCTGTAGTTGCCGCTAGTAATTGAGCTTGTATCGGACGATAAGGGATGGTTGAATCCGTCAAGCAGTCCCCTTGGACTATACTCCCGAAGATACACGTCGAGAGCACTAAAGTCCAGTTCGAGTGACTCCCGCGGCGCCATATCAATCTCGATGCGCAGTGGGCTTGCGGTGCAAGCTTCCGTTGCTGAAAACGACGTGTTATCCATTGTCACGTGAGGTGACCGATGACAAACTGATCGTGTCGAGTAGATTGACCTGACTGGGAAGTTTTTGTCCCGTCATCAATGTCCCGCAATCGCTGAGGGAGATAATCTCCAGATTCTACCATATGACAATCAAGATGCTATTGACGTGATCTGCTTCCCTCGTCAATACCGGTATGGTGTCAGCACATTGCAACTAGTGCTTCGCGAAGGCTGAGATACAATAGAAGCGAAAAAAATATATAATGGGGTAGCACGACAACGATAATATAGCGCTTGTCGTGTTACCGTAATTCATTATATTTTTCCTTTTCGAAAGGGAAGCAGTATGTATTCCCTACATCGGGTTTACAGTGAGGCTGTGATCGCGACCACCTTACAAGCACTATAAAATACAACGTAATAACCTGCCTTAGGAGACTCACATAAGTTCAATGGGCTATAACACAAACCATTGCTCTATCCATCCTCTTTTTCGACATGGCCATCAGAGCATTTCCTGCGCTTACTGCGCAGCCGCACCTCTGCTTGCACTGCTCTTCTAGGACTGAGAAAGTCTGCACCTTGATCTACGAGTCTTGATCTAAAAGAAGTATTAGCAGAAACGCGATAACGAAGCTAGGTGTGTTTGGGTTAATCTAGGAAACTTGAGAATTCAAGTAAGTGAAGTACGTTGGTATCAATTAACAACTGAATGCTACTGCGCAGTTGATAAATGTTTTTTTTTTATCTATCGAGTCTATCTTAACCGACGCTAACTTCTGGGCGGCAAATTTGAACCGGTATGTGCCGACAGTACCACAGAGGCTTATACCAGTAGTATACCGGTATTATCGGTAGTATCATCGCATACGCTTGTTGGGTTGGCTAGCCAGCTGTAAAGTTCTTCATATCGCAGTAAAACGCGGACGAAGGCATAAGGCGACAAGATCGAGGCACTTTTGAATTGATCGTCTGTTGATAATTACCGTTTCCAATAATGACAAATGAACTTCCTTCTTTGTCATATGATGGGCGTGGCGGGGCGGGTTAGCTTTGACGAAGCGAATGTAAGAATGACCTAAGCTGTCGAGGGTTCTGCGCTCTCCTACTCAATCTAACTTTTGTAACACTTCGACATCGGGAAACTACGCCTTCGTCTGCAACTTCTCCAGCTTGCGACTCTCCGTTGCCTCCGCAACCTTCAATACTGTATCGACAAGTTACCGAAGTGAAGAGGCCCAAACTGAGTTACCGACAAGATGTAAGCATGAATCGATGATTTAACAGCTTCAAAGGTTCAATAAATACGCGTAACCCGGGTGTCCAAGAATTCGTAGCAGTGGTCCAAGATAATAAGCATCATTTATATATATGCCCACACAACAAAACTTCATCAGCAGGTTTAAAATCCTACAGACCCTTCTACACCTTAAATGATACTAGTATTGTACAAATGGTGCGCTTTGTTACGGTGTAGAGTGCAAAATCGCTGAGCACTCGATCATTAAAGAGCTACCTGCATCGATGAAAAAAAGGATCAAATATGTATTTTTTTTAAACAAATGTCTTTTCAAAAATACCTATGTTGATGTATTACCCACTGATTTGTCAACCAGGATGTCCTCGACAGCGTCTGGTAGGCGAGAGTTTGTGCTTTCAAAATATGCAATGGTCATGTTGAGTCTAGCAGGCGTCCAAAAATTCGCACCGGTGGACCACATATCACGAGAAGACGCAGTGAAGTGTAGACGAAGCACAGAAGCTGCATCGCGATTATTCTGTTTTGCTTGATGCTCCACTGTAATTCTCCAAACGTTGAGCATTTGAATACCAACAGAAGAGTTGCTACCCTCGAGCTTTGGTTCGCCCAAGCTTTGGTGGATAAATACCGCGCGATTTTCCTCGATATACTTGCGCACAACCTGTCTGGTCTGCACACCACTGACTCCTTTTTGGTCCGGTGTAGCTGCGAAGAAACTGCATGCCACTGCATTCTGGGAGCTCTCTGTGTGCTGAGCGTGGAAATGGACGCGATTCCTTGTGTCTGTTCCATCTACAAGAGTGCTCAACCCCATGTCACTAAGGCAAACCCACACGGCCTTCTCAGTGTCGCGAAAGCCAAACGGCAAGACATGCTGGATCATCATTTCGAGGTAAATCCCATCGCCCACCAATTTGCGGTTGATATTTGTCTTCTGCCCTGGGTATCGCAACTCAGAGAAGCCTTTTTCGGTGAAGAGGCTGTCTACACCAACATAGAATTCGTCTGAGTCCCGAATCATCCTTTGGAAAACTTTAGCATTGTCGTTTGGCTCAGTTGTGACGGCAGAGGATATCTTTTTCGAGCGCTTTATCCCTAGCATGTTCTCCAGCATCTGCAAGTCAAAGGTAGATGAGATTAGTTTGTTCAGCGGAATGAGTAATTGCTTTGTGAAGAAGCTTATGTACCTTGGTTTTGGTCCTCCGCTTCAGTGACCGCTTCAGAGATCTAGCTTCTTCCAGTTGAACCAGCAGAATCGCTCGTAGTTGCGCATTTTCTTGTTCTGCTTTTTGTCGTTTTGCACACTCGGCGACTGTACTCTGCTGCCAAAGACGCACAGTTGACGGTCGGGTCAACTGGCTTCGGCTGCCATCGTTTCCTTCCGTCGATAGCTGAGAAGCTTTGAGCTCTTGCAATTGCAGAGTGAGCTGGTTGATTGACTGCTGCAATTCTCGAATTTGGCGCTTTGGCGTAACTCGTATCCCTCGTGTTGACTTAGGTTGCAAGTCGTCGTACTCAAGTTGCTGCGACTCTTTTTTTGCTTGTGTTGGAACACCGGCAATTATATCTACTGTGTTCTCATCCATCCAAGTGTCTACCTCTCCGAGCAGACCCTCAAGCTCAAAGTCGCTTGTTGTTTGAATACTCAGGTCAAGTCGGTCGTAGTGGGGCTCAACATTCTGTAGCACGACAACATCGGTGAACTCAAGGGAATGGCGGCGAAGTAGAGTGGCTTGGGGCACGCTGCATGGAGAAGGACCTTCAGTAGGGATATCAGCCATGGGCGTTGGGAATTGCGGAATGAACCAACGGCGCGGTACTTCAAAAGCCATGGTTGTCAATGTGACGAATCGCTGCTATCTAACATATGCTATTTGTTGATAAAGATGGCGTGAGGAAACAACTCTCATGCTAAAATCGAATCCGGCTATCCACAGAAGTACATCAGGCTACAGGGCTTGATGAACAAACTCATACACCGTAGATGCATTCAATAATAAAGCTGGTACATACATATCTGATCGAGCAACGGACAATGGACTGAGCTGAAGTCTACCTCTGTTTGCACTTTCTACTCGCCATGCCTGATCAAACGTGACGAACCAATTGCAGGTCTCGGGTTATCGTGTAACGTCAGTGTCGCGCGTACCACGGAATTTCGTCGCTAAGATCATCGCAGTCGACATCGCATTCGACAAAATGCAGCGAACAGCGAACAACATATCATCGATCTTCTCACCGCTTGATAATATCAACAGCAACATTGACGCACCGTTGCCACTCGATATGCATCCCCTGCATGGTCTCGAGTTCACTTATGACACACAAAATGCAGACCCGGTCCTTGACTCGCCAACGGCAATACTGCTAATGGAAACAGCAGACATCGACGAGTTTCTCAAAGGAATATCTACAGCTCAGCCTACGTCCAGTCGGAACTGGATCAACTCGACCACTGATCAATGTCAAGGAAATTCCCATCAGCTCAAGGAACATTCGGGAAATACGAATCAAAAGGCTAAGCGAGGCAATCGTCTTACTACAAAAAACCAAATAATTGAGCTAAAAGACATGGTCAAAGAACTGACGAGTCAGCTAGATGTACTCGAGGCAGCTCAGCGAGGAAATAACTCGAGCCAGGGCAAGGCGCCTACACTACCGTCGTCTGCATCGCTTTGGAAGAAAATTGCAGCCAAACAGCTTGGGCGCCGTCAGAAAGCAGAGAAAAACAATGCCCAGCTTAGAGCGATGGTCCAAGTTGTGCTAGAAGAGTCCCAGGGCTTGAAGCGCATTCTCAAACAACGAAAGAGAATGGAGGTAACGTATTTATGCATAATGCTTTTGGTATGTCGTGATTCTAATATTCCACCATGTATTATAGTGGATAAAGAGATTTATAAGCGAAAAGCGACCAAGAAATTCCATGGATGACGACTATCGCACAGATCCTGCGTACGATAGCTAGTACAGATACCTTTTCCACAGAAACAATTTAGCGTGAAAGTCTGCGATTTTGACACATCTTAAAGTTCTGAGGCGCCATTTTGAATACATGTTTTCTTAATACGCACCCTGATAATATGGAGCCTTAGCTCGGAAGTGGCGTTGCTTTAATTGGCATTCGATCCTCTGCGGCTTTTATGGTATTTGTTGACATTGAGGCATAAATGAATAGCCGATAGTCCCTTGTCGAGAGATAGTATCGTTTAGCTGAAACTACGGGCTCTGCATCACCACCCACTAATGAGTGCACCTTTTGCATGGCAATCTGGTTTGGAGCTGCAGTACGAGAGGCCTTGTGTTCTCACATTCCTGACGCCAATGGAGGTGTATAGTCGACAACTGCGTTTAATTCTCTCACAATTAAATGAGTGCATGTCGTCAAAAATAATGCTCTAACTTAATATAATTTTGCTCATTACTCTGAAACTCAAAGCCTGAGTTATTTAACAACTAGCTCGAGCGGAGTTGTCGACGAGGAAATTCTCGACTGCGTTGGGTAAGCGACAGCTGATGATTTCTAAATGTGTAATAGTCAAATGGAGACCCGGGGCCCGAAAACTCGAATTCATGGAGTATATCTCACGCGAAGGCGTAGTGAAATGTAAGCGAAGTACTGAAGCTGCCGCGTCTTCTCCTTGTAATGTTTGATGCTCCACGGTTACTCGCAACATGTTGGAAATTTGATGACCAGCGGCACTATCGATTCCCTCCAACCTTGGAGTACATGGGGTCTGGCAGATAAACACCGTAAGTGTTTCCTCGATGTACTTGCGCACAACTTGTCTGGCTTGTACACCTCTGATTTCTTTTTGATCTGGGGTTGACACAAAAAAGTTCGTAATAAACGTATTATCGGACATTTCCTCGTGCTGTGGATGGTAGTCAACGTGTTTCGAGTAGTCCTTCACATCTTCGACACTACCCAATCCAATCTCTTGCAGACAAGTCCATACAGCCTTCTCAGTGTCACGAAAGCCAAACGGTAAGATGTGCTGAATCACCATATCATGGTAAAGGCCATCGCGAACCAATGTACGGCCAACACTTTTCTTCTGGTCAGGATACGACATCAGAGAAACCCTTTTCGATAATGAGGTTGTCCACGTCAGCATAAAGCTCGCCTGCTCCCCTGGTTATCCGTTGAAATACTTGTGAATTGTCTTTCGGCTTAGTTGTGACGGCCGGCGATGAGATCTTCGCATCTTTTTCACCTAGTATGTTCTCCAGTATCTGCAACCCAAAGGCAACTGAGAGTCTAGTATGCAACTCGTTAGTAAAACAACTTTTACGTACCTCAATTGTGCTCCATCGTTGAAACGATCGTTTGAGAGTTTTTGTCTCGCTCATTTGAACCTGAAGTATCGCTCGTAGATGAGTATTGCTTTGTTCAGCTTCTTTCCTTTTCGCACATTCTCTGTTGAGGTTTGTTGCCACGCACGTCTGTTTGATGCTCCAGAAAGACGATTGTAACCATGAATGTGTGCCTCCTTCGAAGGCTGAGCTGCCTTCAGCTCTTGGAGGTGTAGAGTGAGCTGGTGAGCCGACCGTTGCAACTCAATTATTTGTTGCTTTGGCGTTACTCGACGCCCACGCCTTGTCGTGGGTGAAGGGATTTCTGCTATTGTGTCGACCATGCGTTCTTCCATCCAGTTGCTTGCCTCGGCAAGCAGATCCGCTAGCTCAACGTCTTGTATCGTTTGAAAGTCGAGATCAAGTTGGTCTTCATAAGTAGTTGCATCCAGTGGCGATGACAAATCAGTAAAATCCAGAGAATGCGACGACTACAAGAGACTTAGGGTGCCAATGCCCGAGACGGTGTCGTAGTAGTACTGTATGTCACTAGTGTATTGCAAGAGGCTACAGGAGTTTGTAGCGGATTACGAAATGGTCAGCCCGCTTAGTAAGAGTCCGGTTTGCCAGGAATTATTGGTACATCAACCTTGGTGGCGCGATGTATTGGTCAGATAGATGTGTGAATGTGACGATTCTCAAACCCGCCAGCCTTTTGATTATACTCGACTGTGAGTACATCACAAATCGGTGTTTGATGAACTACAAGTCAGGATTTTTTACTCCCTGACAGCAGAGCGCCATACGAAATCTTAGCAACTTTAGATTCGCAATCTAATGATATCCATACAAAAATATGCATGGGAGAAATATGTCTCCAGTTGATTTTTGATGCTATCAAGAGGAACAACTATGGATCAACAGTTACTACCAACCCCATTAGATAACAATAGCAAAAATTCTGTCTTTGCGTATGATGCACTGTTTCGTGAAAAATAGAGTTAAACACGAATTCGTAATAACTATCTTGAGAAATACGTTTTGTAGAATGGAGATGCTAATATTTCGAACTTCACCTTTTTATCCCAACAAATCTCGATCACAGTGGCAAATCACCAGGTCAAAGTTAAGACAAGTACGATCGGACGATAACATAAAGCTCCAGGCCAGGACTTTCACCGGAATTGGTTACCGAGCCGGCGTCTCCTTAGTAAGCCTGCCTATTTCCACCCTCACCACAGCCTGCAACCTCTTCCCAACTACCCACAGAAGCATATGTAGCTATTGGATGAAGTATGAACCAGTGTCTGCAGTGTACAGTGGAGCTAAACTGGCGTTTATACCAGGCTATTCGAAATATAAGTTTTATAAATAAGTCAATGTCTTATCCATAAAATACGATATAATTGTGAATATCTGAGTATTTGCATTCAAAATGACACAGTTAGATCCGAAAATAGCTCAGCGTTGACTAATTATGCGCGAAAACGCAACTGTTCGCTGCATATACTGTTGTACCGTATACTGTATATCACAGATATCCAAGCTACGCATCCATAGTTCGCGAAATTTTCACTTTTTGCGACTGAGGCCTCTTAAGATAATTAAGACAGATCATTGGGAAAACGTGCTATTACAAATTGTCGACTTTTTCTTTCGCACCCCTGCTCTACTCTACACCTCCAGAGAGGCTCTGAAGATAAAATGAAGACCGGTATTAATGCTGGTTGGTTTTGCGTTTTGTCCCCGGCTGGCTTCAACGTGAGATAATGGTGTTTAGGCCCACAATGAACCAGGTTTAAATGATGCCATTCCACGAACTCGTCGCGTAACGCGGAGGGGATCAACGCGCTTCTGGAAGCTCAATAATCGTGCACCTCAGGTATTCTCAATGCGATAATCAGAATTTGCACTGCCGCTCAGACAAGACTGGATTAATTTCTGCGTGAGGTCGTCTTCACGTTGCTTGATGCAGTCTCCTTCGAAAACGCACTCCACAGGAGAAATTATTAGCGCTTCAGAAAACACCTCATTATCACCGCCAGTGATAGATTCATATCCCAGTCGCGACAATGCGTCTGCTGCAACATTAGACTTGCCTCGAATGTACTCACATCTACTCGGACAGTAGAAGCTTCCACCTCTTGACGCTTAGCGAATTTTCTGTGAGATAAACCAAGTTTTTGTGGTTTGGGTGCACCACATTCGGAAACCCTAGGAGCATTGAGCGATACTTCTTCCACTATCGACAGTAATTCCAGTTCCATCGTCGTGTAATTCTGCTGTGCCGGCGTTATACTTAAGCTAGTAGCTTTCCTTTTTATTGGATTAATCCACCGAGTTGTTTCCCACTAGTATCAGCGTCGATGTCGAAAGGTTTGATAAAGTCAGGGAACGATAGCAACACGGAGTTAGCCAACGCCGCCTTGATACTCTCAAAAGCCTCATTTTCGACAGACGTTCACATCAATGTGGCCTTCGACGACGCCATCCGAGTGAGTGGATTGAGCATGGGCGACTTGCTCGGGATCATCTCACGGTAGTAGTTGACCATTCCTAGGAATTGGCGTAGCTGCGTTTTAGTCTTTGGCACTGCGATCTGCAAAATAGCGCGGATCTTCTTCACTTGTGGTCCGGTGCCTCAACGCGAAACCCAAATACTGAACAGATCTGCAAAATATGTAGCATTTGTTCCCATTAAGTGTCACGTTGAAGTCTCGCAGGCGTTGCAGAACTATGCGTAGGTGCTCAATATGGTCTTGAGCCGTCTTAGAGAAAATCGGAATGTCGTCCAAATAGACGATGCCAAACTCCGAATCTCCTAGTATTGAGTCAAGCTGCTGTCGCTGTGGTTGATCATGGCAATGATCTCGACGAGTAGTGACGCGCTGCGTCTCGCAACCTCCGTGGATGTAACTGGATGAAGACACGCCGACGCTGCACGCGTCGGCATGAAGGCATTGAACTCCGACACGGACTCGACAAAAGCTACATCGAACAAACTGGATTCCTGTTTACGGCGCTAGCTGGGCGCCTGTGGACTCTGCATCTACGGCGTTGCTCAGGAGGTAACGCTGGCTACATAAGAGGAGGCTAGGAGAGGACAAAGAGGTCGGTTACTTCGTCTCCGTTTCATTATCATTAATCAACTTGCCTTGCAAGCAACACCCCGGGTTCTCGCGACATATTCTGGACATACAGGCCTGATATTCGTCCGGTGCCGTAGATATTCCCATTGGAAGTCTTTTATACTGGAATTTACTGAATGGCGTGCAGTGTTGTGTAAACTTCCTGCTTTCTTTCGCAAGCTGGCGTACATAATAGCCTATGTTAGCATCCAAAGCTGAGAAATACCTAGCTTCACCGAGGCGAGAAAGCACTACGCAAATTAGTGGCGCACAATAAGGGAGACTTCTCACGAACTTGTTTAGCCAGTGAAAGTTCGTGAGCAATCGAAGCCTTCCGTCAGGCTTCTTGAAGGAAAACGCGGGCGACGCCCACTCGCCATCAAATATCTACTCGATGGCATCGTACTGAAGGAGTTGATGAATCTCCTTACGTGCTCCCTCCTCCTCACTCCTCGGAATTGTGTACGGTCGCGTGTGAATTGGCGTGTACGGGTCCAGGATTTGTAGAACATCTTCATTTTCCCTACATGCCCATTATAGGCTCTCATAATAGGTCAACAGCTCAACGACCTGCTCGTACGTTTTCTTATCAATCTCAGCGTCCCCTATTAACTCGACCGGTTTCACAGATGTGCCATTAATCTCTTTGAGTTCTTTGGGTTCCACCAAGTGCGGGAGTTCATCCTCCGCCTGTTGCTTGTCTCCGACGCCCGATGCAGCAATGGCTCCAGTATTCACTGCCACCGCATTGCCATTCCACTCCACTTGGCTATCTTTGAAATTAATAGTAATTAAGAGTAATTCCTAAAGCACTCATCAAATCTCTGCCGATCACCATACCAAAATTTATCCGACTTCCGACGTTTCCGACGTTTCCGACGCTGTGTCTGGATTTGTATGTAATACAAAAGCAAGTATCTTAACAGAAGAAAGTATGGTCATAC
>NW_008648990.1:71201-95393 GCF_000247585.1 Phytophthora nicotianae INRA-310 | reverse complement strand
CAAGATGCATACCAAACTTGTCCATGACGGACACAAAACACTTCCCACTCTCATCACGCTCAATACATGCACGCACATACTCCTCTGTCACACCCTCAGCTTTCAAAAAGCGCATGAATGCCGCCACGGCGGTTGCTTTGGCACGCTTTGTGTTTACGGGGGCCAACTCCTCCAAGCCCATGCCTCCTGTCGGATAGGTGGCAGATATGCAAGTGATATGCTTTTCACTTGCTTATTGCGAGGAGGTATAGATATGTTGCGGGGCATTCCGACACGATACGTCGGAACGGCTGGCGTACATGACATGCCATTTTCCTGGCTATACTATTGGACAAAATTTCATTGATAACGTCGAATGATTGGTTTAAAATTGGCAAGTTTAATTCTATTGGCTGCTACACTTTATACAAACTTCTAGTAATGTCGGAAAAATGATCATATTCAACCATATCATCCTTGATGTCAGCAATCACAGCGAATCTGTGGGTGGTGTGTGACACAGTGTTCAGATCCATGAACCGAAACTTCACCTTGGGGTGCCTGTCAGCTTTCACCATGCCGTCCACCTGCTCGAACATCATGGACGTTGGAGTCATATCAACGCCCAACCGCTTGTTGGCTTCCATAATAGTTGAATTCACGTGCTCATGCTGCAACAAGAGTCCAGTAAAGCCACCCTCGCTTCTTTGGTTTTCGATAGTCGCACGTGAAGTCGCATTGGCCCTTCTCTCTTCGCGACGTTTCCGTGAAGCACACTAGTGATCACTTTGCCTTCGTTTTAATCACTAGATCTCAAAGTTAGTTACTGCGTAATGGGAATAATAAACGCCAACACGTAGAATTGTTGCCGTCTTTTTGGAGTGGTCGAATTATTATCAAAATCAACACACACAAGAGTTTATGAAGAAAGCCAGGTGGATTTGTTTGCCTTTGCTCTTTGAGCGATTCATTTACCAAATCATTGAAAATATTCTCAAACTCTAAGTCGCAAAAAGAACAACCGGCGAATCTCTACTAACTGAATACGTAGCTCTCGTGGTCTAATAAATCCTCACTCTCTGAGTCGCTGTTAACCATCGCACGAATACGATGGCTTCCTGAAACAGGACGTTCGATATGAGCAGTTAACATTCCGCGAAGGCGCATTCGACGTTTTTCCCGATAGCGGCGCTGCACTTCCAACCGCTTTGCTCTCATTTCATTTCCAAGAAGTTGAAGACGCTTCAAATAGTTCGAGTAGTTCTCTCCGTCTTCGTCGCGTAGCGGAAGGATCCGCACATGAAAGTTTGTAAGAGCGACGCAGGAGCGAAAGAACATGTCAGAGTTATTCTCGTCCAATCGATACTTGTCGGAGCACATTGCCCCACAACGTTGTCAATCGCCCGAAGTAGTTTTCGACAATGACTCGGTCGTGTGCAATGCGATCATTTGTCCTGCCTTCGTCCAGTGTCAGTTGCTGTAGTGGTCTTTTCTTGATTGGGGTAATCGCGCGAAGGGCATCAGCTAAACCTTGATAGCCTTTGTCCGCAAGTACGCACCACGAATCCGGATACTTGTCCTTCATCGAACTCTCATCCGCCATATTCCTTAAGCTTGAGCTCTTGAGAAGGTGCTGAAGGTGAAAGGCGTGGTTGTGACGGAAAATCTCAATATCGGCTTCGATACCAAGGTAATGCTTTGTACAGTTCAAGGCAAGCCCATTGGGTAATACTGACACCTCTACCTTGTAGCCATGAAGGTGATGCTTCGCACTGTAATACGCCGCGCGCTCCTTCATTTTGCCCGACGGCATGTTACGCTGTTGGAAGGTAACATCGGTAGCGTAGCGGACGTAGGCGTGGTGGTCAAACGTGTTACCACCCAGCACGAGCTGCTCCATCGTAAACTTGTTGGCAACGGAAGCGACAAACCGGTCGTAAAGAAAAAGGAGCAATAACCCTCGTGTATGAAAACATCATCTTCTGGAAGGCACCGGTCTTGAAGCGAAAGATACTGGCGACAACGTCCCACTTGCCGCAGTGCTTTAAGACGGTTAGAAACATGAAAATACGTCCTTTGGAGTTTGTTCACATTTCCGACCGCGGCCAACGTTCCAATTCTCGGTGATGTGCATGCGAACTTGGCTCCGAAGCCGCTCGAACTCGTGATGAGAGAAGTTGGTTAGGCGGCTGGGATTTTCGAGGTCGTTGGCGCGAAATGAGTGATAGATTGGGCACGGCGTGTCGACGTCGTCCTCCGGTTCGATGAGACACAGGGACACTGCACTCGCACGAGCTGCTTGGCGCTGGGTATCCAGTTGAGTGAGCACTGACACGCCTTGGGCAATATCTTGAGATGACAGCGAGCGGTTGGCGACTCTGGCAGAGACTCTAGGGGTGCTTCTTTGGGAAGGTGCCATAGTGACCTATGATGTGCAGTACAAATTCGAAATTGAGTGTGGATTGGTCGTATGTGACGTCTCTTCAGCTAGTTATTAGATGCTGCCATCATGTTTTGGTCCTCAGCGATTCTAGAAAATTCACCTGAAGTAGCGACACTAAGTAGTATTTTGGTATCTTCTGGAACCATCGCATCATTTAATTGGCGTAGAGGTGATTTCGTGATTTGCTAGAAATTCAGTCGAGTGCTCAATATTTAAAACTAAGCTCTACTATAGTGGTATTCCGGGTCCGAGTCCGACTTCACAACATCCTCGACGTGCGTCCATTTCGTCTTGTCCGCTTTCTTAGCGCTCGCCTTTGGATGGGACGACGAGTTAGCAGCCTTTTTTCTGCGTGAAGTACTCACTGTCGTTGTGCGATGCAGTTTTGTGCAGCTTGCACCACTTGCCAGTTTGTCGCTGGTTGGCTCCGTTTTGGGATTAGTGGATTTCATTCCTAGAACGTTGGAAATTACGATTATGGTCACGATTTCCATTACCGCCTTTTTGACTGTTCTGTTTACCGGGTTTCTGTCGGACCCCGTGCTCCTTGTGTTGCCATCTCTCAGACTGCTCGAGTTGTTCGAAATACTGAACCGTCTGGTGCATATGCGTCAAGCTAATGCCACTACCTTCGTAGTGTCTCTTCCAATCGTTAGGCATCGCTTGCTTAAAGTACCGAATCAAGGAATTCTCGTCCAGCACCATTGAGTTCACGGGCAAATTCGACAGCATACGGGCCAACTCTCTCATGAGTTGATTACACTGCGATACAGTTTCACTCCGCCCCTTGGTGGACTGGCCATGTTCTTGCCCTCGCGTACCAAAACCCACGCATTTAGCGCCTCATTCTGTAACTCAAGCTGCAAATGGAAGTCCTATACGCCCGCTGCCCACTTTCCAGCTGGCACAGATGGTTAAAGTAGTGAATGCATTTCAGCCAGTCTTGTGTGGTTCCACTGCTAAAGCTTGGCAACGTGATCTTCACGTATTCCCGCTCAGTTAAAGCCGTTTTTCGCGGGTAGTAACCTGGAAGGTTACACCATTTGTAGTCTCACTCATGTTGTTACTTCAGCACTCAAAGTTCTTGCTTTCACGTCTCTTCTCACTCCAAACTCTTTATTTGACTTAACTCAAGTTGACGTGTCCTTGGCTCGCAGTGGGGCCGCTTGGGTGTCTCGTCAGCGTAGCCTTGACTTGCAGAGGGCACTTGCTGGTTCACGAGTAAAAGTTAATTGCTTTTATTTTAGTTTTGCTATAACAGTTAAGATAATCTGAGATAGGTAATAAGTATGACCAACTGCCGTTGTCCGAAAGGCAGCTTGGTCTGCTAAGCTGGAGACCGCCATCTTGTTGACAGTCCCTTTGGCAATCTTAGCATCGCCAATCAACTTCGTAGACTTGACCGATGTGTCGTTCCCCTACGTTACGTCTGGTATCGCCACCTCATTTAATCTTCACGGTAAATTTCTCTTCTTTTTTTTGAAAGACAACTTGTCTTGCACGAGCGAGCACTGTACATTCCTCGGTTGGATTTCGTTCCAATCCCCCCCCCCCCCCAAGCCAGCCTTCGCGTTCCCTTTCTTCTCTCTATACTACCAGTTTGATAATGATGTGACGACGTTTGCCACTGAATAAGCGCTTAAAGCACTTGGATATGCCGTATTTACGGCAATTTTTATTATTGTTGGTTTTGCAATATTACGATTGTAGCACTTGACAGGCAATTCAACATAATACTGAATTGGAGGAGCCCTGCTTCGTAGATGTACTGGAAATGTTATCAGCAAGAGCAGCTACAATGACAAACGCTGTATCAGATTGTCAACAAATGTGCTTAAGTATGTATATATTTATATATATATATTAATGAACGAAGCATTCGCTACATTATTTTTAATCTTAAAGCTTTCGTTGGCCTTGTATACGACTGCTAATGTACTCGGATATATTTTCTATTGAGCGCGCGAATGTTGACAATGCCGAATTGCTTTTATCCATACGAAGTTATCGCAAACAACCTGCTTCTTTCTCAGAACTCGTGACAGGCTCTGCGAATCCGTGCAGTTTCCAATCTTCTTGAATCAGTGCTATCTCGAGATGAGCCGAGTACAGGGTCCCAACTTTGTCGTGAATTGGCTGTGCAAGGCTGAACAGCGACCGTGTCTGGAGCTCTTTATTTTCAGCATCTTCGTCTGCATCGACTGAAAGTCGTGAATATGAGCGTGCTAACGTTGTAGTTGCTGTTTCCAGTTGCAGATCACTGAACTCGACCCAACCGGTCTGTCGGCATCGAACACCTTGGTACTGAAGCTCGTTCAGCTCAATAGGCTCGAATAGTGCCACCCATACAATAATAATCCGCCCATCGTCGCTAAATCGCCGAACTGTGTACTTGCAGCGGAATTCGGCGTCCGATACATCCGTGATGAAGTGGATCCCAAACGCCTGAGATACCACAGTATCTGACTTGAAGACAACCTACGATACATGTCCAATGAATCAGTATGATACTGAGAATACTGTACATATGTATACTTCTACGTACACAATGTTCGTAGCAATGGTACTTCATTTTGTCCGTAGTCATGACCTTCCAGACTGCGTTTGCGGTCACTTGTGAAGCAAACGGAAGGGTCATGTTTGACTCCAAGACAAACGCTTGAGTGTTTCCGCTTTCCTCGAAAAAAGTGTTGACAAAGCAAGCCCTGGGGTTCCTGTATGCTGGACGTAGCAAGATCTTCTCCATCTCAAGCAGTGCGCTTTCAGCTTGAAGCTCCTGATCCTTGAACACGGACTTCTCGTGATCAAGAAGCAAGCTACGACGCTTGTTGAGGACCTTGAGCTCTGTTGAGTGCTGAATAAAAACTTCCGTTAAATTGATAGGTTATTCCTGTGGGAGGGATGATAAATGCGTACCTTTGCGTGTACGTTGCGGTGCAACAAGACCATCATTTGCCTTCCGAGTTCGTACTCTGCTTGGAGCTGTTCTCGTAGCTCTCTGTTCGTTGTTTGAGCCTTCCATCTCTCCTGGAGTTGGCGCCGAGCGATTTCTTGCCACACAGATCGTAGCTCTTTCTTTCGAGGTGCGATCAACTGATAGCCGTCGGTGATCTTCGAGTTAGCGAAGCTTCGTGTCTTGGTGTGTATTTCGTTCTGGTCTCGTCCGTTGTGGATCCCCTGGAGCTGTGCGAGCTCTCTCTGGAGTTTGTGTGACTCCAACCGAAGTTGGTCCAACTCTATTCTCTCGCGGCGTACACGTTTCCTTTTGGGCTTCTGCGGCGTATTTTGGACTGTCGATTGAGGGCTTCGAACTACCTTAGTCTCGAAACTCTCGCATTGCGTCTGGAATTGGCCGAGTGTAGTTGTCATAACTGATGTCGACGATGCAACAGGTTAATCGTGGTTTGGCAAATAATTTCCAAAATGGTGAAGTCCGGCCATAATGCAATCATCCCGTAGAGCGTTTTTCACCTTGACAAACCTCTTCACGCAAGCACTGTTCACATGCCGTAATCACCACAGAACCGTGACTGGATAGCGTTTGTAACGTCAAGCGACCTCGACACATGCGGGTACCATATTTATGTGTCTACTGTCAAAGTGTAAGCAGTGCTTTCCCTCGCTTTTCCCAGACTCAACAGTGTTGAGTCAGCCCTGTGGCACGACTCACTTCTTGAGTCTACTAGGAACTGACCCTCAATGGCAGCTTGCGAACTTCATATCCACAGATAGACACTTGAATTTGTCTTGAGCAAAATTGGTATGAACCTTAAAGTCCGGGTTGAAACCTTTATCCATAGTTCATGCAAAAAAACCATGCTCCTCCACGTGCTAACGGCTTTGACAGATAAACGGAAACTCGAAACTTCACGCAAGCATTGCTTACAGAACACAATCATTAAAAACGTCAGAGTTACCTCGATCACATGGTTTTACGTCTCTCTTGAAGTTGTGACAATCGACTCGTGATTCTTCGAAAAGCAATCCACGATGTGTCATTGAGGGTCAGACTAGCTCGTCACTGATGAATTGATACACTTTGAATCTCTCTGAAACAGATTCATCGAGTTGCAGCGGGTTGGCACAATAATATCAGCGCGATATTTCCTTTCCGTTTATCAATCGAAGGCTTTCAAATTTACATGCTATTTATGTGTAGAAACTTAATCAAATGAAACAAAATGACAATTGTTTTTACCAGGTGCGATGTCGGATATGCATGAAAATTCCTAAACAAACTTAGTCATTACCACGCCGGAATGTCGATTTCCAGTCTTCTTCTAACAGTAGATCGCTCATTATACGACAAAAATGACCGTTTGACGTCGTATACGAGTGGCATGTTGAGGTAGTCAGCATCATTTGTTCTTTGTCGTCACCCACGCTTTCGTGAAAAACCAGGATAGTTTCGAAGTTCGTTTCCACAAGAGTTGAAGTCGATTCTAGTGTTGCTCCATGTTGAGAGAATTGCCGTAGTTTAATACTGTGGCCGAATCGAAAGTATCGCCAGTACGCTTCCGATACAACTTCCAGTACAAAAAGGCAGTACAACGCCACTATGCGATTCTGCAACAATCCCGGCCTTGACATTCGGATTCTGTTTAACAATATCCCTGTCCATTGCCAAGTCCAAGCCGAAGTGCACCGACCAACGTGGGATCCGTTGTAGTGTTTCCAAGTACAATTTCGCTAACGTCAGTATTTCGTCGAGTTATTGGAAATATCCCAAAACTTGTGTTTCTCTTCGTAACGTACATTTTTGGTCTGGTTGGCGTGGTCTTTGAGCACAGCATTATCGTTATCGTCTATCGTCTAAGACACGGATATCGGCTAACTACTTGACATAAAATACTTGTTAGCATACCAGGGGATGCTTGGATAATGACAGGTAAAGCTCACGCACCTTTGCCCTCATACTGCGATTCAATAAGGCCACCATTTGCCTTTCCAGTTTGTACTCGGTCTGAAGTTTGTCACGCAGCTCAATATTCGTAGTTTGAGCTCTCCATCTGTCTTTGAGTTGATGTCGAGCAATTTCCTCCCACACAAACCGCGCCACTGTTTTACGTGGTTCAATCAGGCGGTAGCCGTGTGCTGTCGTCGCCTTCGCGATGTTTTGATTTTTGCTGCTTGGGTCGCTCTGCTCGCGTGCTTGGTAGACCCCTTGAAGTTGTGTGAGCTCGGTCTCCAACTTGTATGATTCTAATAGGAGTTGATCAAGCTCTGTTCTCTTATATTCTACATGTGTTCTCCTGGGCTTTGGCAGCATTACTTTGCGTTTTGGTAGTTGGGGCTCGGAATTAGATACGAGGTTCACAAGGTCGCCCAAGTTGCTGGTGTTTTGTGGCGGGAATTCAGGACTTAGACAGACGGTAAATTCGTAAATGACGTACTGATGACATGATTTTCCTGACTTTACTAACATATCAAATAATATTTGTACATAAATACCAAAAAGTGTCCAGCAATTGGTTCAACAGGTGAAGGTGCAATCATCCGGTTGTTAACCTTCACTCAACGCGCCAAATCTTCACGCAAGCACTGTTTACCGTATGCATTCACCATAACAACCGTAACGTGTAATATAACTCCATTGATGACGTGCGTTCCTATGTTGCTCGCTCGCCTTAACGAACTCGTGATTCTTCGAAGAGTTGATCCTCGATGGCACTTTTACGTGTCTCGAAAGCCTGCAGCCACACGGTACGTACCCTTACAGCACCAGGAGAAGCTATCCAGGCGCGCATACCATCGCCTGTTCCGCCGTCTGGTCCGTCGCCAGTCACTCTGGCCCGAGTATCGACACATGATGACGCAGAATCAGTGGCTGTAACGATAGACACTTGAGTCTCTCTAAATCCTACTTGGGCAGGTATAGTGAGGTGTAGTGGCTCCACGAATGTTCGCGTGATGATAACAGTGCGGCCAGCTTCGCGATATTTCCTTGCAACCCAGCGAATCCGAAGACGCAGATTCAAGTTCGCCATTCGAAGGCTCCGTAGCGCGCAGCACGTTATCGTGTCCTCAGCCACGTTCGCTCGTTGCTGTAGGAATACAGCACTTAAGTTCCGATATTACTGAAGCAGAATATACTTCTTCCACGTACCTGATGACCACGAAAGCGTGAGGCGAGAGCTTTCCAGATCGCTCGATCCACCGCCTGTCGTTCGAAAGGTAGTGGATAGCTGTCGCTATGCTCCAAGAACGGGACTCGACTTCTCAGCTGCTGTCGTACACCTCCCAAAAATGCGTCAAGACCAGCATAAACTGCATCAGCATCACTCTTTAGCTGCTCCAGTACAGCAGGTGTATCCGGAGCGAAGAGCTCATTGGAAGTTTGACTGTCCATCTCGCTTTCTTTGTTGTATCCCTACATATATCCGCAAAAACACTCTTAATACACGTTGTGCACTGTAGTGACTTCTTCCAACGCACCTCTGCAGTCAATTGCTTTTTCCACGCGAGTTTCAAGCGCTTAGCTCGACTAACGTGCATCCTCACGAGAGATCGCAGTCGGCGGTTCTCCCGCTCCGAGTCCAGTCGATTCTGATACTGTCGCGACGCAATTTTCTTCCAGAATGGCAGCACATTGCTGTTTTTTGTTGAACTGTCTCGTAGTCTCTGGCCATACGCCTGGAGTCGTAGAAGCTCGAGTGTACAGGCCAAATCCTTCTCCTCTGCTCGAAGTTGGGCGATTTCCTGCTTGGGCGTCGTCCGATGTCGTCTACTTGGCTCAGTTACTACAATGACGTTGTGGGGGCGACCCGATCCATTGTCTGAATGAGAATTGGACGGTAGGGTGGGGATATCTACGTGATCGAGGAATTCTGAGAGATTGTCGAGTGTGACGTCGAAATCTTGAGTTTGATCCGGGTCTACGGGGTCTGGCAATGGGTCATTGCAGTGATCAACGAGGTCAAACGCAGCCTCGAGAGTTGCGGCGTCATCGCAGGCGACGAGCAGCGATACAGACAGCGGGGACTTATCAGTTGACATGTTCGAGTTGGATAATGGTGATGGATATTGTGATGCATGACAATTGTGTATTCCACTTAATATCCCGTTGAGCAAAGAAATCCACTAACGGATTTTCGTGATTCAGTGGATGTGGTGGTCGAGGACTTTGTTCACTGCCTTGTGAATACAATCGATTACAGTAGTACAGGCAATGGATACTTCTCTGGTGACTTGAATGCAATACGTACTTGCGTGCTGTCCATGCGTACTTCCTCGGTTTTCTTGGCATGGAGATATTCACGTTCTGATTCGATACGTTGGTGATCTGGCGAGTTGCTACACTTTATTGAACAGCGTAGTTTTTAACACCACGATCTTGAGCCTTGTTGCGTGCTTCCAGCCGGAGTATCTCGAGTCGGTGTTTCAGATTGTGCTCGAGAACACGGACTTCCTCTATCTCTGGCTTCGGTGTCCGTTGCTTTCAAGTATCCAGTCAGGTATGAAACTGCATCTTTGAATGTTCATCGCTAGATACTCAGCCTGGACGACTGTCGAAATGGGTTCGTTTCCACCGCACATATATCTTGCGATATTTCGAAGAGGCTGGCAGTGACAACACATTGTCCCGGACGAAAAGTGAGCTCTTGTGAACGATGAGCCCACGAAGATAGACAAAATCCAACACGTTAGAATACAACGTGTTGGATTTTATCTTTGTGGGCTCCACGGTATTTGACTCCAGTGCAGACTATAAGATACACTATTCTACCTTTGGACTTCTCAAAATCCACAACTTACAGGTATTGAGCGGCAATCTGTCAGCCTATGACCCGCTTCAGAATCAAGTCTGGAAGCAAAATTGCCTAATATTGGTGAGCAAAACCAATCATTTAAAATATAAAAAATTGATTTAATTGAAAAGTAAAAAAAAACTAAAATATACGACGCTCTATTTCTACCAATCAAATGCGTTGTGCGTTAAAGACGGTAGCGTTTGGCGTCATCTTTTTACTTAACTTCAATAGAGTAATCACGATAAAAAAAGATGCAGCGACCTTTTTAAAGTCCAGTTTATTTTCTGTGGGGAGACAAGACTCTTCGTCAAGAAGGCCGATGCCAATGGGTCCGGTGAAGCCCAAGCCGAAGCGTGTTCGTCGTGAGAAACGAGAACTCGCCTATCTCCGAGACCTCGTGGGGAAGCTGGAGAACAAGGTGACGTTGCTGCGGTCAAAGCGACTCAATCGGTTGAAAACCGGTTGTCATGGTACGCTGAATTCACGAAAACACTAAAAAAAAAAAAAAAAACTCATGCTGTGTGTGTGTTTTTGTTATAGACACAGGAATTTCCACTGCTAGTCATGTATCCCCCTCTAACTCCGAGTTTTCTTCTGCGTGGATGGGCTTGGCTGCTCTGCAGCTAAGGGATAGATCACTCGCGGTGGAGAGAAACCAGAAGCTCAGATGCTCAATCGGAGGAAATGTCGACCTAGTCTGTAAGCTCCAACAGCTTACTAAAAAGTATACTGCACAGGAGAGGGAGATTTCGGTGTGTGCAAGTCAAGCCCACACTATGCATCACAAGTTCTGGGATCTTTTAGCAAATGCCGACGAGGAAATATTTGCAGATCAACTAGCAGCTGTGGCAAGGCTTCGACTGGAACTGCAACAGCGAGGATATCAGCTTCCGACTACGGCGTTGAGTGTAAACTGGGGCTTGTCACGAGGCCATATGATGGTAAAGCAAGATGGAAACAACGGAGTTGTCCTTGAGATGCACTGTGGTACAACAGTGCCTTTCAATCTGGATGTGGCAGCGCGAGCGTATTGGCGATTCTTTTGCGTCGAACATGGAGAAATACCAGCCGACAGCAGTGCCACAAGCCTATCAGTACAGCAAGCATTTAATGTAGTATTAGGCAACCAGTACTAACAGTATCTTATTATCTTTTTTTGCAGAAGGGTACTATTGCGAACTCGTTCTCTCTTCGACTGGAATTTGAAGGTTTGGTATCAGAGGTGTCGGGCAAGTACACTTGTCAAGTAAATGTGGATGAAGACAAGATAACGATCACGTGGGTCGAGCACGCAGATGTGCTCGCGTTCGGCGGAGTTGTGTTCAACGGATTGCAGTATCAGAAGCGCGCGAGTATGACGCTTTGCCGAGTACTTCGCGAGGGTCCTGGGAACCAATCGACTTCGACGGTGGTCCACACTTACTTTCAAACTATACCAGTATTTCACGACAGCATTGCCGACAAATTGCAACAAACCCAGGCGTTTGTCGACTCGGCTTATCGATCTCACAGCAAATTGAACAAAATTGTATGTCAGCATATGAGTAACCTGCTGTTGGAAGAAGATTGGAAAGCTACGTTTGGATAGAATGCTGCATAATTTTTCCCAAAAAGAATAGGATAGTCCCAAGTACCTACCACGGCGCTGGCCAAGTCTTTCGATATGTCATATAGCTCTGGAAACGCCATGTTTAAAAGGATTTTCAGTGAGATGTTACTCCAAGAAGACTGGAGAGCGATGTTCGACTGCGAAAAGCGTTGAGCAACCTAGTTGAAAGCGTCTTGCTTGTCTAGAGTATTTTTTGCAATGGCGCTACGACACGGTGCTTCCGTTAGATTCGTACCACTACTTCCACTCTGACGTAACATAAGGTTCAAAAAAAATATTTCGTTCACGACAAGAATTGAGGTTGTAATAATCTAAAAGTTCGATGTTTCCATGCCGAAATGTCAACTACTGACTCACTCAGCAATTATAGTATTTTCTTTTTCCAGCTCTTGTGAATAATTAACGAAACTCTGGTTAGCATTTAATTACCTCGTTGTACGATTCCTTGGGTCTGTCATTTAATCTCCACCTGTCGTCCTGCGATGTCATTCTAGTGGTTTTCATCTACGTGTTTGGATTTGTCGCTATCAATTGTTGTCTTCCAGTCTTCCTCTATAAGTAAATTGCTTATAGTCTGGCAAAATACTCTGTTCACTCGACTGTACGAGCGTTTGATCGAGTTGACCAGGTCTCGAATTTGCACCCGTACTGCCTGATCATCGATATCATCTCGAAATGCCGGGTTGTCTCCGAGTACGTTTCAAGAATCGTCGACGTGGATTCGTGGCCAGGTCCTTCACGAGGAATCTTCCGCAACTTCACGAAGCCTCGTTTTAGGTACTGCATCCCTTTGAATTTACTGCCACCAAACTCCTCAACGTCCGTGCATTCGAGCCAGATTATTACAGCCGCACAGCGGTCTCTGGTAGCATGGTCATGATCATTTCTCGACACCAGAGGACCACGGGACTGGCAGATTTTATGAAGAAATCCAGCAACTCGTTCATCCCCACGGTCTCACTGGAGCTGTTTGATCCAAAATATGGGACCAAATATAAGAAGACTGGAAAGCAACATTTGGGTAGTTGCTAATTTGATTGAAAATGGCTCTCACGCAAAATATCGAAGAATCCGGCATCGTGACGCGCATCCGAAGGCTATCCGATTCGCTCTCCGTTGCCTCTGACAAGCATAACTGACCTCGTCAGCAAGTTTGTCAACATAGAAAGATTATTTCACTTTGGTGTCCTGCATCCGGACTTACCCAACGCTCTGGCCAATATTCAAAGGTTTACCTCGTGCTTTGATCGCGCCGAAAACCCGCCAATACTTGTGAATAACCGCTTTCGAGTAAACTGCAGCAGACCAGTACTAAGCTCATCAATTGCTACCTCTGCCTTGACGCTCGGATCAAGATTTTCCATGTCCTTCCTATCGAAAGCGCAGAGTTGAAGTGCATCGCTCTCTCGGTCTTTCGACGTGTGCTTGCAAGTATAATCTTGCCCCTCTCACCAAAAGCTACGATACAGTAAACTTGTCCAGCAAAATTGTCAGTGAGCGTTGCTGCACGAACACGGTGCTCGGTTGTGAAAGCTTAGACCTACTAGAAATTGAACGTTGCGGTCTTTTTTGTGGTGAGAAGAGTTAATTGCTTTGAAAACTTGGAACACAGAACGTATCATTCATAAGTACAACAGTCTGCTAATCCGATTAAGTATCATTTTGCACAGAAGTACTGCGCACACGTAAAGGAGTCAAAATAAAAACAAATTGGGCCAAAAACTGACATCGTACAGATTGTGCATTTCCTATTGACCTGCTCAATCGCTGCTCAATTACCGTGCAGCAAAAGAAAAGTACTTCAGTATTACCGGACCGGATATTTCGAAACACGGGCATGATTTCCGTGACATTCGATGGCTTTATTTGGATATGTTGTAGTCCGACATGTTTCAAAGGCGGCAAGTGGTGACGCATGAATACTTGCATTCAAACTGTATGCTACAGTACCAAAATGCTCAAAACGACCCAGTGTTTTGTTGCCCAAACGTCGACTTCCAGTCTTCTTCCAGCAGTATATCACTCATTAAGCGGCAAAAATAATCATCGATCGTGTCATGCGACTGACTCAGGGAGGTGATCAGTACCTTCGTTTGTTCCTTGTAGTCACGAACGCTGTTGTGAAAAACCGGGATAGTCTCGAAACTCGTTTCTACTAGAGTTGACGTCGATGTCTGCGCTGCTCCATGTTGAGATAGCCGCCGTAATTTAATAAAACCTTGCTTGTGAAGTTGCATCCTGTCGAATCTCACATGTCCAAGCTTCAAAATATTCCACATCCCTGACCAAACCAATGTGGCGTCGTCTTCGCCAACGTATTTTCGACAAGTGTATCTGCCTTCGGTCTCAGATGAATAACCCCCTACCTCTGTTCACAACGCGAAAGACCGTGCGAAAAGATTCGTCTGGTTATAAGAATGTGTTAGCTCAGCAACCATCAACGGAATAAAGAAGATCAAATTTACCGATCGAGCTGGTGCTTGGTTGGCAAAATGCTGATAACTGTGGTCGAATCGGAAGAATCGCCAGTACGCATCCGTTGCTACTTCCAGGTCGAACGGTAGCACAACACTACAACGAGCTTCGAGTACGACTCCGGCCTTGACAGTAGGATCCAGTTTAGGAACGTCCCTTCCCCCTGACAATTGAGAGCCGAAATGCACCGACCAGCTTGGACTCTGCCGCTGTTGGGCTTCCAAGTACAATCTTGTTATCTGAACCAATTGGTCCGAGAAAATTTCGGCTGAGTCAATGGAGAGATCCCAAAATTTGTGCCGCTCGCTGATCTGTACGCATTGCATCAGCTCCTGCGAAGACTTTCACGTTAGAACTGTGGGAGCACAGAATCTGAGCTTAGAGGGCAAAGCGATCTCCGCCGCGTACCCGTTTACTTTCTTCCGCTCGTGTAAGTAATTTACGGAGCTCTGTTGAACATTGAATGAACTCGTTATACGATTCCTTGAGTTCTGCTTGCTGTCGCTCGGCTCTCAATCGCTCCTTCAGCTGTCGTTCTGCAACTTCATTCCAGAGACTTCCGCCTCCGTTTTGGGTGTTGCATCGGCCGTCTTCGCTTTTTAATTGAGCAGTTTTTGTGCTTTTGAGCTTGTATCGAGTCAATTGGAGCTCCAAGTCGTGTACTTGCTGGCGATACAAGGGCAGTTCCGCTTGAATGCGTCGCACACGCTTCTTCCTGGGCAACAGTGCACTGTTGAGGGCGCTAGACATATCTATACACTTGACGCCGTCAGTGCTCTGAGTCTCCTGTTTCGGTTGTACGGGGCCACTACTGAGTGGCGTCGTCGGTGTTGCCATTGTGTCAGTTTGTAAACCGGATAAACGTGAATGGCACAAAGGACCAAATTTTGTATATGACCAATTCCAAAGTTGAAATTGTATACACAAAAGTCCTACGAAAAAAGAGCCGAGAAACCGTACCGTTACACGGAGTTTAATGCTTCGAAATTGTAGCGTTCATGATAAGGCAGTCGCCACCGTTGGTTGCCTTCCAGTCTTCCTCTATAAGTAAATTGCTTATAGTCTGGCAAAATACTCTGTTCACTCGACTGTACGAGCGTTTGATCGAGTTGACCAGGTCTCGAATTTGCACCCGTACTGCCTGATCATCGATATCATCTCGAAATGCCGGGTTGTCTCCGAGTACGTTTCAAGAATCGTCGACGTGGATTCGTGGCCAGGTCCTTCACGAGGAATCTTCCGCAACTTCACGTAGCCTCGTTTTAGGTACTGCATCCCTTTGAATTTGCTGCCACCAAACTCCTCAACGTCCGTGCATTCGACCCACACGAGTGTAACCTCGTCCTCAGTGGCGATTTTTCGGCATGTATACTTGCCAACTAGTTGGGAGAAATAGTCCTGGAAGTTCGTGTGGATCGCAAACGACCGAGAAAGTAAATTCGTCTGCAACTGAAGAATCCTAATCAACCCTTAGATCAACGTTAGCAAATGATTAAAGCGTGGATCTTACCAAGTACTCAGTGTCACCTAGGCTGCGCATATTCCCATGCGAATAGCCAAAGAATTTCCAGAACGCCTTGACAGCGACATCTAATGTGAAGGGCAGCACAGTCCTGCTTCGTGATTCAAACCGCATACCCACCTTGATGTTTGGGTCTAATTTGATCACCTCTTGTCCCAGTGTGAGGTCCAAGCCAAAGTGTATCGACTTCGGCATTCGGCACCAATTCCACTGCTACTGCAGCTCCAAATAAAACCTTGTCACAATCGTCAGTTGCCCCGAGAAAATTTCGTCGTCCACGTTCGATGTCAAATTCCTGAAACACATTTTCGGTCTCCATTCGATTCGCTCCGTCAACCCCAGCATAAAGCCATTGCAAGATAATTTATTGTGGCTTTCCCCATTCTTACGAGATTATCAGTTCATCATATCAACCTGTTTGATGCCTTGACTTTTGCGCAGCAACTTTTGCAGCTCAGCAGAAAATTCCACTAGTTGCTTGTAGGATTTTTGTAACTCTTCATGCTGCTTTTCGACCCGGAGTCGCTCCCTCAGTTGCCGCTCAGCAATGGCGTTCCACACCGAACCTTTGCTGACTAGTGGACCTTGTCTGATTGTAGTTTGGCTATTACGCGACGACTTTTGCAGCTTTAGACGCGTCAATTTGAGCTGCAACTCTTCGACGTGCTGGCGATAGAGAGGTAGATCGAGCTGAATGCGTCGCACGCGCTTCTTCCTGGCGGAGTGGAGGCGGTTGGTATTGCTAGGATGTGCATCTGGCCGTTCGAGTTGTGTGCAAATAGTCCAGTACGTTTTAGCCCTTTTGTAATTTATGAATTCTACCCCAGCGCAACTCTGTTATTTGTGCTATTGTAATTTGTGACTACGATTTGATACCAATTTACATTTTTACATAGAATCAACAGATTATTACAGCCGCACAGCGGTCTGTTTGATTGCCTCTGCTTCCTGGTGTAGCATGGTCATGATCATTTCTCGACACCGGAGGATCACGGGGCTGGCAGATTTTATGAAGAAATCCAGCAACTCGTTCATCCCCACGGTCTCACTGGAGCTGCTCGACCCAAAATCTGGGACCAAATACACACAGGCCTTGACGCAGGTCTGCGAGACACCGTTGCCGCTGCAATCACTGACAGTGACCCTTGCATCGTCAATAAACGAAACACCAGTTGGATGGTTGTTGTCTTTAACGTAAGGGTGGACGGTGGATCGCCCCACGACAACCATCCGGTCAGCCTCGAGGTGCTTCCGGACCACTTGGTTCAGCCAATAGTCTTTAGCAGGTTCAGAATCTGGCAAGCGGATGGCAAAACAATGCGCTTGAATGTCCTTGGTTGTGTAGATTTTCTATACAAGGCATTGACATATACAGTTAGAGATGCAAAGCAATCATGGCCTGGCAATCGTCAATACTTACGTTGAAGGAGCTGGCGAGCGAGATGAGTCCCTCTTCTGTAATGAACCTCCACATTGCGCGACTCGTGATCTCGTAGTTGAAGGGCATTGCGATCCGAGTGGTGAAGCGGATACACGTGCCGTATGTTGGATGGAGGATGGCTTTGATTTCATGTTTGTCCATCTCCAGGTTGTCCACACCTTCCGTCTTGAACGCCTCATCCACGCTTAAATAAGAGCGTTCCAGGTGCGTCAGGCTCTCTGCGAGGGTTTCGGAGCTAGACGGCCCAAACAAGTTTGGCGGAAGTATCGACGCTGGCTGATTGCCAAGACCCTATCGTCGATTAGGAATGGACCATTGTTAGGACCCGGAAGACTGAATAGCCATCAATTTGAGCGCGGTTGATGCTTACCTGGCTGGGTGGCAGTTGTTTGAGTGTTTCTTCAAGACCCTGAGCAATCTTAAGCTGATCTTGCAGCATATTTCGCAGTTCCTGGTTTTCACGTTCAGCTCGCATACGGTCCTTTAGCTGGCGACCAGCCATAGACGTCCACACGGACGGCATGAGTCCGTCAAGCGGAACCGGCTCACCGTCTGCCCTGGGCGACGTAGAGAACCCGAGCTGCAGCTTGCGCAATTCTTCCTCAAGCTCCTTGACTTTACCGCGCAGGAACTTGAGCTCGACGATTTCACGGCGGATACGTTTCTTCTTGACAGGCGGTCCGGCCGACGGTGCAGCAGTCGGTTGCTGCACTGCCGTAGGGGTCTGCGTCTTCGCAGCGCTGGAGCGACTGGACTTGCGGGCTCGCCGAGGTGGCGCGGGCTTGGCATTGGGCTCCGTTGCCACAGGTTCCACGTCCATAGGCACATCGACGTGAATGGGCGGCCGACTGGTGTCGTCGGGGCTGGAAAGCACATTCTCCAGCTCCTTCCAGTCAATAAGCCCGAGAACATCATCAACAGAAAGCCGCGACGGATCGTCCGAGACGTACGAGAAGCTCATGGGGCATTCGATGCGGTGCTTTGTCTTCCTGAGTGAAAACGAAAATGGTCAAGCTTTTCAAAGCGATCGCGGTACAGTAGACAGGCGAGTTGTGCGCAAACGCTCGAGACACGACTGGCGTTTACGCCGCTCATGGTGACAGTCAACACGCTCCGACCCGTAAACGCCGGAAACATGCACGTCAAGAACCAGCAGTTTGGAGGCAATCTCTGTGGCTTGGGCCCCGGCTTTGGAGACGATTGCGCCCACCGAGCACACACTTGAACGCTTTGAATACGTCGAGGGCGGAACATCCGATAAAAGTGCCCAGATTTTCGGTCTCCTTGGCACCGCCTATCGTATTCACCGCCAGTGATTCTCTGAAATGAAAGGCGCTTTGCGTACAACAATTCACTGTTTATGGCATGGCCTCGATAATAAAGTCGCAGCAGCACTTGACAAATTTGAAGAAAGCCACGATTGACAAGTTTGAAAAAGAGCTCAAACGGTACGATTTTGCTCGAAAATGGGCATTGCCGCACTCGACGGCAGCAAATCGAAATGCTCAAGCATTTGCGCTGAGATTACTTCTACAGTTGGTCAAGGTGAACTTGAGACGGCTGCTGGAGACGCCGTCACGTGGATATTTGGTGTCTCTTAGCAACAGTGGTCACCCCGCGATTGAAGTTTGCTTCAGCTTGTGTCCGCAAAAATAAGAACGTGACCGCGAAAAAAAAAAATGTCCATCATCGTCGAGTTTTAGAAGCAGTTGCAAAAGGCTAATCGCCATCGATGATGGCCATCACAACGGGAATGAGAGACATCGCGGACATCATCAAGGCAACTGCACTGATCACTACGTTTAGCCACCTCGACCGGATTTTCTTACGAACGGCGACAGTGTGAAGCTGAGCACCGCCATGTGCGAGTCAGGTCTGCGCTGAGCTGATTTGCACGTCACTGTGCCTTCGACCGGTTAAAGCGGAGGAATGAATGTTTGTGTCAAAGATTACTTCTCCCGTAGGGGACATGATCAATCGATGATGGCACGAAAAAAACGCTGCACTTGCCGTTGGCTTTTTGCAGAATCCATTTACATGTTCTGAAGAGAAAAAATCTATTGCACGGGGACAGTAACTACACAAGACTGCGACAGCTTCACGGCCAGGACCCTGCTGGCTGTGTGGCGGCCTTCCGTGCCTCGTCCATCATGATGGCTGCGACGACCTCTTCACCGAGGTGCATATTGCGGTGGAACGAGTCGATAACAAAGTCCGTGAGTGCTCCAACAGTGAAATCCTGGTCCGAGGCGTCGTCGTCGAAGATTGGCTTGAGTTCCATTGATGATGCAATGGTCGACCACTTGCCCTTTGCCGTCCCGTCCTTGGAAGACGCCTTCTCGATCACGAGCCATCCGTTCTCGTGGAAGCGGATGCCATTCACCGGCGCTGCTGAGAACTTGATAGGCTTGGCCAGGCCTCTTGTCACTATTACCACGCGATCACCACGCTTGCGACGCTCCAACACGCCCTCGCTGCGGTAGTCGAGACTCCCACGCTCGCTTTGGATCTTGTGACCGAAGGTTCGGGCGACTGTGTTCTTGGACGAAGTTTCGTGCTGTAGAGGTGATTAAAGCCGTTAGTTGGATCACCAAATACTCATCGCATACACTGACTTACCTCTTCGTAGAAATACGCTTGGTGTTTGGTTGCCTCGCACGATGTGAAGCGCCACATGCCTCTGCTAGCCACGTCTTGCGGGAACGGCACCCGCTTGAAGCCCACGAATTGCAATGCGATGCCGTTATCCAAGCTCGACGCGACTCTAACGTCAAGTTTTTCTTTCTCGATCTCAGCGAATTTTTTTATGTCGTATCGGGCGTCCACTTCATCGAATGCAGCATCCAATTCGGACAATAATTGAGCATGCACAGCCTTCTGGTCGCTGCTAACACCAAGTGCGAGCAGTTTGGACGGTGCGCGATGAGGACGTCCAGGCATCGACTGAAAGATCAAAAGAGTGTAAGTAATATATCCGGTAAAATAAACCCACCACAACTCAATAAAATACCTCGTCCTCAGGCTGGTCTTCCAGGATCTTTTCAAGACATTTGGCCAGTTTGATCTGTCCCTCCAACGTGGATTTAAGCTTGCGGTTCTCCTGCTCGGCGCGTTCTCTGTCCTTGTACTGACGGTTGGCCAGACTCTCCCATACTGAAGCCAGCAGCGACGAACCCTCAGCGCCGGGCTTCCCATTGACAGCCAGCTGCGTGGAGCTCCCACTTGGCGACCTGTTCCGCGTCTCCTTGCTCTTAAGCTCCGCCAGACTGCTCTCCATCTCCTTCACCTTCACACGGAGATACAGCAGCTCTTCTCTCTGTCTGCGGATGCGTTTCTTGGTGGGTTTATTGACGTCAGCGGGCAGACCGTTAGCTCCAGCAGCAGCTGCCGCTATGGCCGCGTTGGCAGCTGCAAAGTCCTTGGCGGTTCTTGTAGGCGACGGCGCACGCGCTCGCTTCATCTTCTTAAGCGTCTTAGCTCTCTGTCCGGCGGAAGGTGTCCCCTTGTTTCCGCTCTGAGGGTCGTCGCTGCTGCTGCCGTCGCTAGTGGACGCATCGCAATTTGTCGTTAGTACGGCTAGTGCGCTCTCCAGCGACGTGTCAGATTCAGTAGCGGAAGCGTCGGTGCCCAGCATGAGGCCCGTGAACTCGCCTAACGGCTGGGGCGCGGGCTGCAGCGGCTTGAGCGCGTCAGGCATCTGCATCATCAGATCAAGCGACGTGTCCGGAGCGAACAAATCGCTGGTCTGCACGTCCGCCAGAAGCGCTTCCAGCTCCTGATCTCCTGCCTCAGCCATCTCGTCTTCGCTCCCCACTTCACATGCGTCTGCAAAGGCCAGAGCCTGCTCCAGCGCCAGCGAGGACGTCGCTTCATCGAGCACCTGGAAGCTGCTATTCATCATCGCGAAATGTATCGGGGAATGCGAAAACCAGTTTGAGGCCTAAAAATTGATTGTGTTCACTTTTGGTGAGACACGTTAACCACTTGAACTAAGTAAGGGAGTAAGAGTGGGATGGATTACGCTCACATTTAGAGATTAGGGTTGTTGACATTTGTTTACTCCCGGACCAGTTTGAGGAATTTGGTCCAAATTTGGAACTATTTGAGTTTTTGTTGCTGCAGCAGGGTGTCCTCGACATAGTGGTTAAACTTGGTGATAGAATCGTTCCACACAGCAGTGGAGATGTCTGTCCCTCGAAAGGACTTGTACGTATGACTCGAAATGCGACCGCCGTCCCCTGCAGCCACTTGGCGATGCGATTGCATTATGGTTGTAGGTCCTGTGTGCGTATCCTGCCCGGGACGAAGCACCAGACATGTTGTCTCGCGGAATGCCATGGTGGTGAGGCTGTCGTGCTTGGGCTCAATCAGCGTGCGCCAGATGAAAACGGTTCTGTCGTCGAGAGCATAGCGCCTACCCACTTTACGCATGACGACCCGAACGTCGAGCGATTCGGATCTGAATGCAAAACCCACGCTCTTGCACTTTGTGTAGCTTCCAGCGGGAAATTTCTGCAATATCCACACGACAACTAAGTCAACAATGACCTCGAAAACGACGATGCTTAACGATATACCACACGAACCTCTACAAATGTGGCGCTCACGTCCTCGATACCGTCAGATCCCAAGCTCCACATCGTGCGATCTACCTGCTTGAAGTCGAATGGAAACGCATAACAGTCGAGAAACTCTACGTGCTTGCCCTTGGCCCTACTATTGACGGTATTGTTGCGGCGCCCAGGACATGGTAGTTCGTTCATTTTAATTGAGTCGAACAGAATGTCGAGGTTGGCGAATTCTTCGTCGATTCCGGTACTCAGATCCTTGAAAACAACAGCGCTGTTGGTCGGGGGTAGCCAAACTTGAACATCTACCCGGCACCGTTTGGAAAAGTTCATTGCATCTCTAACCGACTACAGACTCGAAGGATTAGAGGTTAGCGGTATGCGGGGACATGCACAATATATATAACGTACATCTTCGCGGAGTCGCCTCTTGAACGCACGCTGTAAAGCCTTGGCTTGAGCCACACGATGTTGTAGAATTTTGCGCAATTTCTCGTTTTCGACCTCGCTTTCTTCTCGCTCTTTTTCCTGACGCGCAGCGAGAGACTTCCAGAGCTCCAACTCCGGGGTCGATGTCATCGTGATTTGCTCCTTATCTAACTCGGATCGTAGAGTAGCCTCAAGTTTCAAGTGGTCCAACCACGCTGAGAGTTGCTTTACTTTTTCACGCAGGTAGAGAACTTCTTCGTTTCGCCTTTTGTACCAAGGTTTAGTTTGCGGAGCAGTTCGTCTTGAGGTGGCCAGCATCTTGGTGTAGTTGCTGATATCAGGGGGGCCATTACAGGTTGTGCCAGTTTGTGTACTTGTTTCCTCTGCTGAGGTCGTCGAGATGACGAGCTCACGCTGTGCCATTTCACTGCCCTCGAGAAATTCCAATAGGGAAACCTCATCAAGGAAACAATCGCTTACTTCTTCGTCACTTGAGCTGCATGGAGATTGGAATTCATTCGTCTGGATATGATTCGTACGCCCGTTCATCGAATACCCAAGAGAGAGTACCTAGTAACTAGTAAATGTGAAAAGGAAAAGTGCTGGAAATCCAGGCCAGGTAAGTTATATGATTATGCATCATGTATTTTTGCATCATCTTTCTAGACGACCAGATGGATTCTTGGTAAAACTGGAGCGACCACCGAGATCCTACCTCATTTCTCATTCAACCATGCACGTGGGATGAATCATTCACAACTTGTGCTACTTGTACTTGTAAAGACTTGTGAATCACACGTCTGTTGTTACAGAACCGAAAATCTTGTTACTGGGATGTTCAATCAATTGAAACTAGCCCGACTTTTAGCAACTGGTTAATTTTTTTTACTATGCAGTACCGTAATAGGGGAAATCGTTAAACGATTCCTACTGAGCACAGGTATTCATTACAATCTTTAGTCTAGAGAGAAGAATACGAAGCCTCGAACATGTTGGTGCTGGTATCTGGTGCAGTATTGTACGTCGATTCGTGATCGCATTATTGGTATTCTACTCCACAGAATGCTAGGTTAGTGCAGCTGAAGCCGATATCATCAAGTTTGTGTGCCGATATAATGGATTGTGTGTTTTCCGATAAACCGCGATAGTTCGTGTGACACGAATCGTGTCCGAAAACACGGGCTGATTGATACCAGTAACTTGATTCCAGTAAGCAAAACATACCTGATCTTCAAAAAACAAAAACAAAACCTTTCAGTACTTGAGTAGGCAATTTTTACTCATTTCTATGACACATGAATCCTTGGTTGTACCCAGCAAAATGCAAAGTGTCCCAGGGTACTGAGTGGTTTTCTACTGCTGCAGTGGCACATGCACAATGTGCCATCATGTTTTGATGGAGACGCAGAAGTCGGCGTCTCTCGTTAGTGCTGCAAAGGCGCAAAGGGCCAAACTATGTCAATATGATCAACCAAGCATAAGACAAAAAGATCCTATATGAATCAAATGCAATGATCTCTGTGTTTTGTTTCATCGATCTATCTAGACAAAGTTCGTGCTGTATCCAGCCTTTTCTGAAACAATTTCGGCCTCATTCGCTGACGCACTTGACCCCACTTGCTTTGCACGAGCCATTTGAATAGCATTAGTTTTCAGCCACCGTTCCTTGTCGCGTTTATCATTGCGAATGGTGTAGAGAATAGATCCGAACGTGGCGAATACGACTCCAACAGCAACTGCTATTGACACGGTCAGTGGGGGTCCGTATTGGCTATCGCCCTTTTTGACGCTTGTGGTTTCCGTGCATCGTGGGCCAGTCCAAGTGTGCGAAACACATTCACAACGCCGGTTGGTGCAGTAACCTGTCCTCACGCTTGAGCCACCTTTGGATGCAATGGTGCAATCGTCATCGGAGTTGCATGATGCTTTACCGGACACTCTTACAACCAGATTATCAAAATCCTGATAGCTGTCG
>NW_008648990.1:67885-69725 GCF_000247585.1 Phytophthora nicotianae INRA-310 | reverse complement strand
CCGTCGGGTTTCTCGATTGCCGTCCAGAGGTGGTCGGCACCTGCCTCAAACGTGCGGCCTTCTTGATTGAACTCATCGCTCATGACCAGCGACCAGGTCTGTCCGCGAGATGACTTATGAGTGTGGGCATTTTCTGGTGTGTCAACATCAACCCACGGTAAAATGCTGGACTTAGTCGAGTAGGGCGCTTTTGATGCTGCTGTTGCAGAGAATAGCGCGTAGACGGCAATAAAGCATTTCCACATCGCCCAGTGTGTCATTGTTGCTTCTACTTGTTTTCTGCGCGTCAGATTAGAAGTGAGTTTGCTTTCTGAAATGCACTGCGATTGACAAATTGGCAGTATGTGCCATCTGGGTGGAATCCGCGTCGAGTTTACACATATTACTCGACGCGAATAAACTCAAAACCTAGGAGCAACTCAATGTGGAGACGAAAGAGCAACTCAACCAATTTCACCACCTGGTGCTCAATGCTATCGGTAGTTGTAGTACCAAAAAAAAAAACACACACACACACACAACTACAAGCAAAGCCGCGCATTCCACGGAATAACTCTGGATTTTATACGACTAAGCTTTGTGTCGTCATGGACGTAAGGTACATGTAAGATAATGTACGTATACTCAACTCCGACTGACAAAAGTTCGTGCTTCGTAGAGAAAGCATACTAATCTCTATTCATCATCAAATTGTAGATGAGTAGGCAATAGTACGCTTTCTCAACAAATTGATGATGAGTAGGCATTAGTATGCTTTTCTACGAAGCACGAACTTTGACTAGCACACGTAGGTAGTTCAATCTAATAACTAAAAGTTCTGGAAAAGGGAGGCCGTTAATTAACATTAAGCTGCTGAAAAGCAAACGAACTTATTATCAGTGAATAAAAAGTATGGTTTGCTTCAACAAAGCGATCTGATATAGACACCCAATGCTTAAATTGTGATGGTTCTTTTAGTTAGGCTTTAGAGTTTTACACAAGAGTGGGAGAAGTGCATCTGCAACTGTACAAAGCGCCTGTTGGGTCTGGAAAATGGCGAAAAATATCAAGATTTGGACAAAGCGATACTAAGTATCGCCATAGGCAACGGGGGGTTTGGACAATGGATAGAAGACATCGAGAATTTGGGTTCACCAAAGAAAAGAAATCGGTTGTTTACTGCAGCTTCCCCCTCCGTCATTCAAGTGCATTTTTTTATTTATTTACTCCTGAAATTTGGGAAAATCCAGTCTAGTTATTATTAGTACCATGTTTTATGAAGAGCGAATAGTCATTATTATTTTTCGAGCTCATTTTCATAAACCTCCTCTCTTTCATTTTGACCCAAAACTTGCTAGGTCGGCAATCCGTCCTACGGAATAAGCATTGGTATTTCTTAGGTTGCTTTATCGGATTCGGCCTATTTTACACTTAGACGAAATTCGTGCTGTACCCCGTCTTTTCTGGTCCGATGTTGACTTCACTCATTTGCGAGGTTGGCCCCGCTTGCTTCGATCGTTCCTCAATAGCGCGAACTTTCAGTCGCCGCTCATTTTCTCGTTTTTCGTTGCGAGCGGTATATAGTGTAGATGCGAACGTGGCAATTATGACTACAGCAGCAACTGCAATCGTCAAGCTCATTGGGGGTCCGTACTGAACGTCATCCTTTTTAACACTTGTAGCTTCCGTGCATCTTGGACCAGTCCAAGTGTGTGAGGCACACGCACATCGTCCATTGTTACAGTATCCTGTTCTCACGCTTGAAACACCTTTGGATGCAATGGTGCAATCGTCATCGGAGTTGCATGATGCTTTACCGGACACTCTTACAACCAGATTATCAAAATCCTGATAGCTGTCG
>NW_008648990.1:55281-66410 GCF_000247585.1 Phytophthora nicotianae INRA-310 | reverse complement strand
ATTTCCAGCGCCGCGTTCACACCGTCGGGTTTCTCGATTGCCGTCCAGAGGTGGTCGGCACCTGCCTCAAACGTGCGGCCTTCTTGATTGAACTCGTCGCTCATGACCAGCGACCAGGTCTGTCCGCGAGATGACTTATGAGTGTGGGCATTTTCTGGTGTGTCGACATCCACCCACGGCAAAACGCTCGATTGAGTCGAGTAAGATTTTTTAGCCATCGTCACAGAAAGAATTGTTGCGACGGTAACGAAGCATTTCCAGCTCGTCCAACGTGGCATGATGTCTTAACTTGCTTGCTGATGTGCCAGATTAAAAGTGAATTTGCTTTCTGAGGTAAGTCTGTCGTAGTACGTATCCAGTGCATAAAATTATGATCACGAACCATTCTTCGCGTCGAGTAATATGCATTTACACGACGCACAACGTAACTGGACAAAACATCGTTGGAGCAACGAGATAAAGTCGACCACGAAGCTCAAGGGTTAATATTGTAAATCCGGCCAACTTTCCGATCTTGTCAATACAATTCTCAAACCATTTGAATGGGTCTGGGACACTACAAAACTGTCCCTCCGCATTTCGAATTAATTAACTTTTTGAGGGGTTGCTCGTTTGCCTGCCAACCATGAGCCGCCCAAGTCAAAGGCGGATAGGAAGGTCAGGAGTGTCATTGCCAAATTAGACCTATCTGTACGAATAGCTGCAGTGTCAAAGTGCCCCCAGAGCCCACATGCGTGTCACTCAGTGAGGGTGTCCCAATACAATTATACAGTCAGAGTACTGTACTATAAATAGAAAAACTGTTCTCATCAGTCAGAGTTCTGTGCTTTAAATTGAAAAAAAAAACTGTTCTCATCGTTTATGTTTAGTTAGATTTTTCCACAACGACAAGGTACTCAGTCTGCTTAATAACACAATCTGCAAAATTAGAACTCTATTCTACGCTTCCCGTTTCCAACCCTGAATGCAGCTGAGAACATTCACAACACTCCTAACGTTAGCGATGAACTGTCGCCTTCTATTTTTGTTTGACTTCGAGTCTCCTAACCAAACGAATATGTATCATCATAGGTTTTGCGACTTTAACTAGAACCCACTATTCCGATTACGCTACCAAAAGTTGATGCCAACGTGACCTATCATGGGCCGGGATAGACAGCTCTGCATTAACGTCCCACAAAGCGACACTCTTTGTTACGTCACTAAAGCGTAATGAGCTCAGCAGAGTTGCTCGACGGGCTTCTGGATGCCCTCATTCAAGCAACACCGTCTTTGTCTGGGGGTGTAGAGCTCCACAATTCCCTTCAAGTTAATTCTGACGCGTCTTCACCTCCCCCGCAAACCCACTCAAGCCAGCCAAAACCAATGCTGGGGCCAGCGCCGCCAAAGCAGAAGAAGAAACGTGTGCGACGTGAAACTCGCGAGATTAAGTACCTACGCGAGCAGGCCCGCAAACTCGAGCTCAGGCTGGAGCAGATTCAGAAGCGAGTGCCTGCCAACCGCGACTCGAATTCGATCGTCTGTGCCAACTACAAAACGGCACGCCCGTCGGTGTGGGAGAGTATCGCGGAGCGACAATTAAAAGAAAGGCTTCATGGTGAACTGATGCAGAAGGAATTAAGGGCCGCCTGCTCGGTGCAGGCTAAACTTGTGCAGGAGCTGAAGAAACAACTCAGACTATGCGCAGAAGACAAGAAATTATCTGCACTGATGAAACGCAAGTCCGCAAGGCTGTGGGATCTACTGTCGGATGAAAGCTCTGACATATATGCGGAGCAACTCACTCAAGTGGCAAAAATGTGTTTGCAGATGCAACAACAGACCGCGCCGCCCAGGCATGCTCTGCAACTCGCCAACGATCTCACGCAAGGTGTTGACGTCTTGAAGAGAAACCCTACCAGTGCTGCAGGGGTTGTATTCGAGATGCGTTGTGGTACCTCGATTCCTTTCGACGTCCACGTTGCAGGTAATGCATACTGGCGCTTGACTGCGCACGAAGCATTCCACCGGCAAGGATCTCTACAGCAGGTACGAAAAGCAGTCTCTCTCTTTTTTTTTACCAGTCTCTTAGAAAATTATTGTGCGCTCTCTCTCGCTTCCCAGGACTTGGACGCAAAAGGAGATGTTGCCTCGGCTTCATTCAACTTGCAGGTGGCATGTGAAGGGTTTACAGCAACTGTGCGTGGGAAACAAACTTGCAGGAGGTATATCAATAACGACAGCGAGACAATTGTGTGGACTGGGTATGCTGACCCCATCGAACTTAACGGCACCAAGTTCTCGGGAATGCAGTGCAGAAAAACTGGTTGGATAAAGCTTCAACGAGTAGCAGGGCAACCCGCAGGTGCAACTTGGGTTGAAATGTATTCCGAGATGACTCCATTGTTTAAAGAGGGGGTTGAAGACCAGAACTGGCAGATCCACGCGCTCCTTGATTCGATGACCAAAGCACACAGCAAGACGAACGAAATTTACTGCAGGATGGTGCGCGAGCTTCTGTTGGAGGAAGACTGGAAAGCAGCATACGGGAGTGATGCGCAGGCCTTGTAGAGGCTAAGGAGAGTAATTTTTTTTTTTCATTTTCATTTCATAGAGAATCACCTTTGGTTTTAGATAACCTTAAAAAACGGTAAAATACACTACAGTATGCTGTAAATAGCCCGAAACTTTTGGATTTTCCTGTCGAGGATTTGTTGACGCTACGGTACGTGCAAGTAAACTTTCCCTGCCATACTCTCTGCTTCATCGATGGGCGTATGAGCATCAATTGAGGCTGAGAACTTATGGAGGCAGCTGGTCGACATCAGTTTTGGTGTACGTACAATTATGCTCGTGCTGTTGATCGCTCGCTCACCGTCACCTCGACCATGATGACAACATGCGATAAACATCGCGTCCTTGCATCCGTTGTAATCGTCATTTGTGGATTTTTACCGCATCCACTCGTTCGATCCAAGTTCAGAACGAAAAAGCATTTCCACCACCAAGATGAACTCCCCGTTTCGTGCGGACCCCAGCTGCCAGTCGAGTGGTGCGTCCTCCGCTCAAAATGGAGCACGGAAAGAGATGCCGTCGGCTTCTAGCGACTTCTACACGTTGTCAACGGTGTCGATGTCAAATATGACTGAGGGAGGCCCCTGTGTACAAGCACCATCACAGCCCAAGAAAAAGCGAATCCGACGACAAAAGCTGGAACTCGAGTACCTGCGGAAATTAGTGGTTAGTTTAGAGGAGCAAATGTCGATGCTCAAGGCTAAGCCAGCTCCAAGAAGCGAGCATCGCTTGAAGGAAACAGTTGACCACGCTCCATCGATATGGAAGAGGATTGCTGAGCGACAACTGAAGGAGAGAACTCGAGTGGAGGAAAAGAACCAAAAACTGCGTTCTTCACTCAAGGGACAAATCAGGCTCGCCAAGAAGCTGGAAGGACTGTTGCACAAGAGACCGCTAGACGAGGTGTGAGTCAGCTGGAAAATAGAGTTACTGCGTTAGTTTAACGATATTTTGTGGATGCAGGAAACGGAGATCCTAGCTGACTCTAAGCGGCTCAAGCCCTTTGTCAGCACTTCGTTGACCCCAACGGACGATGAAATTTTTGCCGATCAAATGGCACACGTACAACTTGCAAGCTCGGAAGTGGATCGAATTTTTGGCACACCGGAGTTTGTAGACCAATCTGCCTCATTCTACAAATTGCAAGTCATGAATGACTCAAATTCAGACACTGGAGTTGCGTTTGTGAAGAAAGCAAGCTCACTGATACCGTTCGACATCAAGGTGACGGAGAAGGCGTTATGGCGCGCTTTGGCTGAAGAAGGAACTAAGAAAGACAGCTATTTTCTCGATGAACGCCTGACAACAGACAACGTGGAGGTTTGCTCGTATGGATTGCATTTTCGAGTTGACAACTTCCACGCAAATGTGCTCGGGAAACAGACATATCGGAGATGTGTTGCGGACGACCGAGTCGTCATCATGTGGAAATGGGTCGTAGATCCGGTGGAGGTCAACGGCACAAAGTTTCGAGGAATTCGATGTCATGAAACGGGATGGATCGTGCTTCGCGGTGTCAGCATCGGTACTTCCAGCACTTCCGATTTTGATCCGGTTTTCTGTAATGTTCCATCCAACTCTGTGACGTCGACGAAGTTACTGTCGTATTCCAAGATGACTATGGAGCTTCAGGATGACATTACGGATCAAGACCTTCAAGTTGGTGCGCTTACTAATTTTGTGGTCAACCTGCACGACACACTGACGGAAGTGTGTGGAAAGATGATCACCAATGTTCTTGTTGAGGAAGATTGGAACGTCAACGGTTGGTGGGGCTTGCAGCAGAGCTAAGGAGTGAATAGCCATCTCTCGTATTTTTTTTTAATTTAGATAGAAATTTATCTAGTTTTGAAAATCCAAAATAATTAGGTCGAGTGCTAGATTTTCTGAAGAAGCATTTATTTAATCAAGCCCAGATTTCTAAAAAAAAGAACTTTTGTTCCCAAACCGTTTTCGTTACAGTGCTTTTTTCCCAACAAAAACAAAAAAAAACAAAGTTTTAGCACGGATTTTTTCAGAAAGCACTTTGTTAATAAACCTTTTTTTTCTTATGACGATGAGCAGCCAGTTGGCTTTGCACGAAGTCCTCGATTTCCGCCGAGTGCAGCGCTTCCATCATGAAGGAAGAGCAGCTTCTCCACACCCAGCAGCCATGCGCAGTAGAACCCCCTGCTAAACCCAAGAAGAAGCGCATTCGACGTCAGAAACTGGAGCTCGAGTACCTTCGGGGTCTGGTAGGAAAGCTGGAGCAGCAGATGACGCAGCTCAAGACTAGACAGAGGGAGGACGCGGGTCACACAACCGCTGTCAATGCTGAGATGTCAATCTGGAAGGGCATTGCGGAGCGACAGCAAACAGAAAGAGCGCGAGCAGAGGAGAAGAACCAGAAACTCAGAGCATCTCTAGAGGGCCAGCTGAAACTCGCCACCAAGCTGGAGCGGCTGCTGCGCAAGCGTCCGAGGGACGAGGAGGTGGCTGAATTGGCGGACAACAAGCGCTTCAAACTGCCGACTGTGGCTCCAACGGACGATGAGATTTTTGCGGATCAATTGGCACACGTGGAACGCGCACATCTTGACGCGGATAACATATTCGGCGGACTCGAGTTTGCAGATCGAACAGCATCATTCTGCAACTTGCGGGTGACGAGTGACTCGGAATCGGATACAGGCGTTGCGTTTGTGACAAAGGCGAGTTCCATGCTGCCGTTTGATGTCCATGTGACGGAAAGGGCCTTCTGGAGAGCATTCGCGGAGGAAGGACCGAGTAAAATGAGCTATTTCCATGAGGAAAGAGTCGCAACCGAAAACCTGGTGGCTCGTTCGTATGCACTTGATTTTAATGCGGGATCTTTTCAGTCAAATGTGCGAGGTAAACAGACGTACCGCAAGTATGTAGACAACGACAGTGTCATGATTGTGTGGAAGTCACTCACCGAACCTGTTGAGATCAACGGCGTTAAGCTCAGTGGACTGTGGTGTAATCAGGTGGGATGGATTGTCCTTCGAGGAGTTAATATCTCACCTGAAGACGCACAATCCGGTCTCATTGATACTTCGAAGACCATGATGTCAACATCGCTGCGGTCATATTGTAGGATGAGGGTGGAATTGCAAGATGATATTGCTGACCAAGAGCTGCAAGTTGGAGCACTAACAAATTTCGTGGTGAATTCTCATGATGCCATTACGGACGTTTGTGGTAAGCTCATAAATCAAGTGCTAGTAGAAGAAGATTGGAATATCAACGGTTGGCTGGATAATCTAGCGCTGTAGCTCGATGGACAATCTCGAAGTCAGATTTTTGGTATTCAGCGATCAGATTCTCCGAGATCATATCTTAGTCATCTTGCGATGAGGAACAATAAACTTTGTTTACGAAAAAACGCAACAGCATTATTTATTGAGTCGCAAAAACAAATATCAGGAGGGATCGTGTCTGGGTCAACTTTTTCTCGAGTGGCCATGTTTGGGTCAGATGTGTGATTTGAAATCTCTGATACTTAATGAGTATCATGCTAGCATTACTATGGGTCCTGACCCGAGTCAATACTAATTTTAGGACCTAATTGAGGTATCTGTTTTTCGCGAAGATAATCTTGTTCATAAAAAGAAAACGTACAACAGCGTACAGCATCATGGAGCGGCGCTCCGGGGTTTCAATCCGTTCCTATGCAGCTGCAGTGGCCACCAGATTAGCATATGAAGGGGCCAGCGCTAGTGGTGTTGATGTACAACTTGAAATTGATGAAAGTGAGCGGGCTACAATACAGACAACACTTGACACTCGACCTATCAACACTAAGCGGAAATACGACGGCTACCAAAACGAGTTTGTGCAATGGTGCACCTCTCGCGGATTCCAAGATAAAGACACTGTGACCGGTGGAAAGCTACATTTGTTTCTGTCTAGCATGGTGATCGGGCGAAAGTCTAAGAAGAATGCTGAAAAAACCGTTGGAGGCTCCACTGTGTGTGGATATGTAAACGCACTTGTAGATCTGTACAACCAGCAGGTTACACTTCGTACAAACTCGAACCCACACCCGCGAACCACTGCTGTGAAGCAACTGATAAAAAATGTCCAGGCCACGACTACTCAAACCAAGAAAAAGAATTACGAGGACAGGGGAATTGGCTCATTGCTGGATGGCTATTCGTCGGTTCAGCAATTCCAACAAATTTGTGACGCCTTCCTAACACTCAATGACCTGCGAGGACGCGTCGCCTTCTTACTTTCTCATTTTGGATTGTTACGTGGCGAAAATGTTCGCGATTTAGAGTTTGCTGATATGTTCTCTCAGAAGTTGGATGGAGAGGGATACCAGACTTGTACAGCTCTCGTGCTTTTAATTCAACATGGAAAGACGAACACTTTCGGTAAGATGCAGCACGTTGGCTACATGCGGAACAAGGACGTACGCATTTGTCCAGTTGGCGCAGCCGCATTTTATTTTTTTCATCTTTTTCACGTAGATCGAGAGCCCTTCCCGTCCTTTGCTAAATCTCAAGACTGGTATGACTTGAAGTTTCTACGAGGACGTCAGCGGACAAAGGCTATCACTTACGATACACACAAAAAGAGCTACGAGGCCGTGTTCAAGCATTTGGGTCTATCATTTAACAAAAAAACGCATATCAATCGTCAGCAGGGAGTGCGGCAGCTCGAGTGCGCTGACGTAGACATTTCTCAGACTCGTCGGCATGGACGATGGGGAATGGATACATGCGAGGCCATATATGCGGCCCCACTAGCTCGAGAAGCAATGCGTGCTCTTTCTGGACACCCTCCTAAATCTCGTTTTTACTTCCTCGAACGTGCCTCAGTCGATCCACCGTTAGAGCTTCAGCGGCTAGTATTTCCTGAAGTCGAACATTGCCAAAAGCAGATCTTAGATGGAAATTGGGAAGACAATCTGGCTGCTCGTGGATTTCTTGACTTGCTTCTGTACCTTCGCGTTGTTCTGCTTCAAGACTGTGCTGTGTTGCTCGACGACCTTCCTGCCCAGTTTCGACAAACTTCGCTTTTTGGCGAAATTTTTTTAACTGTTTCGTACGCAAGCGCTGGCTGGAGCGGCAAGCGCTACAGCTCCTATTCAAATGCAACTCCAAAATGCAATGCCATTGCTTTCAACACAAATATCTACACAACATGCAGCAGTGATGCAAAAATTAGAGACTCGCCATAACGAGATTACGCAACTTTTAGCACAAACAAACAATAACCTCACCTCATTATTACAAGGAGACATGGCATTCCGTCTTGTACCTATTGATAACGCAAGCGCGAGTGTCACTAGCACCAACATAAATCTTGATACAGCTGAGTCTGCTCACAGCCAACAGTCAGTTCCATACCGTTCTTCCAGTGGAGTTACTCACAAACCTACCATTAGTGACGCACAGCGGTATTCTATGAGCAGAGGTGTCAGCACTGTACGCGAGCTCTGGACTGAATGGCACGTCGGTCTGTCTAATCGGCCATCAATTGAGTCGCTAGAGAAAAAATACGGGCGAAAATGGCGGCTATCATCAAAAGAATCCAAGTTTTACTCTCGCAGACACTGTGTGATCAAGTACGTACGCTTCTTAATAAACCAAGGCTCCACAGTTGAGAGTGCGCTCAATATTGCCGAAGCTGAGAAGGGAACAAGAAGCATTGATGCGTTCTCGAAGCACTTAAGCAAAAGAAAAATATCGTGAATATTAGTCTGCATAATAACAATCATTTTCAAAGCACAGTCAAAACATGTTCCCGTACTAAGTTTGCGCTCAACCATTATCGGCTCGCTGTTCTTTGTGGAAGAACTTGCTTCTTACTAGCGTCGTACAACAATAAGCTCCATACATCTGCAGTACAAAAAGAAAAACAATCGTCATTAATGTATGTCACTGTGTGTCAATACGTGTAACGTTTCGTATTGCACGAAGTTACCATTTCAAACCTGAGTCAGCGGCCTTCGTGTCGGAGCAAAATGATGGAGTATGAGGATCTGAAGTGCCTTCACATCCGTTAGCAATTCTGATACCGGGAACCTGAGAACTGTAGACGCTTCTGCGTGGCTCAAACCGAGCGTGCGGCTGCAATGCGGCCGCTAATGCTTGGCTTCGGTGCTCTTGAAGTTAAGGCAGCTCCTCATCGGCTCATACACTGGTATTGAGACCTTTGGGCTAATTGGGGCTTCTTCGTGGTTGTATCTCGCGGCTGCTTCGGCGTCAAGTGACGCACTGGCTCAGTGGCTGGAGTTTTGTTCTGTCCGAAGTGCTTGGGAGAGAATCGTACTTTGAGCCAATAAAAATGCTCTATTAAGGTCATGACCTTTCTCTGATATCTTCAAGATATCAGCCGAAAACGGCTGGTATCTGGAGATATCAAGGTCCAAGGTCCTGATTAGGTCCTGACTTTATCGTTTTTACTTCTATGTATTACAATGATCTTTTTCAAGAAACGCGGAAGTAAATGATGCTTATTTTTGTAAAGAAAAAAAACATCAAATATTTTTTGTAAAAAAATACTTTAATATAGGGGTTTTCACGGTTGAAATGTATGAATCTTTGTCCTGTCAATCAAATTAAACCTTCACTTCTTAGCTGTGAGTGCCCCCACGGAGTACAGAAAAGTACATTGGTGCACACTTACTGGCTGTTATTTGAATGACAGAGGTCTGGAGTCCTTCCCTTCGTGTCATGTTTAAGCACATGCAGCAATTTCCCCAGTAGTTTAGCGATGCAGGTATCATGGCAGTTGGTAGCGACTGCGTTAGGCATCATTATTTCTACTGTGGCAGTAGTTAGTGGCATGTTTTCCTTGCGGCAGTGTGACACTACGATGGCAAGCGTCGCGGGCTACATGTATGATACATATTTGTGATTACGAAAGTGATTTCCTTACGGCCAATCAAATCAAAATCAAATCTTCCAATGTGACTTTCAACCAATCATGTCAAAACTGCAAGTCTCAACCAAACCTTCCTGTTTTATTTTTTGGGAAGGTTTGGCTTGAATAGGACGGGACAGGTAGGTTTGCTCTGATTCGCTGCTGAAACCTACCTTCTAACCGTGACAACCCCTAGTCTTAGTGTAGGCAGAGGCCGCGTCTCAGGGATGACAGACAAGGGCGACAAGAACAGGAACCAGAGGTCATCGACCTGACGGTCGACTGAGGTGAAGCACACAGTCGACGACGGTTACAAGTTGTGTGGATTGTGGCGGTAGCGAGTCAGCAGACTGCGGTCACCACTCCGGATCTCGAGAAGATCGCAAAAGGGGCGAAGTGGACAGAGCGGAAGTATGCGAGAACGCGAGGCGATACCAAGGACGGCAGTGTGCGGTGGGTACGCAACGACAAGGGTGATGAGATTCGAAGAGGCCCCAAGTAGAGGTAGAAGGCGCCGTAGTCTATAGGTAGCTAGGCAACGGGGAAGTGGCTAACAGGACTACGAGCTGAGGTGTGGTAGACTCGACCCTCAGTTGCGATTTTGGCACTGATTAGCAGCAGATCAAGGCTAAATCTACGAGGCTGCGCCGAAGCGACTGGATTTCCACCTGACAGACAACGAAGATCGGTCGGCTAGAGCGAGAGTGCGACCAGCTGGTAGGCGCGAAAAAGCGCGGGTGGCACAGAGTGCTGCATTCCTTGTAGGGTGGTTGGACAGTGGAGAGAAACCACGGGGGCTCGAGGGGCACCGCTACGGGCAAGTCTCTAGGCCGTACAGTGTGGATCTCGAGAGTGAGGAACGTATTCCTTGCGGTGAGGGAGCTCCACCTCGACAATATGTGCATGTACCGGTGGGGAGGGGCCTGTGGCTTGCCGGAGCCCCGGTTGTTTTGGCGCTGCCTCTCTGCAACCCCTTTCCCCTGGTCAGAGATGCCGTGGCTGGATCCGTGCTATGGCTGAAGAGGCAACAGGCCCGGCCAAACACGAGTGGTCTGCCGGGCCCATGGGGGTGGCGCTGGTTGGGCGTTACGTGATGCTTGAGCTGCTGGGAGCCCGCCGTCGAAACCGTGACCTGACGGTCGCCCGGAGGAAACCCCGTATACGAATGTGGGTTACGACGGGTGCGTGTAATAACATGGGAACTGTGGTTGGAGGCAACTACATTAGCTTACTTCATAACCGGTAACGGGTTACTGCGTTTGATCCCATTTTAATTACAAGACTTTATGCGACATGCATTACCGGTCAATGGCCCTGTTTAGCAAACTAGTGAGGATTACCGGTTCCAGTTGCTTGTCACCCAGAACGCGAACTTGCTGAGGCACCTTACACATCACTTGAACGGGTCTTGCGTTTCCACGCCTGCTTGAACCCCGTCGGGCCAGCAGCCTCAGTGTCGTTGATCTCGAGGGAAGTCCAGGTCAGCATCTCCATCATCACTTGAACTTCCCGTCGAGAGACCAAAACTTGACTCGTCGAAGGTGATATCGCGACCTAATCACCACCTGCCCCGCCTCGATGTCATAAACTCGATACGCCTTCGACACTTCTTCGTAGCCCACGAAAACACCAGCGCGAGCCTTGGGATCCCACTTGAGTTGCTTCTCCTTCGGAGTTAGGACGTACGTCCGACACCCGAA
>NW_008648990.1:51276-53143 GCF_000247585.1 Phytophthora nicotianae INRA-310 | reverse complement strand
GAAGTGATTGATTTATCGGAGCTTACACTACTCTCACTACCTAGTCTGCATCCAATCATTGGGGTCATCTAATCACCAACTCTCTTCACTCGTCCAATCATCCTACTCGTCTAATCACTGGTGGCGCAATCAACGTAACATAATGATTGCGGGATCGTGTTGGATAGGAATCGAATGGCTGCGAAAGCTTGGCCGTAGTTTGCTTTTCCTATTTCTACTCCCCCATATGGATGTCGAAATTGGACTAGCAAATTGTGTTGCGAAAGCTCTCTACCAATCCTGTCTCCAAATTATACCACCCCGCCGGTCGCCACATGTAACTGTTCCTTTCTGTTCATATATTTAAGCTAATAATGCCTGGCTCTTGAGTCTCCAAAAACTGTGCGTTAGTCTCGTGTCAATTTGGTAAAATTGCTCGTAGTTTTCAAAACTTACGTTGTCTTACTATTAGCTTGCACAAATTCCATATTGTTAGCTTTATACGCTCATTTTCAGACAACGAGCACGTTGTCATTGTGTTTGTTGTCAACTCGACTCGAGCGGCCGTTTTCTTCCGTGTTTTTTTTGGGGTCAACTCGTAACAATGTAGAAAAAACTACTTCCAGTTTTCGAGTGTGACGGTACGCATATGAAAAATTCCACGATACAACAGAAATAAGAAAAGTCTTCCGCTCGCTGTTGGATTATTTCACAAAGAAACCGCTGATAACTATGCGTGGTTCTCTCCGAACTGCATCGCCGCAGGTGGCGACTTGCTGAGTTGTCCTGTCTTTGCGACCGAGGCAAGCAACGAAATGCTCAAGTGCTGCTAAAAACATTGGGTTGAAGATACATTCAAATTTTTGAAGCCTTCACATCGTTTTCAATATCGCACACCGATTTCATTTAGTGGATAACAGAAAAAACGATTAATTTGGGATCTTGTGTTCGACCCTCAAAGTGCAAGTTCACTACTACATTTCGAGGCAGTTTTAGAGGAAATTAAACTAGCCTTCCCAGTACCACTCAACCAGGGAACTGAAGACGAAGAAGTTGTGGCAGACAACCTCACTAAAATGCATCCAACTAGTCCGACCATGATAAGAATTTCGCGTTTTCTGCGTCCGAAGAGACCTGGTACAAGTCTAAGTGGCCCGATATGACAAGCTTGAAGATGCAAAATCACTTTTCGGGATTCGAGCAACCCGACAGCCAGTAGCATTAAAGGTCTCAACAACATATTCAAACATTCCTGACTTCGAGATAGTGTCCCACATGCCGCTTAGAAAAATTCTGCCGGAGCGTCGGGAAAATAATTTTGCTAACAGAGACAAATCTGAAAATAGCATAAAACTTGGTAATAATGCCACCCCATTCGCAGCAGCGAAGAAAAAAAAAGCGAAACAGATGCAACAATCTGTACAATAGCAGAGTGATACTCGTATCATGGTGCACGAAACTTATATGATCCAGGGCACAGCATTCAACTGTTCAGGAACTCTTCAAGAAACAAAAATGTTCGACGTGGATATTGCAAAAAAAAAAAACTGTAATCCGTGCAAACCTAACTCACAACTTCTAACGGGGTTACACGCAAGTGGCTACATGTAGCCACTTGGTTACGAAGGCCCTTCGCTTCCTACAAGCCCCTACGTCTTCCAAGATTCGTGACCTCTATCAGGTTATGAGCCCAAGTACCATGTCCTCTGCACAAGACGTTTCGACCAAGGTCTCCATCGACAAGTTCAACGGCGACAACTACGCGACGTGGAACCGCTACATGCGTGGTGTGTTCCTGACCAAGTCGGTGTGGCATGTCGTGAACCGGGAGACGACTCCAAGCTTCACGGACTCTCGCGCCAGGGACGAGTATGTCAAGTCGAGCAAC
>NW_008648990.1:48216-48741 GCF_000247585.1 Phytophthora nicotianae INRA-310 | reverse complement strand
TGGCTAAGGGCTTCAAGCAGAAGTACGGCATCGACTACACGGAGACGTTCTCGCCCGTGGTCAAGTACGTGACGCTGCGCATGATCATTGCTTTGATTGTGTTCTTCGGCTGGCCTCTGGACCAACTGGACGTGGTGACACCATTCCTCTACGGTGTAATGAAGGAGGTCGTGTACTGTGTGATACCAGAAGGTGTGAAGCTCGACGGCGACTTCGACTGTCTGGAGCTGGTGAAGGCAATCTACGGCTTCAAGCAAGCTTCGCGTGTGTGGAACGAGACCTTCGACGAGTATGTGTGCTCTATCGGCTTTCAAGTTTCAGCCTACGATCCGTGCCTCTACATCACGATTGTGGACAGTCATTGCGTGCTTATACTGGTGTACGTTGACGACGTATTGGTGATTGGGAGTTCAGTGGATCTGATTGCAAGAACCAAGAGTGATCTCAAGAAGCGTTTCGAGATGACGGCAAGTGTGCGTTTGTATTGGGCATCGAGCTGGTGTACAACACCGACGGCAGTGTGAC
>NW_008648990.1:25601-47114 GCF_000247585.1 Phytophthora nicotianae INRA-310 | reverse complement strand
ACGCTCTGGTCTTCTTCTCCGAGTGGTGACTCCTCCCTTCGCTTCCTACAAGCCCCTACGTCTTCCAAGATTCGTGACCTCTATCAGGTTATGAGCCCAAACAAAGACATAAATTATAAATAGCAGTTTTCGTTTTACCGTAAGTCGGCTTTGTTTTGCTGATTTCAATAATGTTTTTTACTTTTGGATGAGGTATAGTTAATCTAAGTAAAGCTACTTTACGCTTCCTCATACACGAGCGCATACGTGTAAGCCGAAGTAGCGGGAACACCGTAGGCCCATTACACAACTTGCCATTCCTTGCCGCCACCTGCTGTCAAATTTTCAATTTGCAGTGACCCGCTGTGGTGTCTCAAAATCCAACACCGAAAAACTATTTCTTTCTGCTCGTTTGCTAGACACTTACCAGCAACTGTATAAGAACGTTATGATTGCCTTTCCGCTTAAGTGCAACCTTAAACGCGACACAGCAATTCGTCCATCTCCGACGTACCAACAAGCTGGATTTAGATCGGTTGTTGCACGAGCACCAGTCTATACATCCAAACAGCAAAACGCATTCCCAACAGGCGAGAAGGACGTCCAACTTGTTGAAAATCGAGCGGTTCTTCCACATCAAGTCAAACAGTTGACATGTCTCTATAAGCTTTTTTGCGGGTGATATTCGGGCCACACTCCAATCAGTACGAAAGCCTATCAATGTTCAATTTGCAAAACAACGGACCATGACGCAGCCATATGCATGAAGAAAGGGAAAAGTATTCGCTTAGGCAGATACGTTGTAGGCGGAAGTCCCTTGTTGCTTTCGGGGTAGAACATTTGTGTCATTCATGTACCATAAAAATCTAATAGAAATTAGAAGTTTTTGTATCGATCAGCTTGTCAAATACTGAGGTAAACACTCCTGTGTTAAATATCTTATCAAAACGTATTATTAAAAGTCGACATAGATTTCAATGAGAAGAAACCAGGCATCTTACTCAAACACTGTCCCTTCTGATAAACTCCCGAAGATTGGAGCGTCAACGGTTGGTGGGGCATGCAGTATTGAATAGTCATCTCTCTGAATTTTATTTCCAGAGTTCTACCCGGGATCGCAACGACGTTGTATTAATCATTAGATGATTAATACCTAGTCTCAACTCGATATGATACATCCCCGTTCTTTTTTATTGGCATTGTTTATATAAACTAACCTTTTGTATATTTATGTTATCCGTGAAGTTTGACCCATCCGGAGAAGATTGCAATGAAGTGCCTGTTAGAATTATTCACAGCTTTTGTGTAAGGTTCCTGATTTATCCGGCATCTGGTGTACCCATCGGGGTTGATCCATCAGCTGCTACAGTTCAGCCAGCAAGAGCAATGCGACGTTGCTGGTTGTGTCTGCAAATGGATAATACCTTACCTTTATCGACGGCCTTACCTCGTGTTTTCAAGACTAATAACTATACGTTGATGCGTGGATCACGTGTATCTAAAGGTCAGGGTGTTTACTGGTGCATAGCATGGTTTTGAGCAGATTAGAAATAGTTCTCTGTTTGAAACAATACACTTGTAACCTGTTGAAAATAATGGATGTACACATTCGTTTTGAGCTCTGGCGGTACCCGTAAACTATACTGAAACAGTAAGGAGATGCACCGACACCAGAGTGTACATCATGGGCATCCAGAATAAAAATTATTATCTTACCATACAAGCCAAGCGTAGCCCCACGAGCGAGGCTATCTATTCAGGTTGTGGCCGAGATAAAGTGTGGCCCTCCTTGCTTCACTCAGCGAGATGTTGATCTCTTTAGGCTGAATGATTAGTGTTTTAGTCAGTTGTTATAGCACTTCGCTCGTCGGATAATACTTTAAGTATAAATGTATCTTTCATACTGAGAATAATACCCCCCCCCCAAGCCAAGTATAATACCTACTGTGGGCGTATTTTGTTATTCCAGCTAAGGGCAAAGCTGTCACGGTGGGGATACCTTAGCTTCTAGTGACTGTCCTTCATCTATATTTTGCAACCTACTGAACTATTTTGAGACTTCCAAACCATACATATACTCTGAGAAACGATATGTTGTAGCACTTGTAGGAAAATTTAACAATATCGATGAAACATATGCACAATCAGTTAAAAGAAAACGACAGATTTTGTCAGCAACCCACCAAATATATGTGACGATCCAAATCTTATTTACCTTCTTTCGTAGGCCCCTACGATTCCTAAGACTGTCTTGGTCATTGAATTTAAAGTGACAACTGCCGTGACGACGAATCTTTTTTTACCAACCTCTGTGCGTTGTCGACTGTGGCGAATAAATACAATTACCTAAGAGGATTGCTGTTTATGCTCTTATCTCGAAATTCATTACCACGTTGATATGCTAATTTTCTTCCAAGACAGGATGACTCGTTTAGCAAAACGGAAAAAACAAGTAAATTCAAAGATTAGACCCCCACCCCGTATACATTGAGCACTGAAGTACTCGACTACAGGATAGAAAATGCAACGATGAGAATAAAAAAACGAATTTTATAGCTGATTTTGGCCTGAGAAGCTTTCTACATTTGCAGATGCACTTCTCCCCAACTCTTGCGTATTAAACACTAAAACGAGCCATCATAGCTTAAGCATGGTTTTTTTTTTCAATATCGGAGCGTTTTGCAAGGTTAAGTTATTTTCACTGATAATAAATTCTTTTTGATTTTGAGCCGCTTTGCGTTAACGGCCTACCTTTCCAGAACTTTTTAGTTATTGGTTTTAACTATCTACATGCGTCAGTAATATTGATGATGCCTCAGTCAGATTTGGACCGTGGTACAGCCCACAGTGTCGAGGAGAACCGGTTCGAGTGCCGACTATACCGATAGGCACAGACAAGAGGCACCAGAGATGTTTACGGGAAGATAGTTAAGGCAAATATTCACTTCTACATTTTCACAGTATTAACTCTGTCTACTAGGTTATGAGCCCAATGGTTCATATTGTTGTCGCGGACGAAGCTCACCGCAAGCCGGAAGCAGAGCAAAGTCAGGACGGGCGGTCAGCCAGTACGGCGAACTTGATGAGATCAAGAAGGCGTTCTAGCAGAAGGAAACGCAGGGCAAGCTACTGGATCTACTCAAGGACCTCACAGAGCGCATCAAGCGCATGAAGACGTCGCAAGAGCGACAGGAGGAGAAGGAGCGGCTCAACAGTTGCGAGGTCAGCGTGTTCGGGTCGTCACTGGGCCTGGGCAGAGCCATGGACAGGCAAACCTTGGACCGGACGCCGCCACGTTTTGACATGAAGCAGCATGAGTACCGGGATGCCGTCGAGATGGCTCAGGCGCCGCACCCAGCGCTGTCGCAGCACTACGTGCCGCCACAGGCGTACTAGTCACCGGTACAGCCGTCGATTCCACCTGAACCGGAATTTGCCAGGATGCCCGACATCAGGTAGCGGAAGCTGGGGATCCGACCGTTCGACGGCAAAGAACTGGATCAAGGGCTTGGGAGCGGCTTCCTTGATGGGGGGGGGGGGGGGGCGTTTCGTGGGTCAGATCAGGTTCGCCGAGTGTGCAAGTGAGCCCCAGTGGACCGAGGATGTTAACGTCGACATCCTCGGTCACCATCTCTGCGGCATGGCGAAGCGGTATTAGAGCCAGCAGGTTGAGGGCAGGTTGGAAGAGCAACCGACACTAGAGCATGCGATGCAGCGCATGCTGCATACGTTTGCCACGAATATTGCACCTGCGGAGGGCATGAAGATGTCCACGGCGCCAAAGAGCTCAAATAGGAGCTGAACTGAGCATTATCTGTATATTGTGGTGATTAGCGAGGCGTGCGGTGATGCGGACAATCTGGTCCTGCACAACATCGTGCACTATGCAAGATCCGGACATGCGGGTGTCGATGCTGTCCAGGCTGATCCTGGTACGCACGGATTACATGCGCCAAGCGGAGGAACTGGCGCACTTCGTTCAGTCAACGAAGATCGAACTGGGCGGCAAGCAGTTGCCGGGACGAGGACAACGATGTGCATGAGGACGAGAAGGACGACCGCAAGTGCTACAAGTGCGGTAAGACCGGCCGCGTGCGGGCGGCCTGTCCTAACAAGAAGAGGGAGAGGGCGGGGCGCCGACTTCGTGTTCACGGTCGAATATTCGACCGCCATGACGGATGGGCTGGATTCTGGATAGTGGATCCAGTCGTCATCTGGTGAACGATCCGAACCTGCTGGAGGACGCGGATGATTACTAGTGTCAGTGCGTGACGGCGGAGCACTGAGGGTAACTAAGCGCGAGAGCGTGATACTCTAACTACGGCGATGGCAAAGTTGACCAAGGTGCGACGGATGGATGTGCAGTATGTGGAGAACCCGCAAAGGAACATAATATCGTACGGGTTGTTAGAGGCAAACGGGTACGGACTTGCGTACCGAGGAAAGCACCGTATTGCGGTTGCCGTTGACGGGGGGGGGGGGGGGGCAGTATTCGACATCGAGAAGGCAGGACGTGCAGCCCGGGCCGCTCGTGCATTTCCACGGTAGGTAAGGGCATCTAAACTACGACACGTTCAATAAGATGACGAAGGACTCGGCATTCGGGGATCTCTCTCACGGACGAGCAGGTAACTGCTTGGTCTGCGCTCAAGGCAAGCAGGCCATGCATAAACAGTCGAAGAGGGAAAGTGGGAGCAACTCGCCTATATACGTAATCGGAGGAGTCATCTGCTCGAATTTGAAGGAGCCGATGACTCCAAGTGACCGACTTGGAAAATGGTACATGGTCAACCCTGTTGATCATCGCACTACTGCCAAATCTTCATGGCGAAGTTCAAGGACGGCGTGGCGCAGAAGTTTAAGCATTTTATGGCGTTTGTTGATTGTCAGTTCGACTGCCGAATCCGTGTGTTGAGGACGGACGGTGGCGGGGAGTACCAGACCTTGGATCTGTCCAGCAAGGATACCTGGATGAGGGGGTAGGTCAGTGAACCTCGCAACCAGGCGAGCAACGCCAAGGCGGAGAGAATGCACCGTATCGTCATGGACATGGTGCGGAGCATGGTCTTCGCCTGAGGTCTACCTCTGAGCTTTTGCTGGGACGCCGCGGAGTATGCGGCATAATATATTGAACAGGAGCCCGACGAAGGTGAACTCAAGGATGAAGTTGCCGCTGCAGATGTTCACAAAGAGCACACCGGACTTGAGCGACATCGGGGTGTTCGGGACTCCCTGTTTGGCGCATGTGGACGGTAAGAATAAGTCATTGGGTATGAGGAGCATGATCGTAGGAAAGGGCGACGAGATAAAGCGCTTCAGGGTGTACACACCGAGGGACAAGGTACACCGACGGACAGAATGCAACGGTCAGCAAAACCAAACGTAAACAGGCGCGTGCGTGCAGAGTTCGCGCAAATCGTTTTTATCAGCCAATCAAATCATTGAAAACGCCGAATTGCACGGCAGCTAAATCTGAACCAGTCAGTCGCTAAAATGGAGGCAGCCCCCGACCCCCTGTCAGAGCCACCACCGCCGCCAGAAGAGCTCGCCATCGAGGGCCTCCTCGATGAGGTTTTCTCCGCCCCCAAGCAGCGTCGAATGCACTACTCAATGAAGCAAAAACGGGATGTTCTGCTCGCTACACTAGGTTTAGGTACCCACGAGGCTGCTAGGGTCCAAAAAAATCCTAGAATCGTGGCGGGAGAAGAAAGAAGACATCTTCGCGTTTAGAGGCAGTGCGAAAACGCTGTCCTGGGCGCCTGGCCGCCCCGAGGTCATCCCATTCAAGGTCGAGCTAATAGTATTCATGAAAGACAAGAGACGCGAGTCGCTGCCTCTCACGGCCTCCATAATGGCCGCGTATGTTCGCGACGAGCACTCAGAGTGGCTAGAAGACTACGCGGCAGGAATGAAGGATATATACACTGCGTATCAGTCTCTGCAAAGGCTGCTGCAGTGTTTCGAGTACCGGCACGGCTTCGTCCAGCGTACGCCGCACGGCCTTAAGGTAGTTTTTTCTTTCCTATTGTTTTCACGGAATCTAACATCTTGTATTGCATTTTAGGAAAAACTAGAGGACTTAGTAGAAGTTCAAGATAACTTTGCTAGGTTATTCAAGGCTAACTACAGCAACTACGCTGCTAGTCAAGTTTATAACTGTGATGAAACTGGCATATATTTTGACGCACCTCCGGGACAAATATTGTCCGAAAAAGGTCAGTCATCAGCTATAACGGCCCAGCAGAAGCATTCAGCTCGCTTAACAGCGGTATGTACGATTCGTGCGGACGGTGTTAAGCTTCCACTGCTTTTCATTTTACGTGGTGAGCCAAACGGTATTATCGAGAAGGAGGAACTGCCCACTTACCCCGAAGGTGCGTCAAGTTATTGTTTGCTAAAATAAGTTTATAAGGCTAACACATTATCGTTTTAGGACATATCTACACTGTTCAGACAAAAGCGTGGATGGACACTCGCGTATGGAGAATCTATCTGCGTGTATTACTGCAACAGCATATCACACAGTCGTCTCTGCTACTTGTAGACAATTTGGAGTGCCACGTTTCGTGCGAGTCTGAGGCTATCGTATCAGAGGAGCTTAAGGCTGTGCTCCAGCCACTACCAAAAAACGCAACTTCGGTCTGCCAGGCCCTTGATGTTGGTATCATGGGGCCGTTGAAGGCTCTGTGGCTATTTGAGAGCACTAGCTAAGGAAAAACGCCTTGCTACGATCAAACGTGCAATTTCCGCGTGGGAATCTATCACAGCGGACACAGTCACAAGTGCGTTCAACAAGGCTCTCAAAACCAACTTTTAGTGCAAAATACAGTTTTCTCCTAATTTTGCCTAAAACTGTTTTTAATTCTTACATAAAAAAGAGACAACTGCTATTGCCCTGTTGTTGCACAAACGGGAAAGTGACCGTTGCATTCTGTCCGTCGGTGTAGTCGTAGTGACGCAGCACGAAAGCAAAGTCGAGGCGTTGTCGAATGTGCAGAATGGACAGTCGAATCGCGTGGACCTCGGCGGCTCGGAGGAATCGGAGGACACGGACGTTTCGGAAAAGGGCACTTAGGCGGAACAACCGAAGGGAATGGCTAGGCGTCGCGGGAAGAACCGGTGGACGTTGGACAGACATTAGACGCGCTCGGCTACGCGAGGAACGGGTGGGCAACAGACGGGACAGACCGCGGACGTGGTGAACAGCGCCCGGGAGCCTGACAAGAAGAATTAGAGGCAAGCGAAGAGGAGCCGAAAATGGCTGATACCATCGCGGAGGAGCTCAGAGCGCTGGAGGGAATGGAGTGGGGGTCGTGGTGGTGCCACTGATCGGCAGCCACATACTGCACACGAAAGGGGTATTCAAAACTGAGACCGACGCGGACGGAGCTATCGAGAGATTCAAGGCCAGATTCGCTGCGTGCGGTAACGAGCAGATCATCGGCGTTGACTTCGATCTCACCTTCGCGGTGGTAATGGAATTGAGCACGGTAAAGGTCATTTTGGTGTTTGTTCGTCGATGGGGGGGGGGGGGGGGTTGCTGGCAAGGCACGGTGACATCCCCAACGCGTACGTCAAGGCCGAGAAGGGAGAAGGAGCAGTATCCCGGGATCTATCTGGAGATCCCGTAGAGAATGGTGATCAGCTAAAAGGTGATGCGCAAGCTTGGGTGTGAAGCTAGCGCTGCGGTTGAAGAAGTCGGTGTACGACTTGCGCTAAGCAGACAGGCTGTGAACGATGCACCTGCACTCGAAGCTGGAGGAGGCGGGCTTCATGCGGTGCGTAACCGACATGTGTGTTTTACAAGCGAGAGGACGGTACAGTGATGATCGTGGGTGTGTGCGTCGATGACCTTCTAGTCGCCGCGTCCAAGGTGGGACTCGTGGACGAGTTCTTCCGCTCGATGAGTGTTTTATCGGTAGATAACCTAGGTGAGGTGAGGAAATTTCTCGGTATGCGTGTAGAGCTAGACGTGGGCGAGGGCTACACGCTGGATCGGCAATCGACGATAGAGGAGCTGCTCGGGTAGTACGTGCTGGTGAATGCGAACGGCGTGCGGGTCCCGGTTAAGGAGGCGGAGGTCGACGAACCCCAGTAGTTGACCAACGCGGGTGCTCCATGTGAGCTAACGACCCGCAACTTCCAGACGCTCGTGTGAAGCTTGCTCTGGATCGAGCGCTGCACGAGGCCTGACATTAGCTTTGCAGTACGCAAGGCAACGCGAAGGACACGACAACCGACCACGACCGACTGGAAGCTAGCGAAGAAGATCGTGAGGATCCTGAAGAGCGCGAAGAGCTAGAAGCTCACCGTGCAGGCGTCGACAAGGGGCGACGGCGAAATAGCTCTGGAGATCAGGAGTGACGCTGACTTCGCTGACGACAAGAATGACGAGAAATCCGTGTCTGGGAGGGGGGGGCGTGATAACCATGAATGGGGGCGTCGTGCAGCGAGTCTGTAAGAAGCAGCCCGGGTTCAGCCCTCACCAAGATGGAAGCTGAGTTCACTTCGGCGTCGCACGTGGGTCTTGAGTTGCTGGGACTGCGGGAGTTGGTGCGTGGAATGGGGTTCCAGGTGGTGGAAGGTGCCCATGAAGATGGACAATCAGGCTGCGATTATGCAATTGGGATCGGAAGAGAGCATGGCGAGCGCGAAGCACGTGAACATCCGCGCGAAGTTAATCTGCGACTTTGCTAGGAAAGGGGTAATTAGTCACGAGTACGTGGAGTCGCGCCTCATGATGGCGGACCTTCTAACTTAGAGCGCTACCGGCACCGAATATAGCGGGGCTGCGGGCGATCTCCCAGTTAAAGTGACGAGTGCTACCGAGAGTGCGACGAACGAGGAGGAGTGTCAGATTTGGACCGTGGTTACGGTCGACACTGGCGAGGAGAACGGCTTCGGGCGCCGACTATAAAGCACCGACAAGAGGCACAGGTGGCTGCCAGAGATGTTTGCAGGAAGATACTTAAGGAAAATATCACTTTTGCATTTTCACAGTATCAACTCTGTCTAACAGACTCGATATTAGTGTGCTTTCTCTACGAACCATGAACTTCGATCAGTCGAAGTTGAGTGTATAAAGTTATCTGAAGGCCCTACATGTTACTTACGTCCATGACGACATCAAAGTTTTAGTCGCACAAAATCCAGAGCTTATCCGTGCGAAGCACGGCTTTGTTAATATTTTGAATTTGAGAGAAAGTTTTGGGTATAAATATTATATAAAGTATAAAATCCAAAATAATTAGGTAAAGTGCCAGATTTTCTGAAAAAAACTTTGTCCCCAAACCGTTTTCGGAACAAAGTGCTTTCTATTACATAACGGATTTTTCTTAGAAAGCACTGTTCAAAAATTGTTTTTTTTTAATGAGCCAGTTTTACAGTCACTTTAAGAATGAAGGTCGAGCATCTACTGCCTACCCAACAACCATGCGCTGTAGAACCCCCTGCCAAGCCCAAGAAGAAGCGCATTCGACGTCAGAAACTGGAGCTCGAGTATCTTCGGGGTCTGGTAGGAAAGCTGGAGCAGCAGATGATGCAGCTCAAGACTAGACAAAGTGACGACGCGGGTCACACAACCGCTTTCAATGCTGAGACGTCAATCTGGAAGGGCATTGCGGAGCGACAGCAAACAGAAAGAGCGCGAGCAGAGGAGAAGAACCAGAAACTCAGAGCATCTCTAGAGGGCCAGCTGAAACTCGCCACCAAGCTGGAGCGGCTGCTGCGCAAGCGTCTGAGGGACGAGGAGGTGGCTGAATTGGCGGACAACAAGCGCTTCAAACTGCCGGCTGTGGCTCCAACGGACGATGAGATTTTTGCGGATCAATTGGCACACGTGGAACGCGCACATCTTGACGCGGATAACATATTTGGCGGACTCGAGTTTGCAGATCGAACAGCATCATTCTGCAACTTGCGGGTGACGAGTGACTCGGAATCGGATACAGGCGTTGCGTTTGTGACAAAGGCGAGTTCCATGTTGCCGTTTGATGTCCATGTGACGGAAAGGGCCTACTGGAGAGCATTCACGGACGAAGGACCGAGTATAAAAATGAGCTATTTCCATGAGGAAAGAGTCGCAACCGAAAACCTGGTGGCTCGTTCGTATGCACTTGATTTTAATGCGGGATCTTTTCAGTCAAATGTGCGAGGTAAACAGACGTACCGCAAGTATGTAGACAACGACAGTGTCATGATTGTGTGGAAGTCACTCACCGAACCTGTTGAGATCAACGGCGTTAAGCTCAGTGGACTGTGGTGTAATCAGGTGGGATGGATTGTCCTTCGAGGAGTTAATATCTCACCTGAAGACGCACAATCCGGTCTCATTGATACTTCGAAGACCATGATGTCAACATCGCTGCGGTCATATTGTAGGATGAGGGTGGAATTGCAAGATGATATTGCTGACCAAGAGCTGCAAGTTGGAGCACTAACAAATTTCGTGGTGAATTCTCATGATGCCATTACGGACGTTTGTGGTAAGCTCATAAATCAAGTGCTAGTAGAAGAAGATTGGAATATCAACGTTGGCTGGATAATCTAGCGCTGTAGCTCGATGGACAATCTCGAAGTCAGATTTTTGGTATTCAGCGATCAGATTCTCCGAGATCATATCTTAGTCATCTTGCGATGAGTGGAAACAATAAACCTTGTTTACGACATTATTTATTGAGTCGTTCGTGTTTTCCATGTAGAAAAAAATACCCCAGAAGTAGCTTCTTTTCCAACAAATTTGCGCATACTCTTATCTGCTAAATTCTTGGATAGTTTTGACAATACTACTTTAATCGAGATTTGCGGGATCCGTGGCGCAGTGTAACAAACGGTCTTGCACTGTCTTCATAAATCTGCGCAGTCTGCTACCAATGGACGTGAGCAGCATGTGTCGCGCATCGATGGCTTGGAGGGATGACGGGTCCAAATGCGTCACTTGCAGCCGATTGCAGCTCTTAACAACTGATGCTTGCAACTGAGGTGTCTGGGTTGGAGATGGGGAAATAACGGTCCAGTGAAGAGTTTCAAACTCGAGTCCTCCTGCTCGAAGTCTCCAAGTAGTTTTTCCGACGAGAACAAATCGATTTTCTTCTTCATACTTGCGGTAGGAACTCACTGCATCGACATACCATAACCTTTTCGTCTCATCACTCAATGGCAACGTAAAGCTCATTTCAAGGGCGGTATCGCGGCTAGCTCGGATCTGACATGTCATGACAAAACTGGTGAGTGCAGACCGCATGGAAAGCAAATGTACCACAATAACTTACGAATCGGTAGAGCTTATCTGGCTCCGTATCCTTTCTGTTGATGAGCTGCTGCCAAAGGATCATCCCGGATTTTGCAATTGAGCATGGCATTGGTGTAACTGAGATCGTCTCAACACAGTTGTCGCCCATTGTGCCACGAACCTCGTGGTGTTTCTTGTGAGTTTTCAGCGCGACAGCCATATAGCTATCCAACGCAGGAAATACGGAATCTGCACGAGGAAGCATCTGCTCGAGGCTGTCGGATATTTCCTTCAGCAGGGAATTGGCCGTACCAGGCTGGGTTAAAAGCTGCATTGAGTTCTCTGACAAAGTTTTGATTCCCTATAGAATGACCAGCATCAGTAAAATGAGCTTCATGGGCAGAATCTACGTATGTAAATCATACCTCGAGTAGGTCATTTCGCCGTAATAACGTTTGAATCGACGCGATGAAGCTGAAGCGGTTTGACAGGATTTTTTTCAGTTCCCGGTTCGTGCTCTCCGCTTTCTCTCGTTGCTGGCAGACACTCGTTGCTAAATTCTGCCACTTTGGCTGACAAGAAACCTTTGTTTTAACACCGCTGGGTTGTTGCTGCAACTCTAGCAGCTTGCGCTCTAACTCCTGCGCTTCTGACCGTAACGACAAGAGCTCCGATCTCCTGCGTCGCTGTAAGTCTGTAGAGTACGGGACAGAACCAACTTTCCGAATCCGCTTCCGTCGTGGACGTGGCCGTGTATGCATGCGATTCTTCAAGAGTACACTTTCGCTCTCTGCAGTCTCAGTTTGAGCTGTTCTCTCACTCCAAGTATTGGGAACTCCGTCTTGTTGATAATTCTCGATGTCTTCCAGTAGCTCCATCAATTCCGACATGGCCACTGGAATCGCGTTGTCACCGTCCATTGTCCAGCCGAAACAGCGCGCGGTTCAGATGATTCAATAATAAATGAGGGCCTGTGCTCCTGACTTGACCACCGAGATGTGTATGTTGTGTTTACGCAGCTGCGGGTACGTGCAGTGTTGACAGATACAGCGCTAAACAACGTTTGACGCTGTGTGGCCTTGTTACAGTTGCAACAGCACATCGCAATTGTCAATTGCCAGTCGCTTGCGAACGACACATTTGAGGAGAAAAATGCTCGTGTTGATGATTCCACTTGAAAATCCAGTCTTTTCTGGTGTATTACGATCACATTATCAGCAACCAACGGCGTCAAGGCAGCAAGTGATGTGGCTGCAATCTTGTGGTTGTCTTTAACTTACCACTCCGACACGATCTGCCTCTGGTTCATAATCATTTAAAACACGTAATCAATCATTCTCCTTCAACTGGTTTGTACAGATACGTCATTTGTGAACACGTGGGCAGCATCAAACACGGTATCCGAATCCTTTACGCCCCAACAAAGCTGACAAGGTCTCCCCGCCCAGTTTGAAGTAGAACTCCACGCTGCATCGCTAAATATCGCTCTTTAATCTGCTTCCCCAAGACGCACAACGCACGATCGCGCACACTATCGATGCTTTCTCCGTCGATGACAGTACAGCCCGCAGCCTTTTCGGCAGCAACCGAGTAGTGAGACCGGATCACAGACTCGTTCACTGGATCTGAAGGCGACCGGCGAACAGCAAGCCACGTGCACTCGCGGAAACAGAGCGCTCCGCACCTGTCAAAAGAGATAGCAGCCCACAAAATCAGTCGCTGATTGCCGTCGTCACTTTTCCGTGTCGAACCAAAACCGTCTAGCAGCAGCGTTTGGTATGGAGCGCCCAGCTCGACAGTGAATTGCTGCACGTGCGCATCGTTTCCACGGCGGCGGGGCTTTTTTTCAACAAGAAGACACACCAACACAGCTTAATAACATCTCTCATCTGTGAATTATGCTTTGTGCGCAAACTTACCGGGACGCAGCGTGCTCCAAGAAGATCGACAGGCTTCTGTACACAGCAATTTGGGCCCAGCAGCTTCACTGCGTGGTCCAATCCACAATTCATTGGGGTTGTCGTCGTCACCTCCGTTGTAGGCCCAGCACCCGGGTCGAGATGAATTTTAAAGTTGAACGAAAGCGAATTGTCCGCTCCAGAAGCGCTGAGAACGGCGTTGGCTTGTGTGTGCATCCGCTGCAACGTCGCTTCGATCTCGCGCCGGACGACAGTGGGGTTAATGTGTAGTGTGGTCGGATTACAGCATTGCGAGCACTGGAAGGTTTGAGTCCTGGTCTCTGTTTGGGAGCAACTAGCTCGACGCATTTCGTACATGATCGAACGCTGCAACACAGCAACAAGCGTCAGAACCTATGCGTGTAAGTAGCGCATGCATACTAAAGCTGATGGCATTATAGTGTACCGGTATGTAAGGCCTCTTGTTCATAATGGCCTTCAAAGACTTGGCCACCTTCTGCTCCTTAACCAGTGCCCTTCGGAGGGTCGTGTTGAGCAGCTCAGCTTCGACTCGCTGCTGTTTCATGGATTCGGCCTTTGCCTGCCAGCCATTACCGACTGCAGTGCATGGGAAATAGCTTTTCCTCTTCTTATGTTGTGGACTAGTTGCCGTCTTTCCAGCCAACAAGGGCGACATTTTGCCAATATCAAAATGCACAGGATTTTGACTCTGCTGTAGCTGCTCCAACTGCGTCTCTAGTTGTTGCGCTGTCTCCTCCAGCTGCTGGCGCTCCTGTTTCTTACTTTGCCGCCATCGCGCGTCCTGTAGACGCTGGCGTTCGCCTCGCACGCGCTTCGGGCGAGTCTGGCAGCTAGCGAAGGACATCACGCCGGAAAAAATGCGTAAAATGAACTGATTCTGAATGTATGAGACATGTTTCGTGTGGCTACATTAAATGGTGTGGTAAACGTGTGGGCCACACCGTGGCATACAAAGTCATACAAAATGTATTGTTGATGTCTAGGCTTTCCAAACCCTTGATTGGAAGTTCAGCCAAATTGATGACCCGTGCACTGCAAGCTACATGTATAGAAGCGCATATTGTAGACGATCGGGTGGCTCATTCCGGCTTTCGCGCGCAGGACGCAACACATCAGCATGAGATTTCGATTTGGAGAAGGCGAGGAGCAACTTTTTGCAACAGACATTCTCCCGCTACTCGACGTGGATAATGAAGATGAGAGCTGCACGAGTTCCACCTGCGGCGATTCGAGTGCAGACTCGAGTACGGTGGACACTTGCACCGCGAAATTGAAAGCTGGCGAGATGCTACCAGCACCACGCTCGAGATTGCGATTAAGGAGTAAAATCGAGCGCTTGCGTCGCGAAATTCAAACTCTTGGGGTGGAGCTTGCAGATCTACAACGTCCAGGACGAGGACTGGCGGCTACAGCAGTGAAGCGTACTCACATCTCGCGGTGGCAATTTATTGCAGCGAAAAACAAACAGCAGCGAGAACGTGCAGAACACGACAACAAAGTGCTGAAGAGGATGATCGCTGCACAAAACATACTTGCAAAGTCAATCCTCAACGGGCGCTTCCGGCTTTCAAGTAAAGTCCGTTGCACTGTAAGCACTTCGTCGCGCCGAAGGTATCCACGGATCAATGTGTAAGCTCATAATTGTTATGCTCTGGTTAAGGTGGATCATAGCAAGCGTAGGAACCCAGATTTGCCTCATGCATTTGTATAACTATTGAACAACGATCACATAGATGACAAGCCAGCTGCATGTAGCTGGCCTGTGTGCAAAGTAATGCTCGAGTCGGAATAACGTAGTATTTTATGCAGATGTGTAGGTTACTGAAGCACGTGTAGGCGTAATGATAACTCTCGCCACGGCATGATAACGAGTCCTAAACTTTAGGAATCGTTTAGTATTTAGAGCTTTAGGCTAAAGCTCTAAATATTTAGTGAGCTCGCATCTGGAACAGGCAGGTCTTGCCATCTCTTAAACACACCAGAGAGCGACGTTGTCAGCGTTTGTTGTGCAGTCAGCAGCGCCTTGAGCGCCTTGTTTTGCTGTTCTGCTCGTTCTCTTTCCTGACTTTGCTTCATAGCAATAGCCCTCCACAGAGATTCTGTGTTGCGCCACTCCAGTCTGTCTTCTTTGGCACGCTGGAAAACCTCAAGCTCCGACTCGAGGGCTTGGATTTCACGCCTCAAAATCTCGATCTTGCCCTTATTTCGCAGACGTGGACGAGTCGCTCGCATTCTCTTCGGCTTGATAACCTGCTCCTCTTCAGCGTCTTCACAGCACTGGGGACGCAGACGTTTCAGAGCGCGCGAGGTTGGTTCGTTGACAACGGGGGCGGTGTCAAGCTGACGCATTTCGGCTGTCGGCCAGCTCCCTTCGCCAAGGAGATAGAGGAGGTCCGTGGCAAAAAGCTGATCTTCATATATTTCGGGTTCGGAGAGCAAGCTCGACGTACTTGGTTCAAATAGCAGACTCATGTGGGCTCGGGGGGAAATCTCAAAGTGAGTGACTGCATTGAGTTTCCCGTCCGTGTTCAAGGAGTCAACATGAAGAATCACTTTGAGCGATTACGCGGTTTATTATTGTGCGGTGTTGCTGCTGCGGAACACCAGAGTGTTTGTCCCGTAGAAAGATGACTTTGTCGTTCAAATGAGATGTCATACGTTGAGACGGCGCCACCAACCACTCAAAACTCAGCAATCTTGTTGACTTTATATTGACTTCGTTTGTAACTGTGATTTCAGTCAGGTTCATCGTGAACTTCGTGCTAACTAGTTAGGATCTTTTACTGGCAATGGGTTTGTACTTGTACGACTCTGAAGCTGTTCGCTGAGCATGCGCAGTTCTGTGCTGGATCAAGCCACGCAGATGTTATCTTGTCAGCCACGTACCACGCACTCTTGGTTAGCAGTTATGGCTTCGCAGCCAGCACCACCAAACGGTACTCCGAGCAAAAAAGTCAGCTTGCTGCGCCATCAAGGTGAAATCCTTCAAATTTCCTATTTGCATTTCTCGGCGGCACTTGGAATATTAGCAAAGATCAAATAGATACATTGCCGTGAGCACCGCACAAGCATCACGACAGTACGGTGCGACTCTTAGTGTGCCTACGCCGTGCCTGCTAGTAGTTTGTTCTGAATGCGCTCGTGGAATCCACGCAACTCGCTACTTAGTAAATTGATAACACGGTTCCCGATATGGTCACTGTAGTCGGTCTCCGTTGTTGCACAGCTTGCATCTTGTTGCTTCGTATCCAGCTCACTTGAGACCTCGTAACAGGTGCGTAACAGTGACTCATGTTCAGGGTTCTTAATAGACCGTGATAACATGACCCATCCCTTTTCACGGACACAAAGTAACCGTAACTTGCTATTGGTGTTTGTGTCCTCCACCTCCTGCCTTGGTGGCACCATAGCAGTCGTCCAGATATACAAAATGCGATCTCGCTCCTCAAATTTACGTACGAAGGCAGCCCCGTGAAGAGTGCACAATGTTGGATCATCATCTCCCAGTGTCAGGAAGAAACTCTTTGCGATGGAGCTGGTGTTCACATGCAGCCGATGAACGTTGTACGTGGAGCACTTGTTGTCCCTGAGTTGCATTCCCTTCCAAATCATGCGGCTTGTAGTGTCCAAGTCGCTGGCCAATGGTGTCACCGAAGACAACTGCACAAATCTTCTTCCCGATACGAGATCACGCTTGATCTGTGAAACGAACGAAGCAGACTCAACTGCTCCTGCTCCGCTGGTAGCAAATACTTCGGGGGCACTAGCATACATTTGGTCTGCGTACTCGCGCAGCTGTTCTAAATACGAAGTAGCATCATTGCTCCGCAAAGAGAACCCCGCCAAAATTGTCGACGGCGCACCCACAGCCAATTTGATCTCACAGCCCAGAGACTGCAGGTTCTGGAACGCGTCCTGCATCGTCCTAGACCGCTTGACCACTTTAGCTAGTAGCACCTTCAGCTGAGCATTCAGCTGCTCTGCTTGTTGTCTCTGATAGGCTTGAGCTGTTGCCTCCTTCAGCCAAAGCCTCGTGTCTGTTATGGAACTTCCTGAGGTCATTGTCACGATACGACCGTCCCCTGATAACACTGAAGACGGCAAGGTATGCGCGCTTTTGAGACGATCCAGCTGCATTTGCAACTGCTCTACCTGCTCTTTCAGCGTCTGCATCTCGTTCTTCTTCTTGGCACGAAGACGTGCCGAGTACACGGCGTTCTTGCGCCTGCTCTTGGTCTTCTCGTGTGTGTCCGCGACTTTGACATCGCTTCGACGACGCTTGTGGCTCTCCACAAAGGTCCCAGCGCCGCTGTCGCTGCTTCCTGAAGACGCATCCGTATTGCTGTCGTTGTCGGGGAAGTCGAAGCCATCCACGAAGGCAAGCGCTTCCGCAAGCGTCTCCGGGTCGCTAGGACTTATCAGGAAACTCATCCGAATCAAATGACCACTCTCACGAATTGCGAAAATGTGATGTATTCGTTTGAGCAGGTTATTCCGTAAACAGTGATTACATCAACCGAAAGAATGATGGTCACCCCCATAAAACTTGACGGGTCAACTGAAGCAGTCAAAGCTGGGCAGCGCGATGGCTGTTGGAAGATTGTTATCGCCCGACGCCACGAGCACCGAGGGCAGCACTTCGCCCCTGCATCTGCCAAACGCTCGCATATTGTACACCACTCCAGCTCCTAAGAAGAAGCGCGTGAGAAGGCAGCAGGTGGAGCTCAAGAACCTGCGTGAACTTGCTGGAAAACTGGAGCACCGCCTAGAGCAACTCAAGAAGCGGCGACTCGCTAGTACACAGACTGCAAACGGCCTCATCAATGGCAATTTCAGCTGTGGCAGCAGCCACAGTGCCAAGTGTGGTCCTGTCTCCGTGTGGGAAGACATCGCTGACCGCCAGTTCAAAGAGCGAGCTCGCGTCGAGAAGCAGAACGAGCAGCTCAAAGCAATACTTCGCACTCAGACAAGTACTGCGCAAGCACTGCAGATCAAAGCTCAGAAGGCCTTAGGCGATAAGGTAGACACTTACAATAGTTGTTGCAGAGAAGTAAGCTGACCGTATCTATCTGAGCAGGAGTTGATTGGGCTCACGATGATGCAGTTGCAGGACGAGGGTCCTCGCTACTGGGACTTAGGGTCGGCAGATGAGGAAGGGATATATGCCGACTTGCTGACGTTGGTCGTGAAGACACATCTGAAGTTGCAACAGCGCCAAGTGGAGGACCCTAGAACTGTGCAGTCGTTTGCGACGTGGGGCATCTCAGTGGGCGAGCCCCAAGTGAGAACGGACAGTGAAGCACTGGTTGTGCTGGAGACGCATGGATGCTCTCTACTACCTTTTAACGCGAAGACCGCAGTTGCAGCGTGCTGGAGGATGTTCTCGTTGTCTCCAGCGAACCACAAAATAGTTTTCAACGACGTACGAAAACACTGGCAATTATTTTCTGTTGTGAGCCTCACTGACCTGCTTTTCTTTATGTGTGACTACTGTAGACCGAGAAGAGTGACGTTGTGGCACGATCATTTTCGTGCTCTTCCATGCACTTAGGCCGGCAGGTCAATATCCGCGGCAAGCACACGTGCCGCAAGTACGTTGACGAAGATGGTTGCGTCACGATCGTCTATGCTGGACGCACGGGCTTTGGAGAGCTAGACATGACTTGTCAAGAAGTCCAACTCCAAAAGACAGGATGGATCAGAGTTCGGCCCGAATCACCTAGTGAAGGCTCGGACCAACTGTCATCTGTAGTAGTGGAGATGCACTCAGAGACGTTGCCACGCTTTCGAAATGGCAACACGGGCAAAGAAAAACTTGCACGTAAGGTCATTGACTGGGCTAGGAGCTCGCACAACATGGCAAATGACTGGTACCGCCAGACATTAAGCGAGATTCTAGTGGAGGAAGATTGGAAAGCATTCTCTTGAGAACGAAGGTGTCGATTTGCTAGTATTACCGCTCGTCATGCAGTTTATCGATGCACGTGTGAATATCTTGACTATCGCAGTCATTCAATGACATTTTGTAGTTGTTGGAAAAATATACTTGTTCGTAAATGAAAAAAAAAACATCAGGTTGCCAGTGCAACATACTACAGGTACTTCCGCATGCGCGCTCAACATTACATGTAGTTAGTGAACGCTCGCGCGGCGACAAGCAGAACGAGGCTCGTACTCCGTGCAAAGTGTTTGGGTTACTGTAAAAAGTATTTTTCACAACGCCATAGTTCCACTTGCACTGTCAATTATCAGTGAAGATTTCCCTTTTATATCCAATAAAGCAATTACTGTAATTACTGTAAATTATATCCAATAAGCAATTACTGTAAAGCTCCACTGCGAGGAAGTAGCCGACCAAGTTCAACATGTCTTGTCTAGCAAAACACAGGGCGATGTTTCCACCAGGGTGCTCCATGTATTTTTAAAAAGCACGTCACCATTGATTCTTGTCAACAGAAACGCCATGATCAACCAAGAAACTTCACGAGGTGAATGCCATTTGTAAACAGCATTTATCAGCAGAGTATTGTAATTTTCAGCTGCTACTGTAGATCAATCGAAGCGCAAATAAACCTAGTGTTTACAGTAATTAGTCTGGGTCAGACTAATTTACGTAAGCAGATTTTAACACCTACAAGTGAAAGGTACACTACACACGTTCTCAAGCAGCACAGACTTTTTTTTTTGAAAATAGACCACTGGTGAACTTCAAAATTAGTGTGAAATGTCGTCTAAAAATCCGGCATTATATGAGTATTTTAAAACTAACGTATAATACGTATTAGAGTGCGGGACTCTATTTTTTTTAGAGTGCGAGACTCTATTTTTTTAGAGTGCGGTAAAATCGAAATTGCGCACTCTATTTTATGCGCACTCTATTCCGACATCAGCACTGACAGGTGGTTAAGACACTTGGGTTTATTGAGGGCCTCAACTGGGAGCAGGGTTGTCGCGGGTTCGATTCCCATCGAATACGTTAATTCTCCGTGCTAAAATGGTAAGTCTCCTTCTGCATTGTCATTAACCTAGCTGCAAGCTCGCTAACATATCTTTTGCTTCAGTTTAATCCTCAATGACGATGTCGTCCAGCGTCTCCATGATGTGCTCGTAGCTTTCACAGTCGTCAAAGCTTCCGCTGTCATCTTCGGCACCGTCGTGGCTACGCAGTTCCCAAGCCATTCGAAACTTGGTCCCGTACACGTCGTGACGTGCAATGTGCCACGAAGTAGGGTCATCGCTAAAACCACAGATCGAAACGCTTTTCGCGACGACAGAGTCTGGCGTCTGTCGCCACGCTTTCATTACCCATGCTGCGACCAACTCGACCTCAGGCGGACGAGGGTTCCCCCCCCTCTAGTGTAGCGAACCTGGTCCGAGTGCTTCCACTCATTGATGATCTTGCACAGGTTGTCCTTAAAGGGCTTGTAGATCCCAACATCTCCCGCCTGGAGGTAGGGCGTCAAACCTCCTGGAATCACGACCATGACGATCTCCTTCTCGTGGCAACGCTGCTTGACCTTTCTTGGCGATATAAGCCCGCATCGAGTCCCAGATGACATACTGCCCAGTCGTTTTGGCTACTTCAGGGAAGTACCAATCCAGCCAGTTGAGGAGAAGGTACTGGTCCACGCTCTCTCTTGATAAGCAACGTAGCACCCACCAACACGCTCTATTGGTCCCCGCGTCTTTCGCTTCCAGATAAGACACGGCGGTAGCTTCTTCCCTGATGCTGTTACTGCAAGCGCCGCAGTAATCCGCATGGAAGAGAATCCAGTAGAGCGAATGACGACGTGACGTGCTCCAACCTCGTCGACCGTGTGCGTTCGAGCATCCTCAAAGTAGACAGCAGTCTCGTCCATTAGAATAGTTCGGTCGCGGTTCATGGATGGCTTGTGTTCGCCCAAATAGGTCATGTAGGAAACCGCTCGCTCCACCAACTCGTCGTCGCCGAGTGTTGTGAGGTTTGTACGCTTTCGAAGTGTTAGACACCCACGGATCGGACGCGACGAATCGGATTGGGTCGCCTTCGTGCTGCTTTTCCGTGCGACTTGCCTGGAAAAGTGCAATAGTAGTCGATGCTATCCACTCCCGCGTCAGTTTCTCTTTCCGTAGACGCTTATCGTACAGCAAGTCCACCAACTCGTCTTCAACAACTCCTAGGAGGGGCTTGCGGCCCCCCACCAAAAAGCCGAAAGCGAGCAACAGACTCCGTACGAATTTGGTCCCAATCACGCCACCATTTGTGATAGGCAGACGCCGACACTCGCCACCCGAGCTGACGAAAGTGCGGCTCCGCTCGAGATGGAATTCCACCACCTTCGGACTCAATCCAGTCGATAGCCTGTTGCTTGAGACTGATCTCGA
>NW_008648990.1:4785-25201 GCF_000247585.1 Phytophthora nicotianae INRA-310 | reverse complement strand
CCCCCAGGATCATCATGACCACATGCACTAGATCTTGCGTGATATCATTCCACGCATCGTCGTTAGCATTGAGATTATTATGTTATGCGCCGTAGTCGAACTTAGGTAAATGCGAAAAATGATGCAGTCTCATTGACGTTGACATGCGAGCTACAATTTGCAATAAGTCGCAGTAGTCTGTGCTCAGTTGCACTTCATTTTGCACCTTGTTGATGGCGGAACTACAGGAAGAAATGCATTGCCGACATTACGGATGGCGAGGTTGAAGCTGAAAATACAGCTCTAAACTGCAAGTATGGAGTAATACAATCATTTTTTTTTTTTGCCACTCAATGCATTTATTATTGTATCTATAAGACTGGCAAGAACTGGTGCCAGCAACTAAACGCGGGGTTTCAATAATAGTTATGAACATTTCATGACAGACCAATTCTGAATCAAGAAATTTTCCAACGACATAAATTAGTCTGACGCTGATATCAGACTAATTTTGAAGATAGACTAATTACTGTAAGCACTGAAGCGACATTTACCACGTTATGTTGCGCATGTCGTTGCTGCAACATAAAATTGAAGAGCAAGTTTTCTGAATTGTGATAACGCGACGTGATGGACGAGCTCAATGCGTCCGGCACCTTCGAGCAGTTGCTCGACGATACAGCGCCCACGATATTGGATTTCATAGACGCGCTTGAAGGTATGGACGCGAAGGCCGACGCGCTACCGATGGTCTCAAGGGTGCAGGTGATGGAAGATATTAAACCGAAGACTAGGACCAAGTCGAATACATGGAGGCAACGTCAGAGAATGGAAGTGCTGAGACTGCGGGACGAAGTGAAACACCTCGATACGGAGCTAAAGAAGATAAAGCTGGCAGCAGGGGTGCGCTCCACTGTACCGCTAATAGAAGGAGTCACCATCATTGCAGCCGCTCAAAGAAAGCGACCGGCAGTGAAAAAGCTACTAGGAGAATCGTGGCAAGATGCCGCTTCTCGTGAGTCACTGGCTCGTCAAATAGCGAGCGTCGACAACGAACGATTACACAAGGTCTTGCACACACAGGTGAAACATGCTCGGAAACTACATCGGATGATAACGCAACAAATGACTACAACCGTTGTGGCTCAAGCGCTTGGATGCCGCCCTGCATTTTGTGGAAAGGAAGGTCGTCCCCCAACAGATAATGATGTGGTGTTCCAGAAGCTGCTCGCTGAAATGGACGAACATCGTGGAAACGTCAGCAGCATTTTCACGTCAGATACAACTGACCAAAAGCTCAGTAAGAAAGAAGGTCACGTATCGATCCATTGCGTTCGTGGGCTGCAGGTGCAGCTTGTGAATAGGTATACCCTGCCGTTTAGTGTGGAAGCCACAGAACGAGCGATTTGGCACGTTTTAACGGACAAGGAGAGCAACGACAAGAACAGCCGAGTGGCTTACAACGAGGTACGCTGGCTTGCTGAGAATATAGTGCTTCGCGTAGCCCTAACATGAACTTGCATGCTGGTGGTACAGTTGTTTGAGTTTGACAGTAGCACCACCTTACAGAGTGTACGTACATTTATCGTGGCGGGTCCATATGAGCTATGCTTTCTCGTACGCAAGGGATGCCGCAAGTATCAAAAGGGCGATCGGATGCACTTCGTGGTGCATGAAACATCTATCGTTAGTACTCGTTTTGGTGCCGGCGTATCGTACGACGAAGTTGTATGGCGCACTGTGGTCCAGGGAAGAGATCGATCTGGAATTCCAACTGCGATCATTGAAACGCATGTGCTGGCAACGTTTCCGTCATATAAGACACTCAACTGTCTCCCTCCAGAAGGTCTCAAAGGCTTCAGCGACTCGTTGATGCGATTTAATCACAAAACTGAAGACGTGCTCATCAGCAACGTTACAAGTTGAAGGCCTTTTTCAACGTGATGCCAAGCATTTGGCGGGGAGACCGCCGCAGAAGTGCGCTCTCCTTTGTCTTCGGCCCAGCCGAGGACACGGAGATGCCTGTTTAGAGCATCGTGGCAAGACGCTGACCCGAACGATTGCACCTTGCGCAATTTCACACGACGATACTTGCCTATTTTATCAGCTTGCCTGTAGGGGCCTCTTTCGCTACCAACCAGGTCGATTTAAGTGCTGACAACACTACAAAAGCTCGCGAAGGCAGGAGCTTATAAGAAGCCATGCTGGAGCGAGCTTTTCCCGGCTTCTTGTAAGCTGAATCCACCTTCTGCAGTCTTCAAGTCCTGTCCTACTTCTAGTTTTCGTGTCGTTACATAACTTAGCGACGCTATAATACCATGCTGGCTGTACATGCCAGACTTGTCAAAGAGGGCCACAATAATGCCGTGTCACTTTCCTCAAGCTTGTCGGTCGTGCTACACAGAGCTCGTGCACAGTTTCAAGTCCACCCTCCACATAGACGAGGCAGGAGTATCGACATCTCATGACTCCGATCCCTGTTTCTTAGTTTGAACAAATCTTTTGTTTTACTGAAGGAAGGGGTGAATTACAGCGCGGCCAATGCTGCGTGGATGCATTTTGTCGAACAACTGAATTTCGCTTGAGGTGTCCAAGGGCAAGTGGATGAAGTCCGAGCTATTCCCATCCCGCCGGAATTGATTCGTGAGCGTTTCGGCGCTGTTACTTTAGTCATTCGCCAATTTGCCTCACTCAAGACACGGCCCAAGTCTCTGGTGACGCACGAAGTAATGTGTTCGAACGAGAAGAAGGAGGTGCCTCCCTCAGTGCCAGCCAAGTGGTACGAGAATTGTCTATGGCAGCCTAAGCTCATGTACGCCATCGCCAACGTGCAGCAGTCGTCGGTCGCCATCTTTTTGGCCGTGTACTATCAACAAACTGCTGGTTTCTCCAAGGTGCAGATCGGTGTGCTGCAGACGCTGCCGTGCATCTGCGCAATGGTGTCGCCACCGATTTGGGGCGCGGTGGCCGATTACATTCGTAACCAGCGCGCGGTGCACAACTTCTGTATCATCACGGGCGGTCTGCTAATGTTCTGCATCCAGTACTTCTACTGGTCGTACTACTGGACGCTCGCAGTGCTGGTGCTGGCCAACTTCCAGTCGATGCCCGCCGGTTCCCTCATGGACCATGCTGTGCTGGACATGATTCACAAAGTTGGCGGTGAGTACGGCAAGCAGAGACTATTTGGTGCTGTCGGATGGGGATCGGGCGCGTACATCACCGGTCTAGTCGTCGCTGCTGCGGGTATTTCGTGGGCGTTCAACATTAGTCTCATCTTCATGTTTGCCTCGCTTCTGGTGCTCCGTACGATCCCGCCGGTCAAGCACGGACACCATGACGAAACGCACTCTACAATGGAGAAGGGTGGCAAGACTGCGCGCCAGCCGTCGTTTGCTGACAACATGCGCCGTATTTGCGAGAAGAAGGATGTCATCATGCTACTTCTTGTGGTGTTTTTCATGGGTCTCATGTACGGTGTGCTGTCAAGCTTTCTGGCGCTCAATTTGTTCAATTTGTCGGGCGGAAACGCGCAAATTGTGGGCATTGCTATCATGTGCGAAACCCTATCGGAGCTACCAGCTTTCTTCTTCTCACACACGATTATCCAGAAACTAGGTACGGTGAAGGTGTTGCTGGTCTCCATTGGGGCTTATGCTCTTCGCATCACGTACTACGCCGTCATGACGAACGCTTGGAGTGCCATTCCGTTTGAGTTTTTGCACGGATGCACGTTTAGTCTGGCGTGGGCTGCCTGTACACAGTACATCTACGCTGCTGCCCCCAAGGGCTGCGAAGGAACTGTCATGGGGCTTTTAAACGCAACGCAGAACGGTTTGGCTCGTGCGGTAGGCACGATGGTTGGTGGGTTCTTCTACCAGCACTACGGTGCTCGGGTTATGTGGACCGCCACGGATCTGGGTGTGCCTCTGGCTCTTATATTCCTGTCTGCGTTTGCCTACCTCAAGAATGACTACGAGGAAGTTCTCTCGGGCGAAGAAATCGAGAAAGAGGAGTCCGAGATGTTTTCGCCTCACCACCACGCCAAGGCTATCCTGTCCAGCGGTCAGTCCTACGACGAGATCGAGTAAAACAAATGAACTTGTGTATTTGACGAGTCAATTACAATGTAGTACCTTGCATTTGCTACAGTACCAGGCTGCATAGATTTGTAATACGGTTGAATTCAACACCGATACCTACAAGAGTTAGGTTTACATGTTCCAAATTCCAAATTACTATGAAACTATTGCTCAGCACGTCATCGTTTCAACTGCATAATCATTTACCAATAGCCTACCAATAGCAGCAGAATATCAAAAGGGTGATTTGGTGTCTTATACCCTGCCAGTGCCCACATCGCATAACTCCGAGACACCCAGAACTCCTCAAAGATGGACGTGACTGAAGTGCTAACGCTTCTTGACGCCATTGACAGCAACGAAAGCGACTCCAGCTCTGCTACATCGTTCGTTGAGAGCGAGCATGGCAGCGATGGTGTTCCAAATTCTTTACCTCGGCAACCGCAATTGAAGGCAAAAAAGGACCGCAGGCGGAAGGAAGGACCTGTGAGGTACACAACAAGTCTCCAGCGTCGCAAGAAGGCAGAGCTGAACGCTCTGAGAGAAGAAGCACAGCAGCTTAACGCTCAGTTGGACAGACTGGTGCGATCTCGTATTAGCCGCATCGGAATGGTATCAACACAAAACCCAAATCCCAATACATGGCGCAGTCTTGCTATGATCGAGAGTGAGGGGCGTGAGCGAGCTGAACGCACCAACCGAGAGCTGAAGGCAATCATGGCAAACCAGGTCAAGGTGTATGCTTCGATTCGCAAAATACTCGGACGAAATGATTTGCTGCAGGTATATAGCACGTGGTCTCCTTTACCTTATTGATCTACAGTACTAACACTACGCGTTGTTTGCATTGCTGTGTCACTTACAGGGAATGGATCTTGTATTCGAGGCCCAGCCAACGTCTGACCGACCTCTGCAACAGCTCGATTTCAGCGATGCCATTCTGGCTGAACTGTCAAACAGCTTGGGGGGATTGCGCTTACAAGCGAACAATGTACTGCCAGCCCTGGAGATGAAGCCCTCAATCATCTGCAGTAGTCAGGTCAAGCAGCTCCAAACTGGTGGCAACTGCGTCGAGACGACGTCGATCACTCCACTGACATGTCCGATTCAGGAAGCGGCTACAATTCTGTGGCATCATATCACGACGAAGAAGAACAAGGACACCCAGAAGTCGTTCCGCTTCGTAAGTCACTGCATCGTGCGAAAACGTTTGCTGTCTACTAAAGCAATTTAAATCCGTTGTATTCTGCGTGAATTTAGGTCCGAACAAGAAATCCCAATTCGGTTGAGAGGAATTGCATGGCTTCACTTCCTGATGGGAACAACTTGCTCGTAAATCTCGACGGCGTGAATATTGTTCGCATGTACGAAGAAGGGAATCAAATCGTCCTCGTCGGATCAACGACCTGGTTCCTGCCGACAGGGGGTCTTGAATTTGAGGATCACCACTGGACGATCATTTCGCCATCTCCAAGGAACCCGCAGCACTCTTCCGTGGTTCGCAGTTGTTACCAGCTACAAGTAAAACGGCTGGATTCAGCATCAGTTCTACCAGTGGACTTTGCGCACGTTGAGGAAGTGGTAATGAAGTCAATTGGGGGGAAGCTACGAAACGTGCTTCAATTGCAGCAAAATGTGCTGCTGGAAAAAGCTGACCCTATCATTAGTAGTGCGGAAGTTTAGGAATATTTGTACGTGAAGTACATAATAATGAGAACTAATACAAGACCTCTTCTTTAGGTAATAATTATGGCGACTGCTTGAAACACAGCAAAGTATCTTACTGGAGCACTCTTGTTTCCAGCGATTGAGCTGCGCTTAACGTGAATGTAATAATACTGCATTAGTAGTAAATCTCAACAAACCTTCAGATATTTCTGTAGTATTGATGATGACATACTAAGTACATGTAACACGCTGGACTTGATATATATTCAGAAATTGATGCGTACGCAGGAGATGATGACACATTAATCCCGTCGCTTTCGCTGTTGCAGTGCTTGGTCCAGTAAAACGTTTTCAATCATTTCGTGACTGGCAGAAATGTTGGCAGCTGTGGAGTTCAGGACAAATTCAGTCAGAGCACCCGTCTTGGCATCGTCGTTCAGCGACTGATCGGACAGATCGGGGGTAATGATGTAGCAAGTCTGCACCAGCGTGAAGTCGTCGTCTGTAGTGCTATCGTCGCTATGAGCACGAGGCTTGATGACCACATACCCTTTCTCCTGGAAACGAATACCCGCGAATCGTTTGTTGGAGAACTCGAGAGGTATAATGTGCGAGCGCCAGACAATGACAACGCGGTCTTCCTCGATATAGCGACGGAGGATCTGTTTGACGTTGAACTCGGCTTTTGTATTGCTCTTGGCATCATACATATCCATGCCGAAGCATTCAACCATCGTATCCTCTGTCGACTCGATCGAACCGGCCGACTTGGAGTGATACCAACGGTACGGGATATCCGTCCCCTTAAAGTGCTGCCACACAGCCTCACCCGTAGCGTGCATGGCAAATGGAACCATCTTGTTGGCAAAGGTCTCCAAGTACATGCCGTTCACACCGTCGTGCATCTGAGCGTCGCTCTTAGGAGCTTCTGTGCGGCCAAGACCATTGGCCTCGAACACAGCATCAACTTCGCGGTACGAGGCCTCGACACCAGCCAGCAGGATCTCAAAGATCTTCGCGTCAGCACGAGGATCGGGTCGATGCACGCGGTTGGTGTGCTTCGTGCGCTTGTTGCTACCACACGACTCCATAGCACGCAGAACCTTGCGCTTCTTAAGGATCTGTTCCATGCTCTTGGCGATCTTGATCTGACCCTCGAGCACCATCTTCAGGCGAGCATTTTCGCGCTCCGCCTTCACGCGGCGCTGTAGTTGGCGTGCGCACATTTTCTCCCAGACGCGGGGGACTCCATCGTTAGTGGCATCGCAGTGGTGGCTCGCTGCCAAAACGTTGACTGACTCACAAACTTCTGCGTTGGCTCGACTTGCTCCCTTAATCTCCTGTAGCTTCTGTAGCTCCAACTCCATATCAACCACTTTCTGGCGGAGATATATCAGCTCCAATTTGCGCTCATCTCGCGCCTTGTTCGGGTTATAGCTCAGAGGTTTCTTGCGTACGTATGACTTCTTCTTTTGCGTAGGACTTGAGGTCTTGGCTGGATTGGTGAAAGCAGGTTGGGGAGGAGGGCAAGGGGCCACCTGGTGGTGCTTGAAAAGACGTTGAGAGAGCATCTTCGGTGTGGGGATGGCGGCTGACCAGCTCGTGTTTTTGGTCGCCTTGTCCGCTGGCGCAGGCAGCTCTGCGCTCAGATCGTCCAGCACATTGGCGGCCTCAGGGTCGTCAAGGGACGGGAGAGTGGGGATGTCATCACTGAGCTCGAGCGACTCCTCCAATGAAGATACTGAAGATTTCTGTTGCTCGTCCAGAAATGCCAGCGCCGCGGCCAGTGTCTCATCCGTCTCGCCTTCTAGCAGGAACGCCATCTCGCTGGTTCGACTTGTTTGTGGCGGTGCTGGTTGAATTGAATTATGCCATGTAGAAGACAAGACCCGTCGCTGTGAATGAGACTTCCAATCGTTGTGCTTTGATGAGCGAAAACTCTTGTGGGGATGGGCACTCAGAATGAAGGTCTCTCTCTGGTCGACCACCACATCAGTGACACACAAACTACATGTACCAGAACTACTCACGCTATTATTTATTTCGGCACTGTTTGTCGTTGACGCATTAAAACCACTAAGCAGGTTACTAGGCAAAAACCAAGTTACGAAAACATAGAATGTGTATTTACATGTAGTTAGTTATGCAGCAATATTATGCTACTCTTCCTCTAGGAAAGGAGCATCAAGCAGCTAGACTCGTTTCAAACTGGCGCTTGTTGAGCGCCTGGTCTAGCAGCACATTCTCTATGAGCTCTTGACTGGTCGTGGTGTTGGCAGCCACGACATTCAGCACGAACTCGGTGAAGTCGCCTGCTGCAGTCATGTCGATTCGACAGCCTGCAGCCATCTGCGGCGACACTAGACTGCACATTTGTAGAATGGTAAAGTCACCATGACCTGGGACCATCGACGTGGGGCGTCTCGTGACCACGTAACCTTTGTCCACGAAGCCAAAGCTGGAGAACGGCGAGTTGTTCGGGTCCAGAGCGTGTCCTATGGACACCCATACCACAACCTGCCTGTCAGTCTCCACAAAGCGTCTGATCACCTGCTTCACGCGGAAGTCCGCAGTGGTCGTCTTGCCCAGGAACTCCATAGTGAAGGCCTCCATAATAGTATCCGAGGAAGTCTCAATTTGCTAAAAGCAAAAACAGAACAAGCCCATCAACAGCAAATAGCGTTAGCTAAATACTCGCCACTTCAACACGATGCCACTCGGCTCGTACCTTCGTCGCGTTCTCGTACACCACACCGCGGTGTTTCTCGCTGCCTTTAAAATGATTCCACACGGCTGCGGTCACCGCCTCGTAGGTGAAGGGTAGCACCTTGTTGGCAAACACGTCGAGATACATTCCGCTAGCACCCTCGCGCATCCGTGCATCTCTAATAGGAGTGTCCAGGTTCAACAACCCGTTAGTAGCAAGGACAGCCTCCAACTCGGCGTAAGCAGTCTCCACACTCGTGAGAAGCGCCTCGTAAGTGTCCTTGTCCACTAAAAAGTCTAGGGTGCACCCTTGCGACGACAGGTCACCGGATGCCCCAACCACCTCAGCACAGCCAGACACTTGCTGCCGAGCCCGCTTCTGCAGCAATATTTCCATGCTTTTTGCCAATTTCACCTGGCTCTCGAGTACGAGCTTAAGCCTCGCGTTTTCGCGCTCGGATTTCTCGCGTCGGTGTTGCTGACGAGTGGCAATGTCCCTCCAGATGAAAGGCATTTTGGACGACGAAGCAGAAGGTTTCGAATAGGTAGTCGTCAACGCTTGCGATCGAGCGTCTGGCGGTGGTTCCGCGCTGCGGATTCCTCGGGCGCGTCGTCGATGGCGCATCGTGTCCAGGTCTCTCTCCATTTGCTCCACTTTATTTCTTAAATACGCCAGCTCATGCTTGCGTTCGTCTCGCGCTCGGTTTGGGTTTACCTTCACACGGCGCTTTGTTTTGGCCAAAGTCGTTGTCGGGCCTTTAGCTGCTCGAGAACTGCGCCGAGTCTGACCAGATACGTCGGAAGTCCCAACGTTCGCCACCATCGGCGGAACAGGCGATGATACTGACGACGCCGTTGCAGTAGTGGCCAGTGCAGTCGGCATTGCTGGCATTGGAGTCGAATCGCTGTCATGCTCCGACGAAGATGACAGCGTTCCCAGCAGCAGTCGGTCCAGCTCTGCGTCTAGTCGGACCTCTCCCTCGTCCCCAGCAGCGAAGCCTTCCGGAGACACAGTCGTCGACGAGGGCGCTGGGATTTCAAGCGCTGATTGAGTCGGCGAGAGGGCGTCCACATAGGAGAGCGCCGCCTCTAAGGCCTCCACTTCGTCGTCCCCAAGGAGCAGCGGCATAGCAGTTCTCGAATATTTTTTTGAAGTGTATGCTCAAACAAAAAAGGACAATAATTGTAATAACGATTCTGCGAGGACAATTATTGCCGTCTCTAGAGGATCGACTAAATGACACTACAAGAACCTTGGGACGACTGCCATAGGCAGTCAGTTACATGTGCCACAACAATGTTTCCTTCTACTGACGTTCATTGTTATTAATCCCGTCATGTACAAGGTGACTTCTGTCGGTTGGGCTGCAAAGACTGGTCCATCAGCATATTCTCAATGAGCTGTTGGCTGGACGTGATAGTGGCGAACATGAAACCAAGCACGAACTCGGTGAAAGTTCCTACCGTAGAGAGGTCGAACGAGCCGGCCTCAGACATTTGGGGTGAGACCAGGCAGCACGTCTGGAACATCGAGAAGTCGTCACGGCCCCGCACGCGCTTGCTAATGACGTAGCCCTTCTCACGGAAACCAAAGCTGGCAAACGGCGACTTGGAATTCTCAAGCGCCGACGCAGTGGAAACCCAGACTACCACCTGGCGATCCTCCTCAATGTAGCGCCGCACTACTTGCTTTACGCGGAAGTCAGCAGCCAAGTCATTTGCCATGAACTCAATAGCAAACATCTCTGCAACAGTGTCTGAAGATGATTCGACGTCCTAGAAGTTTGCAAATACATAAGCCCTATGTCAACAGAAAAGCTCAAGATCACAATTCAGACAAATCATTCGCGTTCGTACCTTGGAAAAATTTTCATACAGGTTCCCGCGGTGCTTCTCGCTGCCTCGGAAGTGGACCCACACCGCCTCAGCTGCCGTTTTGAAGTCGAACGGTAACATTTTGTTGGTGAAAATATCCACGTACATACCCTCTGGACCTTCGCGCATTTGAGCGTTGGTGCATGCTGTTTCCAGGTATTTGAGGCCATTAGCAGCGAGCACTTCGTCCACCTCGTGGTATGCTGACTCTGCGCGAGCAAGTAACGTGTCGTATGTATCTTTATCGAGAAGTAGATCCCACGTGGATCCCTGCACATCGCCGACAGCATCACTCACGACACCATTAAAGCCGGCTAGCTGCTGCCGCGTTCGTCTCTGCATCACCGCCTCCATACTCTTAGCCAGCTTAATCTGGCTTTCAAGGACCAACTTTAGCCTCGCGTTCTCGCGCTCCGCCTTCTCTCGTCGTAGCTGCTGAGTCGATGCCATGTCCCGCCAGACGGGAGGCATCCCTGCAGTGTCGACGATAGATCGTGTGGTGGTCGTGTTGTTGGTTGAGTCCTTGTTTTCAATGTATTGCTGGCGAAGAGACAGAAGTTGCTCCTCCATTTGCTTGACTTTGTTGCGCAGGTAGGCCAGTTCATTCTTGCGGTTGTCGCGGGCCCGGTTCGGATTCAGTCGCACCCGCTTCTTTGTCTTCCCACTAGCAACTTGCTGCGTACCTCCGCGGGAGCCTCGACGGGCATTTTCACTGCCATTATTGTTCACCTGGGTGCTGCTGTTAGCCACGACAACAGCGCTGTCCGTCGGGCTGCCTGCCTGCGAAGTTGCCACGAGGGCAGCGGGCTCAGTCTTCACACCTGTGCTCATGTTTGGGGAGCCCGACAGCCCCACTTCCAACAGCAAACTCTCCAGCTCTTCGTCCGCGATCACTCCGCCCTCTGCGCTGGTGGGCATCGAGGAAGATGACTGCAGGGATGAGACTCGGAAAGCACCATGGACATGCGGTATCACCGACCCGTCGTGTGAGAAGTCGTCCACGAAGGACAGCGCCGCCTCCAGAGCCTCCATCTCGTCGTCGTGCAGCAGCATGCTTGCGGCGCCTCTCGATGAAGAAGGGATTTTGGGATTTCTATGAACTCCTTTGATGAAAACCGTCTGGTCATCAAATCACCTGCATTTTACACAATCACACGAAGATGGCAACGAATGGCTGCACTAACTGGTTGAAGCTCAAGCTGATCAGGCTACTGCACCAAAATGAACGCCCGCAATGAGATTCGATGCAACTCAGCAAGAAGGAGGAACTCTTTGGGGTGGCAACGAAATGTTATAATACTTGTTACCTAGAATAATAGAATTCTTGATCGCTTACAGTATTCAAACTAGTCATTACTGAAGCATCCCCATTATTTTTTTTTTAATATCTCCGTATATTTCGCTTACAAATTTCAAGTATAATCCAGTCAAACCATACCGGTAACGTACGGTATGATTCTGATACCCAAAATTGTTTTTCCAGGTCAGTATTCATTTCACATCGAGGCTAGCGCACAGCGATGGAGGAGGATGACTCCAAGACGCTAGAGGAAGCGCTCTCTTTCCTCGCCGACTGCGAGACGTCAACGGAATGGCTACTCGGAGCCGACGCTGCGCTGGACCTAGCGGACCTGGGTCTCGATGATAATAGTGATAATCTGGACACGGACCTGGAACTACCAACGCTCACGGAACATCCGATTCCCGAGTTGGAAACAACTCCGCATCAGCAGATGACACCCCGCGAACCACCGACTTTGGATTCCACGCTTGCTCTCTCGTGCCGTGGTGGCAGCCCCGTTTTCTCCACAGACAGTCCAACCTCATTCACAAGCAGTCCGACGCTGCAGCCACAGAATCCCAAGGGTAAGAAAACCAAGCAGCCCCGCAAATACTCGAACCGCGCTCGAGATGCCCGACGAGAGGAGTTGGTATATTTACGCCAGAAAGTGAAGGATTTACAGCTCCAGTTGGACCAACTCCGCAGCACACACAAGCCTCAGACCGCTTCAGCGCAGTTTTCGTCCGTTGCGGCCCCGCCATCAGCGGTGGAGCCGACGGATGGCCCGAGGGTAAAGAACAAGCTGGCAGCCATGCGCGTCACCAAACTATCTACTGGAACACCTTCTGCCACCTTTTCGTCGGTTGCGGCTCCTATGGGGAGCACCGCATCACCAGCGCACCTGGCCGCAGTGTGGGGGGACATGGCACAACGCCAGGCACTGGAGAGACAAAAGGCTGAACGCGAAAATGTGCGACTAAAGTTGGTGCTGGAGAAGCAGATCAAGGTGGCAAAAAGTCTCGAGCGCATTCTCAGAAAGCGCCAAAATGAACGAGTAAAGTATCCGCATGCCTCGTGATGAGAGGTTGTAGTCTATCCGAGCTTTACTGACATATTCCTTGATTTAAGGACATTCTTCAGGTCTTGGGTGGACCGAGCAAACGGATTCGCCGAGTATCGCCCGTACCGGGACCGGATGCGGCTCGTGACGACCGCGCAGATTTTGATATGCTGCTCTCTGGGATCGAGAAATCTCGTCAGGAGCTCGATGTGGTTTTCGAAGCCAATGGATTGGGACGCATGGAAACGGCTCATCGCACAGCAAAGATCGAGCATGATGCAACTCGGGGTATGGTGATGGAGATCTACGCGAACAAGGTCATGCCGTTTGGCATGCCCACGACGGGGAAGGCAGTGTGGCGTCATTTTGCACACTCGATGGACCACATGCCTCATCGCACGTACTACGAGAAGCAACCGCTGCATATCGAAACAAGTGACGACACCGTAGTGGAACGCTACGGACTGGAGATGACCGACGGTCATACGAATGGAGATTTCCACGTGAAGCACATTATCCGGCGGTATGTGGAACAGGATCGTATCATTGTTGTGTGGCGTACGATAACGGATACGGTGGAATTCTCGGCCGAGCCAACACCAGGTATCCGCTTTTTGGAAAAGGGCTACATCGTGATCAAGCCTCCCGCTACAGGTCAGGAGGACTGTACGTTGATGCAGACATGCTACATTATTCGCCCCGAATTTCGCGATCGTAATGGACCTGATCAGTCGCGCAAGGTTGGCGCACTCACGGACTTCGTACTGAGTTCCGTGACTGGTAGTATCAGTGCGAGCCACCAGATGATCGAGAATGTACTTCTCAGCGGGGCTCTCAAAAAGCACATCTAACGGATCGCTTGTTCCATTGCTGTCATCTCACTCGTCTCGAAATGGGAAAATAATCCTGAAAGTAACATAAAGCTCACCAAGTCACGATAAACGTTGCCGTTCTGGTAACGTTAATTACAAAATGTGTTGTACAAAGTTTCGTACCAATCGTCAACCGTAGTAAGCCTGGCTGGTATGAAGCTCCGTGTCCTAATGACTCCACAGTCTAAAAGAGTTGAGTGATTTCCTGTCTTGCAGTTGCTACAGGAGTTTTTCTTCAACGGCGCTCTCCTGGTTTGTCACCTGCGTCAACGCATTTGGTTCAGGTCGGAATCGGAGCGCTCCATCCAACAGATAGTTCTCAATCATTTGGTGACTGGAGCTAATGGTGTGTGAAACAGAGTCCAACAAAAAATCCGTTAGAGTGGTGAGAATGCGCTCTCGGTCAGCAACATGACCGTAAATCTCCGGGCGGAGAACGTAGCACGTTTGTATTAGGGCGCCTCGGCGGCCACTAGCATTCGGAAGAGCCTTGACCACAGTAAAACACTTCTCATGAAGGCGTACACCTTTCGTGGGCTCGGCAGAAAGCTCGAGCGCCTCGGAATACATGGGCCACGCGATGACAACCCGGTGAGGCTGAACAAACTTCCGGCGGATCTGACGCACTCTGAAGGCGGCAGTGGCATTGCGGCTACCAACGAGCTCTAGACCGAAGCTCTCCATCAACGTATCGTCCGTTGTTTCCGTCTTCTACGTGGCAACAGAAAAAAAATCAAGAATCAGAACTCATTACGACTAAGCTCAGCACCACAAGAATTGAGGCTACCTTTAGTTGCTTCTGATAGACAAAACGCGATGGGATGTGGTCCATGGAGTGAACGAAATGCTCCCAGACTGCGTGGCTCGTAGCTTCGACGCTAAACGGAACGACCTTGTTGGCGAATATCTCCATCACAGTTGTCCCGTTCTCGCGCCGCACTTGGGCATCCGCGTACGTTTTCTCCATGCGAGCGAGCCCGATTGCCTCGAAAACAACGTCCACTTCGTCCAGCGCAGTCTCCAATTCCTTCTCTAGACGAGCAAAAATGGCCGCCTCGTCCTCTTCCTCTGTCGATGTAGGCTTACGGTGCTGCAAACTAGTTAGATATTTGCCCTGAATGGACTCCATTACCTACACGTTCGTACATACCAACCCGGCCACAGCATTGTTAGCAGGAAAATCTTCACGTGCCCTCACAACGTCGGAGTTCAACTCACCCGTAAGCTGGTGCGCTTCGTCAGCATCTTCTCGAGACTTTTGGCCATCTTGATTTGGCCCTCGAGGATGAGTTTCAGTCGAATATTCTCCAGTTCGACACGGCGACGCTCCTGGTACTGGCGTGCTGCAATCTCAGTCCAAACGGGCCCCATCGCCGCGTCCTCCTTCATATCTTCAGGAGATAATGGCGGCTCACTCGTGATGGCATGGCCCTGCAGAGCAGCGAGCGCGAAGGCGCCCTCGGTGAACGTTTGCGCCTCTCCTAGAGGCGCGGCTCTCGCGGGTGCAGGCGCAGGCGCAGCCAATGCCCGACGTTGCGAGAGCTGAAGTGTACGCAATCTTGCCTCCATCGTCTGCACCGTCTTTCGGAGATAGATGAGTTCTTCTTTGCGTTCGTCACGCGCGCGATTCGAGTTGTGCGAGGCGGTTTTACGCTTCTTACCCGTGCTCGAAGGCGCCTTCTTCTTGCGCTGCGGCTGCTGCTTGGCAGTAGACATGGGAGTCTTCTTAACGGGGCTACTGGTAGCGGTCGTCAGCGCAGGTGTCACGGCGGGGGAGACCTCTGCACTGAAAGTGGTGTTACTACTTGCTGGGCCTAGATCAAGTGGAATCGACATCGGAGCGTGTGCCGCTTCGTTGGTCGACAGGCTGAGGTCGTTGCGGTTGGCAGACACGGGGCTGTGGAGCTCATCGTCAGACGGAAGCAACAGGCGCGAGATCGCAGCGTCATAATCGTCGTCCTGGCAATCGGCCAGCAAGGCAAGCGCCTCTTGCATAAGCTCCTCCTCCTCCTCAATCTGCCGCTGCTCCATGGCCACAGCGGAGTCGGAGCTAGCCGCGAGGCAAGCAGGCTCGCACTGCACGATGTGTATCGGAAGAAGAATTGAGCTTCGAGAGGCTGGGGATGCGTTCAACGCCGGTTGGCTGAAAAGCAGCAAAGTAACACCGGTTTATGCGCACAATGCACCAGCTGGTTCCAAAGGCAAGTTGAGTGGTGGGGGGGATCTGCTTCCCTGCGATGACAGACGCTTGTCTTGGCTTTTGTAGGCACTGTATATCGGATGACTGTTCCTGCTGAAGCCTGAACCCGATCCACTGTGATACTGCAACGTATGCTCCTTGTGGGAGTGTGAGAGGTTTATCAAGTCCGTCAACATGACTCTGCTGCTGCCCGACGACGACGCGAACTTTGAGGCGCTGGACGCCGCCCTGAGCTTCGTCGATGCCTACATTTCGTCTCCAGCGGCGAATGGCGAGGCGGAGTCTGTGCAGCAGCAGGATGGGTCGTCCTCGGACGACGCGATGCTGGGAGACGAATTGGACGAGTTGCTACGAGCGACGCTCTCGCCGTCGCCGTCAACAAGCTCCACGTCGGGCGGCGAGTTTACTTCGGCTGAGACGCAGCGAGAGCAGCTCGTGCTGCCGTCGCCGCTGGCGCCAATGACGACCAATCTCAAGGCTCCCGACGTTGTAAAGGTCAAGGAGAATGGCCGTCTTCGAGTGCCGGGCGGCTGCCGGAAGTCACATTGCCAAGCGGTGCCCGACACAAGCGAGGATAAACCCAAGAAACGGATCAAGGTAAACCCGAATCGGGCTCGCAATGAGCGCAAGAATGAGCTAGCCTACTTGCGCAACAAGGTCAAGCAAATGGAGACGGAGCTGGGCGAGCTGCACCGTCATCACCGCATCGACAACAACTGTGCGCTAACGGAGCAGACTGAGGCAGGGCAGTCGAATCAATCCGTACTAGCTCTCACCGGAGCCAACAGTACCGACGTCCCACCATTCTGGAGGGACATGGCTACGCGGCAAAAGTTGCGGAGGGAGAAGGCAGAACGCGAGAATGCACGCCTAAAGCTTGTTCTGGAAGGTCAGATCAAACTAGCACGAAGTATGGAAGCGCTCCTTCAGAAGCGTGCGCGGCAGCAGGTTTCTGAGTGCGCAGGCCACCTCGGCAAGATCGGAGCACAAGGTCGCACGTTGGACTTTTTGGCAGACAAGAGAACTTTTGACGCACTACTGACCAGCGTTGACGCCGCTTATCATGAAGTGGATCAAGTGTTTGCTACCAATGGGCTTATCGACTGCGAAACACCAAACCACGACGCGCGTATGCGCGAAGGTGCCAACGGCATGTACCTCGACATCAACAGCACTAAGCTGCTACCGTTTAGCAAGGACACAGTGGGCGCTACGGTGTGGAACCATTTTAAGGGAACCGAGAAACACCGCGGTAACCTATACGAAAAAGCCGCTAAGAAGCTTGATAACACAGACGGCACGGTGATGGAGGACTTCAAGATGGAATTTATTGGGAAGACGACGCGAGCGGACTTCCGCGTGAAGCAGGTTTTGCGGCGGTACATCGAGGCTGAGCGCCAGGTCGTGGTGTGGGTCACGAGTGTACACTCTCTAGACGAGGGGAAGACTCGGCCATTTGCGGGACTGGGCTTTGCGGAGAAAGGATATGCGGTCATTAAGCAGCCGAAATCGCAGGCGCTGCTAAAGGCTGGCTTTACGATCCTGCAGATGTGCAGCCTCGTCGTTCCTCAGAAAGCTGAGAGCTGTATCCGGGACGCGACATCTGTCGGTGCCTTCACCGAGTTCGTGCTGAATGTCATTGTTGCGAACACCACGGTCAGCCAGGAGAGAATTGAGAACATGCTGCTGGACCAGGCCCTGAAAGGATCACCCTTGCCATGATGTTGTTGGTACTTGTTTTCTACCTTTGCTACATGTACAATAGAATGATAATAGAATTGTTTATGATGATAAGGACTGCAGTGTAGTGTTACAGTTGCAGTCGCACGGTATCTAGCTATTATATCGTGGCTTACCAAGTTCAAAAGGTAGGATTTCGATTTTATTTATTCACGCCAACGATGCCTCTTTGTCTCGTTGTTGAAGCAGTTGGTGAGCCTCCTTAAGCAGCATGCTCTCGACGAGCTCCTGTGTTGCGGTAATGCTGGCCACCATGACGCTCAACACAAATTCAGTAAACTCCCCCGACGTGTTCACATCCAGCACGCAGCCTCGCACCATCTGCGGCGATATAAGGCAGCATATTTGCAGCAAAGTAGAGGCAGTTTGGCCTTGCTCGGGGAACTTTGGTCTCTTGACCACGACGTAACCCTTGTCGACGAATCCAAAGTTGGAGTACGCTGAAATTTGCTGCTCCACCGCCTCCGCCTTGGAAACCCAGACCACGACCTGCCGGTCTGGCTCCACATGCCGCTGAAGTGCCTGCTTCACGCGAAAGTCGGCATTTGTGGACTTCCCTGTAAACTTCATCGCAACCTCTTCCATAACGGTATCGGATTCGTCGGCCTAGTAATGCAAGGCGTGATAATAAACGTGGTGGTTAGAATAGATTTTTTTTCGCACAAAACTGCACCCAGCCTCACCGTACCAGCGTCAAATTCTGATTGAGGTTTCCACGACGGCGTTCTACGCCTCGATAGTGATTCCATGTCGCTGTGGCAGTTGTCTCGAAGTCGAAGGGGAGCAGTTTAGTGGCAAATATATCTAAGTACATGCCGCTCACGTCTTCTCGTATTCTCGCGTCGGTGCTAGGGGGTTCCACTCGATCCAAACCATTTGTGTCAAACACTGAGTCCAATTCCTCGAGCGCCGTGTTCAGTCCAATCCGCAGTGACTCAACCGTCTCTGTTTCCAATTCAAAGCTCGGGCCACGATCCAGGGCTGTTTTGCCGCTGAAATTACTAAAGGGGAGCGCCTGGCTCGTCAATTGATCACGAATACGCTTGCCCATCTGAGACTCCAGCCTCCGAGCAAGACTAGCCTGTGTGTCCAGAACCATGCGCAATCGGTTGTTCTCGCACGCGGCTCTCTCGCGCCAGCGCTGCTGGCGAGCAGCAATGTCCCAGGTTGGCGGTGCTGTGGGCGATGGTACAGGGAAGCCAAACATTTGGCTGGAGAACGCCAGAGTTGCGGCGGGAGGTGACGAGACCGGTAGGGGCACTAAATAATCCAGGTGCTGCAAGCGCAGTGTTCGTAGTTCCTCTTCCATCTGGTGCACTTTGTTGCGCATGAACTCCAGCTCATCGTAGCGGTCATTGCGTGCCCTGCGTCGACTTTTTCCGTGAGGCGATCGTGCAGCCTCCAGGGTCCACGAAAGCGACGCCATCATCTCCTGCAGCTCGTCATCGTCCTGACTGCCCCACTCACGTTCATCGGCATCGTCGTTGTCGAGCAGCAGCTGTGGTAACTCTGGAGGCTGCAGCTCCGTCGTCTCCATCGTTGCCAGGTCTCGGGGCATTATCGGAAGTTGAACTTCGGAATTCTGAAAAATATTCACAGTACCGTAGATGACAAAAAACAGACGTGTATGGGAGTTTGTATGGTACTACAGCCCTGGCCAAAAGGTAGACACCTACAGTATAACTTCCCACGCATCCGACGAAAAGGTAGACATACCTACAGTATAACTTCCCACGCATCCGATGACACTCAAATCAAAATACCAACACTCAAACTATTCTTCCACCACCCTAAAATATCATAAATCACTGCAATGCATGCATGAACCACCCAAGTTTCCCCGTATAGCACTTGTAACTCTAAATCCAATCAAAGGCATGTATTTCTTCAATTTCATCCAATTACAGTACGATATTTTAATAACTCTTCGAGCTGGATCCACTCGATAACTCGACCCCACCAGCAAACACCAAGCTTATCAAGCTTACGCCACCTCACCATGCCCGCTAGAGTTGCCTGGACTACAATTACCCCCACCATGCCTACCTGCGATGTCGAGCTGCTGCTCAAATCGCTGAAGACTTTTAAGGTGACCAAGAGCCATCTGGTCTCCCGTGGTCTGTGCAACCATTCTGCCCCTCACACAATGCGTGTCCGCTTGCTTGGGGTGTAACTGTCCTACTTGCGCTAGCGTCGAGCCCCAGGCCCATTGCTTTTGGCGGGACAAGACGCTAACATGCCAGAACCTCAACCTCTTGCGGGTGGAGGAAGGTGAGCACATCTCGCCTGCTCTGTCCCCCACACGGAACCGCCACACCGCGCCAATGAAGGCGGCGGCTCCGGAGTGAGCGGCTCAAGGGCTAAAACCTTCGAGAATTCGCTCGGGGGTTTTGCGGCGCTTCAACCTTGACGAAGACTCGCTACCCCCGCTTTCGGTGGTGCAGAGTTTTGTCCACAACTACGCATCCTCGCACCTACGGAACAACGACATTCTAGCGGCTGTGACGGCCACGATCCACGAAGTGGCATTTACCAATAACGAGGAAGGCGGTGAGGCCTTTACATTCGCCTGGGAAAACGATGCGGACGGACGCCCAATTATCGGCAATGGAAGTGACCACAAGCCGTTCATTATTGATATGACTACCAAAGTATTGCTCACACGTGTTGACCGTGACCCTGGCTCTTTCATTTTTCATATTGACGCAACTTACAAGCTCTGTCTCAAGTGGCCTGTCCCGTACTAGTTGTCGGGATTTCCGACAAAATGAGAAGTTTTAACCAGTTGCTATTCTCATTATGTCGCAGCTGATGCAGCTGCATCATGCTAGAGCTCTGTCTGCTCTTCGCAAGGTCTACCTGGCTGTCATGCAAAAGCCGCTAACAGTTTGTTATGAAATGTCGGATGCCGACAAAGCTCAACGCAACGCTGTGGACGAGGTATTCGGGGGG
>NW_008648990.1:1803-4685 GCF_000247585.1 Phytophthora nicotianae INRA-310 | reverse complement strand
GGGGGGGGGGCTATTGCGCGATATTGCATCAAATGTGCTGGTTTCGCGACGCCAATAAGGTCTACGAAAAGGCTAAGAGCTTGGAGGTAAATCTGTTTGCTAACGACGTCACGACCCCCACTTCACTACCTGCGACCTCGAGTACGAGGAGACAAAATCGAGGGGACTTGCTGAATGGGCGGCTTGGGAAGAATTGGCATCACTCGCGGGATATTTCTCAGAAACGTGGCTCGCACCCCGCTTCTCACAGTCACAGCCCGTCCGGTACGGCTACCAACATCAACCCGGTGGAACAGTGTTGAAGATCAGGTCTGCGCCGTGGCAGTTTAAGCGGCATTGTAGTTCGACACAGATCATGTTATGAGAGGCGGTACGGGACAAGGAGACAATGCAGGATACGCAGGCAGCAATCTGGGACTAGTAGATGCTCTCGCCCAAGCCGCTGAAGGGAAATCTATTCATTCTTAAATATCAGTCGTTGTGAGCAAGTCATCTTGGCAGTGAGTGCATAGCCTAATAAACAGTACAACGCCGTCCTCAAACGTGACGTCACTGTCCACTGCAAGCTCTATATGGGGGTGTTACTGGGTCGTCTGGTGGACTGGTGCCGCCTTGAGAGCGCTCGTGCGGTGCCATTTGCAATGGCAACCGTGGCTGACTTTCGGCTTCAGCGCCGATCCCGTGAAATGGAGCGTCAGGGTCTTCAGTCTGAGCTCGTCGTGAGTCGACACAGTGTTGCGTTTATGATAGGAGAAACGCCAATAGAGGCGATGTCGCCTGACGTCGTGTATGGCCGTTATGTCGCTGCAAACCGGTCCTACAACGAAGACCTGCACCGCTGGAACGAGGACCTTCCTGTCTCGGAACAGCTCGGGCTTAACACTGCACGCATGGAGATGATGGACATGCCATCGACAGGCTGGAAGGTGGACGTCCGCTTGATGGCATGCCCGTGTCGCTTCTTCAAGAAGTTCGCCTGCTGTACGCATATCTTGTTCGCCCAGAGCACACGCGGTCACATCGACCTGTTTGGCCGCGAGCGGCTGGTGCGTTGCGCCACCAAGAAGCCAGGACGACTGCTGCTCGTCAAGGCCTAGGATGCCCGACATCAAACGGACACGCACTTTCTGTAAACTAGACACACTACAGTCGGTCCCATGTTAGTACTAATAATGTAGATCACTTCCAGATACATTGCCTACCATCGATAATGTAACGCTGCTCTATGGCAATGGATCAGCTTGCCACCGAGCAGCATAGCCTTTTGGAAGGCATTTGTATATGTGGGCCCCCTTATGCTGCATGCACCTGCTCCGTAGAATCTTCGAGCTACTCAGCATCAAGCTGCACTCTCACATATGAGAAAGCGTTAAGTAGTTTTACTTATATTAAATATACTTTAAATTTACTTAAATAAGTAAGACAATGCCAATTACGGTAAAATGATTGTTAGACGGAATTCACAGGACATCGCAGGACTTTAGGAATGGACTGATGACAGCCAATCAGAGATCAAGTAGAACTACAATATTCGTGAAAAGCGGCAATATTCGTGAAAATTAGTTCTGTCACGCCCGCTGAGTCGAGACAACGTTTGAGTGCAGCATCTAGTCCATCAAACGTCACGGTGCCAGCGCCGATGGCACGCTTCTCCAGCTCGCCTATTATGTCCTTTACAGTGGCCATCCGTGTGGCATCGACGTGCTCCATTGTCTTCAGAATGGCATCAAACAGTGCCTTCATCTTGCCTAAAATGGCTACATGTGGAGGCACTCCCGTCGCTAGGAGGCGATTACCAGTACATGATACTTTAGACGGTAAATCTGAAATGAGACTGGGGTGCTGGAATAATGCAGTCTCGAATAACGGGTGATTCGGATCGAAATGAGCTCGTAAAAGTGGTGAGTGATAAACCAGCGAAGCTAAGCAAAACTCGCCAACGTAGGTAAGATGGGTAGGAAGCCCAGGATATACGCACTCAATCGCAGCTTCAACGTCAGCTTCGCGATCACCAAAATGTGGTGGCAGTACTGCACAATCATGGCTGTCTAGCGGGAGTCCAGACACTGTTCGTCCGACATGCATGTCCCCGGCTGCCTCATATCGGAGATAAGTGTATTGCACTCCACCCAATGACCACCCTGCTCAAAGGTGAACAGACATCGAAGATGGACACGCAGTCGATCCAGATGCACAATACGTTGCTGCTCCTTTACGCATCGAATGTGTACCCAACTCGTCTTTATCAACACCACGTCGGCGAAGCTCATCGGCTACATCACCACATATCAAGAGCCGCCGCTAACACTTACGAAAGCGCTCATACTGGTTGCTACCAGGGAAAAGGCGGTCGTCGCCGCCGAAAGATGTTGTTGCCCAAAACACGGCTAGAGCAAGAACTAGGCATAACTCTGGTCTTAGTGGGTTTGCGTAAATGTGCCGAGGGTCACGAGGCCTGCTTCCGTCCTGGTCATTTTTTTTGGTGTGCGAAATACACGCACGAGGCGTCTCCACTCCTCTCGATATGGGCGTGACGAATACCAAATGCGTTCGCCGACCTGCAAATAAGATTCCATGTAAAAATCATGTATGTCCGCGCAAAAATCATGTCTTTGGCTGGGTACTGAAGTAGCCGCTCGCACTCGTACCGGTATAAATCGAACGATAGAGGGTCCTTACCAGTCTTTACGCGTGCTTCCCCACGTGCTGTAGCACTAGTCATCTCTTTTGACCCCTTTGAAGTACTGACGCATCTCATTCCCCATCCTTGGTGACATTTCACGCCCGTAGTCGCGATATAAGTTAAATAGACCTGCTCTATGAGTGTTAAGTGGCGAGAAACTTTGGCTGCTGACGTCCGCCTTATCTGAAGTGGTGGTGGG
>NW_008648990.1:0-1635 GCF_000247585.1 Phytophthora nicotianae INRA-310 | reverse complement strand
AGCTGCTGTACGGCGAGATCAGAAACGCTCCCCATTTTCTCTGCAAACGCGGCCGAAACGAGGTGGGTCTTGTTGAGGAAAACCCACGCAATAAAGCGTCCATAGGAGTTCTGGTATACAGCTCGCGATCGAGCGCTGACCGTGTTGCTCTTGATCTCGCTCACTCTTTTCTGCAGCTCGTCTCAGTGTTCGCCATGGCTTCGTGCTTTGAGGGGGGGGGGGGGGATGAAATGACTGTTTTTTTTACACACATATTGTAGATAGGACAAATGCCCGACGAAGTTTGTAGAATCCGTACTTGTGCGTGCTCTATAGTGAATTTCTGCTTAAAACCTGAATGACTCTCTTTGCATTTGGAAAATAGCGGACATTCTGTCCTGCCTTCACGTGTATCAAGGGCTTCAAGTCCTGCAAATTCTGGAGAATGAGAACTGTTATTTATGGTTTATGTATTTGTTTGGTTTTGCTCCTAAAATTGATATTTTCGATGAAAGGTATTTGCCAACGCGTGGTTGATAGATCCTACAGCTGTAATTGGTAGAAAGATATTGGCTTTCTACCAATAGGAAGTCTAAATGCATGCAGTCCAGTCGCCTGCCAAATGTAACCATTGATGTATCATATATCAATTTGGAAATCTTCGTAACCAAGTGGCTACATGTACCCACTTGCGTGTAACCCTGTTACACCACGTGTTGGCAGTTTCACACGTGCGCACCCACTTGCGGGCCCATTTGTAGAAGTGAGGCCAAAAAAAGTCGCGCGACACGGCTGTGAACGTTTTCTCGTGGCCCACGTGATCGCTGAGTGGGGCGTCATGAAACTCTTGGATGATCCGTGAGCGCAGGTTGGAGTCGCTGGAGACCACAATACGAGGAGCATCGAAGTTATCGATGCTATACGTCAGTAGATCATCATCAAGACGATATCGGTTGATCCGGGTCGGTTTCGATCGTGAAAGAACTCTCAGCGTGTCTTCGCTGGGAGAGCGGAGATGCTTCAGAATACTGGAGTACGTCGGTTCATGGTCGTACGCAGTTCGGATTTCATCGCGAAGCGGTAATTCCGGAGAGACACTCGTCAAGTTCAATCCCGATGTTTTACACATGGCGCATTCATCAACATCGTCTTCATCGAGCAAGACTTGTCGATCCAATGAACGTCGTGGTTCGTAGTCTGGTCGCCGAGACAAAGCGTCAGCAAGAATACTGTCCTTGCAGGGCTAGTAGTGGACAACGAAGTTGTACTCAGAGAAGAACGTGAGTCGGCGGGCCATCCGTTGGGACAGATGCGGGCTCTTCATCCCTGACCTCAGCGATGCTTGATCGGTATACCCCGCGAAGGTATTTTCACCCAGTAAATGCAATCTGAATTTGATCAGAGCGTATCGCATCGTGTTAAGTTCCTTGTCGTGGACCGTTAGTTCCACTCGGCCGGCTTCATCTACCTGGACTGGTAACTCACAACTCGATCGCGACCTTCGTCGTGGAAGTGCATCAGCGCACAGCCGATGGCGCAGTCACCCGTGTCGTATTCAAAGCAAAACTGTACTTTGACTAGAAATTGACTGTTTTGACATGGTTTTTGACGTTGCAAGAGTACTTGCACATGCAGCACCTGGCTATATACTTGGGA
>NW_008648989.1:2973176-2979218 GCF_000247585.1 Phytophthora nicotianae INRA-310 | reverse complement strand
AAACACTCCATTCTTCGGCGTTCTCCGTTCCGATAATTTATTGAGGCCTCGGCAGGTTGCATTCCTTAGAGTAGTGACCCAGTTCGTTGCATCTGTTGCAACGGCCTTGTCCTCTTGGGCAAGTTTCGCGGCTGCACCCAATGTGTCCAAAGCAACCACAGACCACCTCACCCTCGGTGGTACGCGTGTCTGATCCAAGGCGGATACGTAGAGACCCAGGTGTTGAACCCGAGGCGTTCCCGTTCGCAATTGGAACGCCGGCTCGGGGAGAAGTCGGAGGAGCCACTGCACTGACGTGCCCTCTTGGCGTTCGTGGCCCTAACTGTCGCGTTCTCATCAGCTGATTCATCTGGCGTAGCTCCTGGAGCACTTGAGACTCCGTCGATACCGCTCGATTCGTCCTCGGTTGTCCCGTCACCTCGCCAGCGAACTCGTCTTCTTCCTCGACAGGGAGATGCAAGTTCTTGTACAGCAGTAGCGCGCACGCTTCGGGAAATCGACGTGACCATGCTGGCGTTCAACACCGCCTTCATCTGCTTATTCCACAGGCCATCCAAGAAGAACTCGTACCTCATACGAGGTTCGTGGTAGTTCAAGGCTTCACACATAGTCGAAATCCGGTCGCCCCACTCCTCGACAGACTTGCCACGCTTCCTTTTGGCAGCCTTGAGTCGGCTCCACAGCTGTGCAGGAGTCTGGCAGATAAATCGGTTACCGTCCGAGCCTTAAATCTATCGATCCTGGCGTTGTACCACCACACTTGACCTATCTTGCCCTTTAGGCACTGCTAGAACGCCGTCAACCTCATCTGGACGTCCATAGCGTGCGCTTTTCGGAGAAACACCAAAATGCCGCCGCCTTTCACTCGTAGCGGTGTTGGAATAAAATGGAACGATCCCTTTCACCGCGTTCCGCAACTCAGTTGGGATGCCCACTATCGGCGCATAATTACCACCGTGGTCGTGCGTCCGATTCACTACAGGCCCTTGAGGGTGCGCCGAAGGCGTTTGGTAACTTCGTCCTTGACCACTGAAGCTCCTACCAATTCCAAGGCCTCCCATGCTCGCAGACGGCTCAGTTGCGGGAGCTGCCGACCACGCTGGCAGCATTCCTTGCCTTCTAGGCATGCCACTTTCCTAAAACAACATCCAGCTACACTATGGCGTTGAACTACACGCGGAGATGGGTGCCTCGTCGCCCCTCTAGCGTCGAATGCAGCACTGGCTGACGTGACTGTCAGTGTCTCGCCTCGCGTCTCACTCACAAGTGGTAACGACGGCCTCGACGCATCGAAGGAGAACGCGTCTCCTTGCAGCGCTCTCGGAGTCGACATCGCGGCTTCCGCGATCTCACCATCCGTCGTCCTCGCCGGAGGCGGCTCTTCGCCCGGCGCTGGTTGTCGTACCATCCGCGCGAGGAGCTGGTCGAACATCTCTCGTCCCTGGGGCGTGTCCAACACCGACTGGGCCATCCTTCTCGCTCTTGGAGACAGAGGTTCAGATCCGAGCGTCCCCTCTTTGTCCCTTCGAGTCTCGCGACTCTCGGTCTGGGTTTCAGTTCTCCTTGGTGTTCCGCGTTCCGAGCCAACGTTCGAACCGCCCCCAGTCGGAGTCCTATTGCGCACGTCACTCCCGACGGACCCTCCTGCGTGCTCTTTGTTTTCATCTTCGCGGATCTCAGCAGGAGGTGGCGTTTCCGTCTCAAGCGGGGGAGCCCATTTACCGAACCCCTCACTCGCTTCCTCACCTAGTCCCTCTCCGGACCACCCCCGAGAGCTCATGGCTCGCTCTCGCTAACCTTTTCCCTCGCCTTGGCGTTCCGTTGCCAAGGAACTTCGAATTACTCTCTCTGCGTTTTCATTCCCACCATAATCCAGCGACAAGATACCATTCTTCTCCACCACACTATCGAGGTCCACCTCCTTAGTGTCGGGGTCGTGTTCACAAATCTCTTCTCAGGTGGTGGTATTCGACGAAGTACCTCCACATTCCCTTCACCCCAGTCCCGCTCTTAGACATGGAACGCCGACGTCTGCTCCTCTTGCCCTTGCTTGTAGGATGTAGTCCGTTGACCCTGTAGTGAGCAGACCTTCTGGATGTAATCCGCGAGGATAGCGAATCATCCATCTAGCTGTAGACCGTGGCACTTGATGAAGTGTTGTTACCAAAATTTGCTGCACTAACACTGCTAGTCGTTAACGCATCTAGCCCAATGATGATTCCATCATGAAAGATTAATTCGCCGGATACCCCAAGTGCAATTCCGCTTGATGTAGTATTAAGCAGATAAATATCATCCCTAATACTGACCGCTAACTCACTAGTACTATTAGATAACATGTATATACCATATCCAATTGTGTATAACACGAAAACACTATAAATGGAGTCAGGAGCACGACCAAGCCGATCTTAGTAGTCCAACCGTAACGAAGCGAAGTGACATGAGGTTGAGACGAGGTCATCAATGTTCCAGTGATTTGCTGGAGAGACAAACTTGATAGACGGAATATGGTCCCGTTTCATATTAACGTTAGAGGATAACTTCACGTGCGGCTGGCTAGTGCTAATGAGTAAACCATCATAGTCGAAGGGATTAGAAACAGTTGTATCATTGTCACTTTCAATGCAACTTTTGAACAAGTGAAGAAGTGTTAATATCAAGTGGTGCAGATATGTTGCTAACACCTATGCCGATGCCACCAGTTGTTAAAATACCATACAACTTGTCAGCGGTCAATGAACTGGCAGTCGTGATAACTCTTATAACGCTTACCGACGTTAAAGTACCAAGCGTCTTAATATTCGTTGATTCAATGTTATCAATACACCTACTATTGCCGACGCTGATATAGTACCAGCCGCGATACCGTTCGTCACAGCTAACGAGACAAGTGTTCCGACAGTGGTTATGTTTGGCTGAGCTGAGGTAGTTAGCGTACAAGAAATGGTGGAGGTAGTGTGTGCATTCGTGGAACCAGGAAAAGAGAGATACTGGAGTACACCTATCGAAGTAATGTTCGGCTGAGCGGCGGTAGTTAAAGTGCCGCCGACAGTGGACACAGATAGTTACATCGCTGGTAGTGCTCAGTGACGGAGGAGTTCCTACTGCTATTATGTTCGGTTGGCATAGTGTCGTGAGTGTGCCTGATAAGGTCGTAGCAGCCATGCTATCGAGACCAATAATAGAACAAGGGGCACTAACGATTCATATTCTTGTTAATCGGAACCAGAATACTGTTCTGTGAATTAAGCATGTATTACCGTTACTGTCCATAGTGATCTTTACGAACCCGTTGTTGAATCTCTGAGTTGTATCCCTAATCTCGAGAGTTTGGGATTGAAATATTGTCCCAATATCAAGCTGACTCACCACATTTAGAGAACTCAACGTTCCAACTGAGTTAATGTTAAGGCTGGTAGATGTTTGCATCACACCGACTAGCTTTACTGCTGATAACGTATTGAGTCCAACGATATTTTTTGATGAATCCACCCCTACTAACTTGCTTTGGTTAAGTGTATCCGGTACTGACCGTTGACGTAGATTAAGCTTCAATGCATAGTCATACCCTTTAACCCTTTCGTGCACGGGCACTTTTGACCTGGCTATATTATAGTTTAGAAGGTCAAGTCATTAGGCCCACTAAAGGGGGCATTTTGCCCCCTTTCACAAACTATTGTACTACAACAAATCTTCTACAAATCCATGTAGTTCAAGTGGAAAGGGCGATTCTGCTTCGTCCACATATAAAAAATAATGAAAGGGGTATTTTGCCCCCTTTCGTGGGTGACACGAGTGGCACTCAAGTATACACCCTCCAAAGAGGGGCAAATGCCCCCATTGACCACGAAAGGGTTAACTTTAATGTGAAAATAATTGCGGTATTCGTATGATTGATATTTGACTGAATGGCGGTGAGGATCATTGAAAAAAAAAAAACAGTTGAAATGCGACATTCAAGTGTCGGCTATAGGAAAACCGATCAGTTTTACGAAAAAATATTGAATCTGCCAGGAATTTCCATAACTCAGTAATAGTGAAATGGTTTTTTTTTTTAGGGAAATAGCCGTAAAATCAGCAGTACTGTTGTCAGCACACGTTAAGTTCGTTATACTGTAAATTGCGAACTTAACCTATTTAGTGATACTGACTTACTATGCGTTGCTGCGGCGTGTAGATAGCTTCTTCCTGCGTCTCCCCCTTGTAGGTTGGCACACCACACAGAGTCGATGTTCTCCAACTCAAAGTCAACTCTGATCTTCCATGGAAGGATTTTAGCAGGTTCCCAGGTTAGTTCACGATAGCCGACCCACTGTACTAAAGCAAACTCTAAATTGTGTACCCAGCGCTTCACATCGAGACGCTCTACGTCGTACATTTCTTGTTCTCTTCCGCGTCTTGCTTAAGTTGAAGCGAACAACCCCATACCTCTCTGGTTAGTCGCAGTACTGGCCAGAGCATCTTCGGTACTGGGAGGGCGATACGGTAGATTTCGATTTAGCTTGAGCCTGTAGAAGGAGTCGTCAGCCTTTCGTTTAAAGCTTCGAGCGAGCTTTTTGCACTTGTTAGGTGGAGGCATCTTGCGAAAACGAAAGTTCTGCGAGATGCAAGCAGTCCTTATGCATATATAGGATTGCAGATGATAATACCAATGTTCTGTATCCGATGGCACAGGATGCACACAACTATGGCACGTTATACCAATATGAGCTTCTGATTGGTTGAAACTGAGGTGGTAACAGGGAGTAGTTGCACGATTTGTCTGTATTACGATCGAGTAACGAAAGTTTGTGGCTCAAGTTCTACGAGCATGCATGCTATACTCCAGTTTCTGTCCTCTTATCCAAACGGTCACAAGGTGAGGAGGCAGAGCGACTTGGTTTACTTGATACATTCTCTGTTCGAGAATCAACCGTATCATAGCTGGATGTGGATAGTTCGTAGTGCGTGTATTAAAGTTTGCGTTATATGTGCCACGCAATCATAGACTGCATATGGCTGTCGCTTGGACGACAGAGACCAGCCGTTCCTCTTAGAATCTACCGTAGAAAGATCGTAGCATCGCTGATGCCATGATCGATCTCGATCATTCCAGTTAGAGAACAACGCCTTTCAAATTTATATATTATAGAGACCAATAGAAGCTGTAAGTGTAATTGGCATGCATGTTAGAGGATATTGAGGCGGATAAGTCAGCACGCATTAACTAAAATGTATGCTTTTCATATTTAAAAGTTATTGTTAACTGGGACGATCAATACCGTAACCTTGGGATGCACCCGTTCACATCTCATTGTGTATCTCGACCCTAGGACAAGGTGCTTCGCTGCAGCAACTGCACCTGATTCGTGTACCTATTGATACAATAATCAACTATTTGCACGAGATCGAATCGTATGCCTAGTTTTGACAAGCACGGTAGCAACCATGGTATGCATTTGCATTTCGTATGTTCGTCAATACTAGGCTAACTATCCAATAGATAACAGTCGCAAAAAGTTTATTTTTGCGTTTGATGTATCGTTTAGTGTTACGAATTTACGTATTACGAACTATCCACATCCAGCTATGATACGGTTGATTCTCGAACAGAGAATGTATCAAGTAAACCAAGTCGCTCTGCCTCCTCACCTTGTGACCGTTTGGATAAGAGGACAGAAACTGGAGTATAGCATGCATGCTCGTAGAACTTGAGCCACAAACTTTCGTTACTCGATCGTAATACAGACAAATCGTGCAACTACTCCCTGTTACCACCTCAGTTTCAACCAATCAGAAGCTCATATTGGTATAACGTGCCAAAGTTGTGTGCATCCTGTGTCATCGATACAGCAGTCACGCACGGCCAGCTAGATTACGATGTGTTGATAGGTAATGTGACGATTGACGTTGGAGCTAATCACTCTCCTGACAGAAGGTGAGTCCGTGTACCCTTATAATGTCGCACCGGTATGGGGATTGAGCAAAAGTGTTCAATGGTCATTGCATAATCTAATCTACCTATCGTGCCTAGATAATCGTCCAAGGGGCCCCAGGTTG
>NW_008648989.1:2971425-2973015 GCF_000247585.1 Phytophthora nicotianae INRA-310 | reverse complement strand
CCAAGACTCTCTTCCTCCTCCTCTTCCTCCGGCAAGGGGTCAATATGATACACTGGTAGCACTTGTTGGTCTAACCTCGACGACCATGGCCCCCGCGACTCGCAAGAACGATCCAGACGCGTCGCCAGGAGGAGAGAGTCAAGCCGAGCTGGAAGCGCAGCTCAAACAGCTACGCGCCGAGATTACAGCCCTCCAAGCCAACAATCAAGCGCAGCGTCAACCGCCGCTAGAGTCCAAAGCTCGCGTTCCGAGCGGCCTGCCGAAGTTCAAGGGGAAGCGCGACGACGATGTACGCCAGTGGCTCTTCCAAGTGGAGACCCTGTGCCGAATCAACGGTCACAACGCAACGGACGACAACTACACGCTGCCTTCGATCGCGGTGACAGCGATGGAGGAACCTGCGTCAGGATGGTTCCTGTTCTGGGCCTCAAAAACACCAGCAGATATGCAGACGTGGCGTCGGTTCACGGCTGATGCCCTCGCTCACTTCGAAGACTCCAACTATCAAGCGGTGCTACGCCAGAAGCTACGTGAACTCCGCCAGATCAATGGCATCGAAGAGTACAATGGGAGGTACACGTCATTGATCTTCCGCGTTGAGGACACGAGCGAAGTCGACCAAGTCAGCTATTATTGTGACGGTCTCAAGCGTGCGACTCAAGCCTATGTTAAACTTCAGAACGCGACGACACTGAGTGAGGCGATGGACCATGCTGCCAAGTATGAGATGTCCCATTTTGGTGGCGAGCGCAAACCGATCCGCGAAAAGCCGGAGCGTGAGCAACAGTCCCGCGGACGAGGAAGCTCTAACCAGTCCAACAACAAGAAGCCGTTCAACAAGAAGTCCTTCAAGCCTGGTCACTACGCTCCCGCGGAACAAGCCAAAGAAGGACCCGTGTGCTACTATTGCAAGAAGCCAGGACACTTCAAGCGTGATTGCAAGGAGCTGAAGAGCGACGAGGGAAACGATCAGCCACGCCAGTAGAAGAGGGACCTGACGTGGCGAAAGCTAGCAAAGAAGATTTAACCGTAAACGAGGATACGTTGAATCTGCTTTGCGAAGACCCTCTCGTCTACACTCGTGCGCCATTGTTTTCGATTGAAGGATCAATGGTACAGGGTGTAAACAATTTCGGTGCCAAGATCCTGTTGGACTGTGGTGCCACAACCGTATACGTGTCTCGTGGGTTCGTCAAGAAGCATGAGCTGAAGACACACGCTTACACGGACCGGACTATCAAAGTGAAGCTCGGCGACAACAAGATTGGCGAGTCTATCCTAGAGTTGGTAAAGATCGAGATTCTACTCCAGGGTGTCCCAAATTACCAGTGTATAGCAGTTGTCTTCGACATTCCCGAGGAGTTTGACTGTGTTCTCGGGATGCCATTCTTTGTGGATGTACATCCGGATATCGACTGGAAGAATCGATGCTTCAAGGTATGCGTCTCAGATGGAGCCTCAACGGCGGACATTTCGACTCCCTGTGGGAAGTGCAGTCTGGTTAATGGCTCTGGGCTTCACGATGCTGTGGATTGCAAACGCTCTTCCGCGATAAGCCGTGATTCCTGTCGAGCCGCCGTGCCAGAAACA
>NW_008648989.1:2967412-2968710 GCF_000247585.1 Phytophthora nicotianae INRA-310 | reverse complement strand
GGATACGTCCCGCACAACCCCCTATCTGCTGTTGCTGAGTCAAGTCGGCGAGGATTGCGCGGGGGACGACGCCAAGGCGTTCAGTTTACGGAACATCAAGCGGCCGTACTTCGCCAGTGTCAGGATGCCCTCGAGGAAGCGCAAGCCCGTATGGCCGACGTATACGACCGCGGACGTAAAGACCAAGACTTCAACGTTGGTGACCAAGTGTACCTAAGCACGAAGAACCTGGACACAGTGCACACGGGGTTTCCCAACTCACGCAAGCTTGGACCCAAGTGGATTGGACCGTATTCCGTCGTGCGCAAGGTACACCGACACGCGTACGAGATCAACTTGCCGCCTGGACTCAAGCTACATCCAGTCTTCAACACCGGCTCACTCAAGCCGTACGAGTCTCCGACGCGTCTCTCGCGACCTCACGAGGTAATATTGCATGATGGCCGGGTGGGACAGATCGTCGAAGCAGTTGTCAACAAGCGTCAGCGCAAGGGGAATGTACAGTACCTCATTCGGTGGGTGGGTGAGAAGAAGGCGACGTGGGAACCGCTTGAGAACCTTCACCAAGTGACCGGGTTGATCCAAGCGTACGAAAACAAGACGCCTAAAAGATCAAGAAAAAGACGACGTCAAATTTCTGAGGCGAAATAGTATGCCGACGGACACGACAGCAACTCAAGATTCAAGATTAGCAATTTCAAGTCGAGATTATGTTCAAGATCCAGTGAAACGTTCAAGGAATACAAATTTCAAGATTATCTTCAAGTTCCAGGTGCAAGTTCAAGTATACAAAGTCAAGATGAAAAGGATCCGTGCTATTATCAAGTTAGCCTACTTTTCCCTGAACCGGTATTTTGACGAATCAGGACGCGTCGGACAAACCGCACTTTCGCCAACCACGAAAAGGCGCATTCTAACAGCGGCATCTGAACGAGGCTTTCGTCGGAAACGAAGCGACCGTGCTTCGTCACTTGCAGCATGAACGCGTGCGACTTACGCTGAGGACCTGGGAGAACACCTGCGCACAGATATACGCCAGGCGCCAGCAGCAGGAAATCCAGACCGATGCATGCTTGAACGCCTTCGAGGCGAAACTGGACCTGATTAACACTAATTGTATCCTCACAGATCTCAGCGCGACCAGCAGCACGAGCAGCGCGGTTGGAATTCCGAATGAAGGTCCACAGTGTGGACCACACAACTCCAGCAGAGGTGATTGGCTTGTCAGTTGCAGCACGCACACAGTACAACGCATCGACAGCGGCTTCCGAGTACCAGTCGGAGATCCCAAGGGCGTC
>NW_008648989.1:2963249-2964972 GCF_000247585.1 Phytophthora nicotianae INRA-310 | reverse complement strand
ATTATCACGACCCGCCAAACTCCAATAGATAATTGAAGTATAGTGTCGTTATTGCTGGTTATCTATAGCCAGATACGCACATTACAAGGAGAAGTTTTCAAGATTGTATCATACCGCGAGGTTTACGATAACCAGTTGCTCAGCAACACGTATTTAGACTCAGTAGCGCGCTCGGTGAGCCACTACTTTCCAAATCTAATCGATCAAACCACGATGTTTTCGTTGGCACCGCACGATTCACGTTAAAAGCAGAAAGGTTGCAATAATGATGACACGCTTTGAAGCATCATCACAGTAGACGTCTGCACAATCGATGCCATTCTACTATTTACCTCGCCATGTATCAAGGGTTAAGTCTGAGACCATCTTTACTGCTGCTACTGCTGGTCTTCGGACTTGCAATGATTGACCACGTCGAAGCAGGCGCAGTTTCACAAGACTCTGCTGCATCGGACGCAGCCATCGACAACCGCTACGTCACCGGACTGCTTGTTGTTCTCGGCGTCGGGCTCCTCGCGCTTCTTGGCTATCTCGCACTGCAGGTTCTACGTCGACGTTCAATTCTTCCATGCTTCAACAACAATGGATACCATAAAAGTTCGACGCCCACAGTATACTGGGCTACATGAACACCGCTATCCATAAATGTAAAGAGTTTGACTTTAGCCGAGGTAATACAAAACAGCCTCCATTGCTACCAAAACATCGTCGCTTTGCACTGTCTACAGCTCGTCCTTCATGATCTTGCGTAGTTCGTAGGAGATGTGGATGGCACTCGGACGCTGTGCAGGGTCGAACGACAGACATGCGCGTGCCAACTTGACGATGGACGGCGGACACGAGTCGCTGAAGCTCGGCTGCAATTTACCGGCCGACACGAGCTGCAAGATGGTGACATCCTGCATCTTGCCGCCGTTCGTGTTGGTGGCGTCGTAGAACGGAGCCTTGCACGTGTCCAGCTCGGACAGCACCACTCCGAACGAGTAAATATCCGCGAATTCAGTGTAATGTCCGCCCAGAATCACCTCGGGCGCGATCCAGCGAGCCGTACCCACACCTGCCGTCATAGTCTCGTCAAAGCTGCGGTTACGCGAGATACCGAAATCGCTCAACTTGGCGCCAGTCTGCGCGTCAATCAGCACGTTACGAGACTTCAAGTCACGGTGGATCAGCTTGGGGTTCAGAGTGTGGAGGTACACGAGCGCATCGGCGATATCGATGGCGATCTGGCACTTGAGATTGGCCCACGTCAATGAACTGGCACGACTGGAGTCCAGTAGCGACTTGAGGTCTCCGCAGTCCATGAACTCCGTCACAGCTTGGATTGTCAGGGCATTCGTCCATGACACACCGATAAAATGCACGATCTTGGGGTGATCCAGACGCGCCATGGTCTTGATTTCCGTCGCGAACGCCAGTGCGTCCTGCATCGACTTTTTGTCATTCAACAATCTCTTGATAGCCACGTTCTCGTTCATGTACAGACCCAGCCACACTTCACCGAATCCACCGCGAGACAGCAGCTTCACAGCCTCCACGTCGCGGTGTTCGATACGTGCAGCCAACAGGTCCGGATCGTCCCAAATCGACGAGCCGAACGTCGTGTCACCCCCTGTGAGACTCGAGCCAATGTCCGTGCCGAAAATGGTCGAGCCACCCTTGGTAGAGCCAAACTGGCCACCGTGTTTCTTGCGGTACCATAGGAAGGCGATGATAGCCAGCA
>NW_008648989.1:2959835-2960484 GCF_000247585.1 Phytophthora nicotianae INRA-310 | reverse complement strand
TGTTCGCCGCCTCCGCGATACTTTGGTGCTTATGCCCTTGCTGCAGAGCGAACAAATACGCAGCTCTTTCCAAGCCAGCGATGATACCGATGACACCGGTAGTTGTGCAGGCCCCATATGCTCACGGATACGTCAATACGTACGCCCCCGGATACGCGCCTGGTCCTGTATATGGAGGCCCAGTTTACGGAGGATATTCCAACGGAGGAATGGGTGCTGGTTCCAGCGCGATGCTCGGAGGAGTCGCTGGCATGTTTGGTGGTATTCTAGCGGGTCAAGCGTTATCCAATGCTGGAGAATACCATGGATACCACGGAGGTGACGAAACATGCATTGGAAGTGAAGAGTTTGGCGGAGATTTCTAACCAACAACAAGTAAAGATTCTATAACTCTAATGGACGTTCAAGTAGCTCCATGGGCGTCGAGTTCATCCTCCAGTTCGTTTAAAAAGAGAGCTGAGTGTTGTGTCTGTTGCTGTCGAAGGGTGAACGCAACGTCGACGTAGTGTGACGTATTTGTGTACATAGTACATGATTCGTCAAACACTTCATACGTCAATTGACAATGACGAAAAACAGCAAACCACGTCATTTGTCAAAGAGCCAATTAGAATGCAGGACTGAATTTGTCAATAATTAGTTGTAGGCA
>NW_008648989.1:2948365-2955061 GCF_000247585.1 Phytophthora nicotianae INRA-310 | reverse complement strand
CTTTTTCTGGTTTTCAACTAAGTACGACGATGCATCCATGTTAAAGGAGGCAAAATGCATCGTTTTATAATTAAGTACGTTTACGACAGGTCGTTCTGGGCATAGAAAAATCAAGCAAATCAAACTTGGAAGATTTGAAGGTGGTCAATCACTCGCCTTAAAGGAGGCAAATTGCCTCCTTTTGATACCGACTATCCTAGATTTGTATATTATAGTTCACTAAAGTGGCTCGCGAAAGGGTAAGGCAAAATTCCAATCTGTGACTCACTTTTACCATACCTATTCATCACCTAACTGTATCTTGGACGCAACCACGTGTATTCGTATTCTACAAGACGCAATTGCAATCAAGTGCCTGTAAGATGTCGCTCAATGCAAACGACCACGAGGCCACTTCTGCGGCATGTGACATCGCTAAGGAGATAGATGAGCTGAAAGAATTGAAGAAGCGTACGTGGACCACTGGAAAAGATGCTGTAAGTGACATCAAGGCGTACGCGTTGAGTCGCGGCAATTGTACAAGTGTGAGTAAGATGAGAGGCGGCACGTTCAAGCGTATGGAGTGCTCTAGTGGAGAAAAATGTACCTGGTTCATCGAGCTATCTGTCGCAAACCGCAAACCTAGAGGTAATTACTGGCATGTAACAACTGGAAATCTGGCCCACATTAAGTGCACAGGGACAGCAAAACCTTCAGCGCAACAACTTGCGCAGACGTCAGTGCTATCATTTCCGACCCCAACATATCAGCTTCAGCAATGACAGGACAGCTCCAGTCTGACTCAAAACTGGTTTACAGTAGAAGCATGCTATATAGGGTCAAGGAAGCAGTTTTGCGCGAATTTTTTATGAGGTGAAAAATGATGGAGTATCTGCATTGGTACCTCTCAGCGTTTTCTGATCGAAACCACGATACTATCACCAACTTGGAACCCGACGAAAATGGCAACTTTTGTGGGCATTAGCCGCACTTGACCCAGCCTGGTTTCGTGGCGGATAGGCAATTTCAGGTGTGGAGGCTGCTCACATGAAGCGTCGACTCTATAATAGCGTTCAAATTGTTATAGTTGCTCGTGACGGCAACTTCCAGAACTGGGTAGCTGCTGTAGAACTCGCTCCCTTTAAAGATCATGCAAATTATCTTTGGTTTTCCAGATCTTGGTTCGTCATGTATTTCCCCTCAGGTGTGTGCCTGTTTTCTGCGATAGACATTCTGGGATTATTTCGGTCGCAAGGCGCTAAACTTGCTGACAAAGTGCTCTACACGTTCGGCATGTCATTACCCTCCACCGAGGTCTCAAAGCAATTCGGATCAGCAGTACTTGAGTGCGTCTTGAGCATGGCGGATGGTATGGGCGCTAATTGCGCCAATGAGAGCGATCGCTGCGTATTAGGCGTTGCCTCCACATGGGGAGATACGGCTAATTTCGATATAGCAGTCGTACCGATGACTGGTGTGGCACCTGCTCTACGATCACGAGCTAAGGTCGTTCGAGGCAAAGAGTTATTAGACGCCACGGCAAGATCGTCGTGCAACAGTTGGGCATTGGGTTCTTGTTGGTTGGTCAGCTGAGACCAGCTGCTTCGTCGGGACATTGGAGAAAACTGAGTGCTCTCTTGACGAGTTGAACGTCGGGTAGATGTGTCGACTTGAGGTACGGCGGTAGCTTTTGCTCTACGTCGAGGCATTGCACACGTAGATTGGGCAATCAGAAGAATTTAATCTGGTTGTTGAAGTGAGGTAATTTAGCTTGTGATGGAAGAACAATTGAGGGGGCAGCATCGTTTTCAAATAAAGCGACTTCTCGCGGAAGTTAGTTTCATAACTTTCCCTAAAAGTAGACAACCCTCCAAACGAACGTGTTATCTGCTACTTTCTGATCACATGAACTAAATTAAGGAAAATATGTGACCTATTTGCATGTCAAGTATGTACCAGTTTTCACTTCTACGGGCAATATTATAAATTTCGTGCGTGTCGTTCGAACTTCCACCTCAGCTAATTAGGGTACTATAAGAGCCAATGGAAAGCGATATAGCGAGAAGGGTCATGGTTCCCAGTTTTAGGAAAAGTATATTTCTTGGGAGAGAGAGGATGCATCACCACCACCCCACAGCAGAATCGAACAGCATGACTGGAATGCGCCCAACTCCAATTACATAAGTAGGCAGATATTTTTCAGTTGTTACATAAGTAGGCATAGTGGCACACCGCTAGCGTGCGCCGAGGTGTCATCATCTGATTGATTGATAGTGGGGTACCAGACCCACTTATTGACCAATCAGGTGTCGACCTGCATTTGAGTGGTTCACACGAGGACAGGGTGAGCCGCACTATAAATTAGAGTTGAATTTTTACACAGACCGAAGACTCGGTCTAACTATTGCGAGCTTCCTCTACACTATAGTATAAGCTAGTAACGGTAACTCTAGCCCCGTTACACCTGGTAGCACTTTGTAGTCCTTCCAATGACCAAGTTCGACATGAGTCAACATCTAGAGCACGCTGCTTTTTTCATCTCACCCGCGTGGGGTGGGAGGCTCTCCACGGCCTCACCGGTGTTGTGAGAAGCTGTCGTCGCGTCGCTACTACGCTCAGTGAAACCTGACCAGCAGCATCTAGCAGACAAAGAGTTAATGGAACGCGAGCTCGCCGATGTGAAACGGCGAGTGTGAACTCCCTCGCGTCACTCAAAGAATGACGTTGTCAAATTGGATATTCTTGAGTCGGTGAAGACCGACTACCGCAGAAATGATGGTTCCGCGAGACCGACATCGCTATCGTCTCGCAGCTCATTGAGGCGCCGTCAGCGAATGTCAACTTCCTGCTCTCCCGGCTATCCGGGAAGGCAAAGGAATAGGCCCTCAGCAAGTTGGTCGTCGACCACACTGCTTTCCCAACTCTGGAGGCACTCCAGAATGACTTGAGGCTCGCATTCGAGCTTCCTCAAGACGCGTCGCGCGTGCGCGCAGAGTTCTTCGCCCTCCGACAGGAAAAGATATCCTAGAATGACTGTGTCCAGAAGATACGACACCTGGTATCGTGCATTGTGATCAAGCCGATCGACATGGCTTCACAAGTCCACGTCTTCGTGTTCGGAATGCGCGAGGGAATGACTCGCTACTGCCTGACGCGAGCTGATCCTTCCTCCCTCGACGAAAAGTTTGTTTTGCACCTCGCGAGGTTGCGGTACCGTATGCCAAAGCCATGTCCCCGGAAGCCACGGAGTCGGCTCAAAAGCCAATGCAGATGATGGCATCGATATGTCCGATGATCGACAGCGCTCAGCGAACGGCGGGGGTGGTAACCGTTGTGCACGCCTTCTAATCTGCTTTGGCCGCCCAAAGAGGGGTCACGGCGCAGCAAAGTACGCCCCCTGCTCCTGTACTCCCGCACGTCGATGTGGAACCTTGCCAGGTAGTCCAGCCAAGAAATAACCTGGACCAGCAGGTGCGGGGAGCCCTATTATTTGGAATGAAGGCCTGGGCCCTCCGGTGGCAGCCCAGCCTTCTAGCCCTCCTGTGCTGCAAACACACAACAATGGCACAACTACACCGGGCGACTCGAGATTGATCATCGTTAGTCTTCATGTCGCCGCGCCCGGCGACCACTGCGCACGCACCTACACTCAGGAGCGACCAATAATTTCTCCCGCGCGTCGTCTTTGCCGGGACTACCCAAAACGCCCGCATTCCGAAAGACCCGGGTGAAGTCGAAGTTAAGCTAGCAGGCGGTAAAGCTAGCCGCGTTGCGCAGCGTGAAGTACCGTTGCAATACAAGTTCGACGGCTTCCGCAGTAAGGATGATTTCTTGGTGATCGAGATGAATTTCGCGTTTGACTGCATCCTGGACATGCCATGGTTTGCGCGATATCAGCCAGAGATTGACTTGCTGGCCCGATCGGTCAAGCGTCGACGTGGCTTCCACGTGAGCGAGGTTTTCACGCACCTCTTGGTAACTACAAGACGCCACAGTGGTGGATAGAATAGCCACAACGCAGGTTGTACACAGAGCAAGCGATGGCACTCTCTGAATGGTTTGTGATGTTTTGCTGAATGGAAGGGGGTTCAAAACCGCTTCCGAATCGTCGAAATCGCGAGCCCGCCTCGCAATGCCACGGCGATCACGGGGCTTCCTGGCTTGTCCAGGAAGACCTTCTTGCGAGACATGAAGGCCGGCGACATCGAGCAAGTGTGTTTGATCACCGAGGAAGCCTCAGCGACATAAAAGGTCAACACGGTCAAAGTAGAGGGGGAGCCATCACGACCTTAAGGCGCCGATCCCAAGCCAGCCCGAGAGGAACAATTCGAGACACAGTCCTGAGAAGCCTTGCGCGAATCGGGCAATCCAGTATACGACACTGCTCGTGAGTATGCCGATGTCTTCCCGGACAAGATTCCCACCGAGCTGCCGGCGGACTGTAGCGTTAAACACGATATTGACCTCGTGCCCGGACCGAAGTGCTGCGTCACCAGGAACTGCCACTTCCCCAAGAGCTAGTGAAAGCGATTAACGACTTCTTTGAGAGTCCCTAGAAGGCGGGACATGTGCGTGAACGTACAAGTCAGCGCTCGAGCCCGACCTTCTTCATGAAGAAGATGATGGGTGGTTGGTGTATCGTCCACGCTTTCAACAAGCTGAACGACGCCAACAGATGTCGTTTGGCTTCCTCGTGAACAAGTGGCAGATTTTCAAGAAGCCTCTGATGGTTGACTTTAAGAACGTCAGCAAAGTGATTAAAACGTGCATGAAGTTCCACAACTTCTGCATTAACGAAAAAATAATTGATGCTGATGCAACGGTGGCACACGACCGAGTGTCGCGTGCGTATCACCAGCTACGAGAAAGCTTGTACCAGCCAGCGGACATCAGCGTGGCAGACATGAGCGCTACGGACGTTGAACTTCATGACGCCGCCCGTGGCCGAATCCTGCGGTAAGTCCTCAACGAACACATTCAAAGCTTCAAACTTCGGCGTCCAAGTACGCGCTAAAGCATTTGCTGGAGCTGCACGTTAGCGACCACCTCATATTCCAGCTCTTCGATTTGATCCATCAGTCTTTGACGCTTGCTGCGCTCCTGGACCAACAGCTCCTCAGCATCGAACTCATCTTCATCGCTGTCATCTTTGTGCTCTTGAAGGTGCTTCTTCAACTCAAAAATGTTGCCGTTGGTACGTTCCACAATTGTGTGCAGCATTTCCAGCCGGCGCGAGATCCGCTTTTCGCGCACCAGCAACGCTTGCTCTTTCCATATGGCTTCTTGGGCCTCGCTTGACTCGTTAGCAGCCGCCATCTCACCGACGCTCTCCGCTAGCGAAGCCAATATTTCCGCCTGTGAACTGTTCCGGCGCTTGCGTTTGCCCTTCTTGCCGCGGCTAGCACCCTCTTTCTGCGAGTCGTCCTCGTTGTCGGAGTATATATTTGCTGAGCAGAACTCGCGACGAGCCCTGCGATGCTCACACCACTTGTGCAGGTAGAAGACATCAGCCCTTCCCGCGCAGAAGCTCCAGAAGTCTTCTCCATGCTCACCAGACTTCTTAGACCCCGCTTCTGCCCCCCGCAAAATTGCTGCTGACTTCGCGCCACATTCTGTGGAGCTTGCATCCTGAATGGACAACCGTCTGCGACGGATCGATGTCGTCCAAGATGGCGTCGGAGGAGACCTTGGCTTCGTACAGGACGTCCGCTTCGCTGAACGCTGTCGCAACATCCCCCAAAATGTGGACCCGCCTTGGTCGAACTCGCTCCGGATGAGCTGGTTTCCCGAGGTGAGCAAGCCATTGAAGAAGCTCTCCGAGAAGAGCACGTTGAGCACGCGAAACATGCAATTCTTGGTTCGTTTCTCCTCCTCCTCGCGCCCGCGTCTCGCATTGCTTCGTTGCTGCTGCACCGTATTCTGCGTATTCGACTTGTGCGTATCGTACGCATCCAGCAGCGCGACTCGACCCTCCTTGTTCGTGTTCTTCACGGCATTGAGCTTGCGCGACGTACATGCCTGCTTGAGCTGGCCCAACGACCAGGATTCGTACACCTCCCGGGTCGGAATGGGCACGATCTTCTTGCGCCGCTGCAGCAGCTCGTCGTTCACCGTCCACGTTTTCGGCGGTGCCATGGCAAGGAAAGTGTTCTTCTGCATGTGAAGGAGCGCGCAAAAAGAAATATGAAGCTGGCGCCAAAACGGAAAATATACTCATCACAGTGTTGATACCCCAAGGATCGCGATCCGGTTCGGAACCGCCAAAAGCGCCCTTTCAGGGTGTCGTCTAACCCTCGTTGCCCCGCGCGACCCGCGATCCAATCCGATCCCGGTTCGGAACAGGACTGAGTTACGTCAGTGTATCGACATGGCAAACTACCTTCACAAGTACACGAAGAGCTACGCTGGTCTGATCCAGCCACTCTCGTCACTCCTGAAGGCAGGCATAACGTGGGAGCGGAAGCCAGAGCACAAAGCTGCGTTCAACTCGGTGACGAAGGGGCTGTCATATGCCCCGATACTGATACTCCCAGACAGTTCGAAGCTATTCCACGTCGTATGCAACGCAAACGACTTCGCCATCGGCTGTGCGCAGATCCAGTTCGGCGGTGAAGGCCATGAGCGCGAATCGGCTGGGTGCTCCCTTGAAGTTTAGTTACTTGTGTCATCGCCGACGGGATCCTTTCACATATCAAATCTTTGTCTATCGAGGCACAT
>NW_008648989.1:2944492-2947478 GCF_000247585.1 Phytophthora nicotianae INRA-310 | reverse complement strand
CTCCGTTCCAGACTCGTCAGCACCAGAGTCGAGCAGTGTAGGCAAGGGCGGCGACAGCAAGAAAGACGCTTGTAGCTTAGAGTGCAGATTCAAAAGTGAGCAGTGTATTGTGTTGCATCGGGGAAGACCGCAGTCAGAAACCCCCTTCCAGTTACCAGTGACTACTACGGCCCACAACGTGGACGAGAGCTGACCAACCATGGCCACGATCCTTCCTGGGCATCTCCGCAGAGTGTTTCCTGGATCTCTCCTTGTCTCTCATAGTCACAACTATTCACAAGTCACCCACGACCAACTACAAACTACCATATCAAGACATTCAACTGGAATGACACCAACTCCAACGGTTCGTCAACTCCCAACGACATCAGTCACCACTTGACGACACCGTTGAAGTCTCTTACTCCCACTTCATTCCACGTTGAAATACATTCACCGGATTAGACTCGTCAAGTGTTGGCTCCCAAGCTACACTTCTTGCATCTCAACATCCGTGTCCGTGACAGCCTCGACCATCACCCAAGCCTCTTGAACATTTTCCAAGTTGAGGCGACCCGCTGACGTTCAAACTCTGCCGGCCCCAACGCCTTGGTGAACACATCAGCCAGGTTTTCAGCAGTAGGCACATACACCACATCAACTTCCTTCTCTTGGACATACTCGTTGATGAATCGTGCATGCTTTGCCATGTGTCGAACTCTTGACGTATTTCCATTGTTGGCCACCACCGCAATCGTACTCTGATTATCGCAATACAGAGGTACTTGCAGGTCTGCAGAAGCGAACTCCAACTCAATGACCAACTTACGGGCCCACGCCACCATCTTACAACATTCATCGCAAGCCACCAGCTCAGAACTGCATGTGTCATCAGTGACTCGCCGTTGGAGATGACTCTTCCACATCCATACGTTACCATGCAAACGAAGAGCATATCCCGTGACAGACCGACTCGTCTCCGGGCACGACTGGTGGTCTGCATCCGAGTAGGCATCCAGCATCGGGAATTCATTCGAAACTCGATAGACTAAACCCATGTGCTTCGTAGCCAATGCATATCGGACTACTCGCTGAGCTGCCTTGAAGTTCTCACGCTTGTACGAGCTTGCATACCGTCCTAACGCTCTCACCGCATTCGCCAGGTCGGGTCTCGTGCATGCAACTAAGTATTGTAACGATCCCACAATCTCCCTGTACGGCAACCTCGGATCATTGATCAGCTTCACATCTCGCTCGATAGCTGCAGGCTTCTCGTGGTGAAATTGAGGCGATCGCACTGGTCTCGCATTGTCTAAACCAAACTTCTTTGCCAGTCGCTCAATGTATGCAGTCTGCGAAAAGCATAGCATGTGTCCTGGGGCGTAGTTCACTTCCATTCCAAGAAGGTGTCGAACTCGTCCAAGATCCTTCAACTTGAAGTGCAATGCCAGCTCCTTCACAACTCCATCAATATCAGCTGGAGTCCCAGCAACTACAATGTCATCGACATAAACTGTAAGGTACACCACTCGACCATCACGTCTGCGCCAGTAGATACCAGCATCAAACGTGCTCTGCACAAAACCGATCGCAACCAAGAGCTTGTGCAGAGTGTCATTCCAAATCTTGGAAGCCTGCTTCAGTCCATAAAACCCTTTCCTTAGTCGACACACTCGATCTGTTCCATCCTCATAACCCTCAGGTTGTTCCATGTAAATGACTACATCCGTCAATTCTCCATTGAGAAATGCAGTGACGAAGTCAACGTGCCTGCAATCTAGTCCCAGAAACATCGCAATCAACATCACAAGTCGTACAGACTCGATCCTGACCACGGGCGAGTAAGTTGCGAGATAGTCGATCCCAAACTTTTGCATGAATCCTCGTATGGCAAGCCTTGCCTTCAGCCTGTCTACATCTCCCTTCTCATTCCTCTTTACCACTAGCACCCACACGGACGTCAAAATGTTCACTCGGGGTTTGCCCTTCCTTCTCTTCGGCCGGGGCATGAGTTCCCAAGTTCCATTTTCCATCAGTGAGTTGTACTCGGCATCCATTGCCTGTTGCCAGCATTCAGCATGCTCCGATCGTAGTGCCTCCGCTCGCGTAGTTGGGTTCAGGATGTCATTCACCGCCGCGATCAACATGCATTGCATCAGTGTCATCGCCATTACAAACGTGCTTGGGTCATATCTGCGATTGGGCTTTCGAGTTCGTGTTGAATGCCGCGTTGGAGTGGTCGTTGCAGCTCCTCGGCCTCTGCTGCGTGTGGTTGCCGCACTCCCACAACTTCTTGTAGTTGTGCTCCCACCACTTCTAGTAGTAGGTGCTCTGGTCATCGAGCTCCCACCACTTCCAGTACTAGTCGTTGCAGCACTCACTGCACATCCTCCACTTCCAGTGGTTGCAGGCGCGCTCAAACTCCCACCAGCTCGATATCCAGCAGCACGAGTAACTCCTGGTAGGTCCTCTTCAATCGATTCCCAGCCACTGTCATCGCTACTGCTGCCCATATGCACGTCACCAGCGTCATCTCTCTTGTCGGCAGGGGCCACTGTTTTCTCTTCCAGTGTATCATCTTCCTCGGTATCGCTTCCAACGGCGACATGAGTGACAGGAAGTACAACGTATGGGATTGCGCTTGGTAGCGTCACCTTCTTGCCATAATATCGGCCAGCTAACAAAGTTTCCACGTACTGTTCACCAACTGCAACATCTTCTCGAAAGTGTACTGATCTTCGCTGAACTATATCTCCAGATGCCAAATCCAAGAGACGAAATCCGGGTTGCGATTCCGCCATCCCAAGGAAAATTGCCGGTCTAGCCCTCATCTCGAGCTTGTCCTTCTGTTTCGCCTTCGGTACGTGATGGTAAGCTACACATCCACACACTTTCAAGTCCTTTACATCGGGCTTGCGGTTCCACAGTTTCTGGAATGGCGTCATAGCTCCAAGCGCTTTGGTAATACTGAGATTGTCCACATGCACCACATAGTGCAATACTCCCC
>NW_008648989.1:2941646-2944392 GCF_000247585.1 Phytophthora nicotianae INRA-310 | reverse complement strand
CCCCCCAAAGACACTTCGGTAGATTTGCAGCCTCTGATACCGCACGGACCTTGCTGAGCAGTTTGCCATTGAGCTTCTCAACAAGACAGTACTCTTCTGGCGTGTACGCGTTCGTGGTCATGAGACGAATTCCCTTTTCCCTCAAGAAAATTGTCAACTTGGCGTTCAAAAACTCTCCACCTTGATCACACGAAAACATCTTGATGTTGAAATCATGACCGAGACGCAGTATCAGATTCATAACATTCTGGGCTGCTTCACTCTTCTCCTTGAGTAGAAACACCCACTTGAAGCGTGATGCCTCATCCTGGATGAGTTGAAAATACTTAGCACCACTCGGAGTCTTGTATCCAACATAGCAGGCGTCAGACATGAGACGAGCGCCACATTCCGTAGCTCGCTTTCCTTCATGACGCTTGAACGACATCCGTTTCGCTTTAGCCTCCTGACAAGCGATGCAATTCAGCGGCGTCTTCTTAAAGTCTTCCATCGACAACTCATCCATTCCATTAGCAGCCCCACTTTGCACCATCTTCCTCATGGCAGCTTCGTTCAAGTGCGCCAGCTTCAAATGCCACCTCATCACGACACTTTCCTCCACCATGTGGACAGGACGAGCCATCATCATGGAGGCATCCGGAACAGCACAGGCCTTCATCCAGTAGAAGCCATCAGCTCCCTTCATGAATTCAAGCCACTGTCCATCCTTGTCGAAATATTTCCGTCGCTTCTCGGCATCATCCGTGTCTGAGTATGAGGGTTTCCATCCAGTACTCTCCAATTGACGCTGGCTGATGAGATTTGTTGGTCCATCAGGTGTATAACGAGCGCCAGGCAACTCCAGAATTTTTCCACTTGAAACCCGGAGTCTAATTAGCCCAGCGTGTTCATTAGTATCAATTCCACCTTTCCAGTCCATAGTTAAGAGTGGGTCCCGTTTCAGATTGACAAACGAGGTCTTGTCAACACACACATGAACTCCAGCACCGTTATCCAACATCCAGTCCTGGCTCCGATTCACATTACTGCGCATCTTGCTCTCGCTCCATGCAAGACGAATCGGTACCGGAGGATTGTCATCGTCTCCAAGTTCACCTTTCCAAAGCATTCCCATCGGAGTTGCTGCCTTGGCCTTCTTGTCAGCTGCGACTCCTCCTCCTTTTTCTTCTTTGCCTTGTATCCGTAGCATTCTGCTCGAAGATGACCCTTCTTCTTGCAAAAGAAACATGACCGGTTCTCCTTCTTGACCTTCTTCCCACCACCTTTCTTCTTTCCCTTGGGTTTGTTCTCGACGGGCTGTTGTGACATCACCTTCGTAGCTTGAGTCACTTTCTCTTGATGACCCGCCACAATACTAGCCACGGCCTTGTCCGTCTCTGCTTCACCCAGGAGAGTATTAACTACGAGCGCCAGTTCAGGTTCGGTTCCACCCTTTGCATTTTGATTGAAAAGTCTAACCACATTTCGATACGAATCCACATCACCCTGCAAAATGATCTTCGCCATCTCTTCGTCCGGAATGGCTGCATTCATATTCGCTAGTTGCCGTCGCATATCTTCAAGCCTTTCCAAGTACTTCTCCATGTCCTCACCGGCAGTGAATTTCGTGGTATACAAGGAACTGCGCAGGCGGATGACACTCGCATACGCACGCTTGGTCTTGTCCCGTTCAAACGATTGCCACATCTCGCGAGCTGTTCTCAACGTACACACCTTCGAGTCTTTGGGTAGCATTCCAAACAGTAACGCGTATCGTGCGAATTGATTCTGCTCAATCCAATGTGGATCAGCGCGATTTGGATCATTGCTGCCTGCGATCACGTCCCAGCATCCGAACTGCTGTAAGAAAGCTTCGAGTTGGGCGCTGTAGAGGTTGAACCCCCCCCCCTCTTCCGAGTATTTCGGCGGCTTCGTACCGCGCACGTTCCTCAGGAGGCATCCACCGGTCCCGCCAGTCGTTTCTTGTGGTTGACCGCCACTAGTTGTTGCTGGTTGGGGCTGTACTCCTCCGGATGTCGACTGCGCTCCTCCAGACGATGGATGTATTTGCGGCCCTCCTGCGCCTGGTTGTCCTTGTTGTCCTCCTCCTCGTGGGGGCTGACCCTGTTGTCCGCCGCCGGATTGGTGTGGCCGTTGTCCCTGAGATTGATTCCCAGACGAACTCGTGTGTGGTGTTGTCATGATGCCTTTGTTGTGTTTCCTCGGACTGCGTACGATTCACTCTACAGCAACCCACTCGCAGCAAGAGTCACCGCTTCCCAGCCAAAATGCCCGCAAGCGTACTTGGGCTCCGTAACCTACGAGAACCTCCGTTCAGACTCGTCAGCACCAGAGTCGAGCAGTGTAGGCAAGGGCGGCGACAGCAAGAAAGACGCTTGTAGCTTAGAGTGCAGATTCAAAAGTGAGCAGTGTATTGTGTTGCATCGGGGAAGACCGCAGTCAGAAACCCCCTTCCAGTTACCAGTGACTACTACGGCCCACAACGTGGACGAGAGCTGACCAACCATGGCCACGATCCTTCCTGGGCATCTCCGCAGAGTGTTTCCTGGATCTCTCCTTGTCTCTCATAGTCACAACTATTCACAAGTCACCCACGACCAACTACAAACTACCATATCAAGACATTCAACTGGAATGACACCAACTCCAACGGTTCGTCAACTCCCAACGACATCAGTCACCACTTGTCGACACCGTTGAAGTCTCTTATCTTTCACATATCAAATCTTTGTCTATCGAGGCACAT
>NW_008648989.1:2919230-2938703 GCF_000247585.1 Phytophthora nicotianae INRA-310 | reverse complement strand
GAACTTGACCGTCATGTTGACGTCCTTTGATCAACCTTCATCTATATCGCCAATTGTGCTCTAATCAGTGCCAGATTGTGCCTTGAAATATAACTGGATTTGTTGTTCTTAGACCTGCCATACAAATTTAGCTCAAAACTGCGCTGTTACAGGCAATGCCTCAATAAACTCAGAGAGGGCATCACCCCTCCTTAAGTACACCCTAACCTTGTTTGGTGCCTCTATCCACGTCTTACTAATAGTGGCGATGTCGTTCTTCGTCGAAACGATTACCATTTACTAGGTAATAGGGTATTCAAAGCTTACCCAGGTTAACTGCGCCACCAGAAGGGCGTTGCAACGCTTTTGTTTGGATTAGGATCCACAGAACTGCCTTCCTTAAGTATTATTTTGGAGGTAGTGCGCACGACACGCGCAGCTTCATCCCGTTAAACTCTTTCCCATCTAGATCTTCGACAGCTCGATTCATGTCCTCGGCACTACGCAGCGTCACGAAACCAAACCCACGAGCTGTAATGCGCACAGTTTCGTAGCCAAGGTACTGGAATAGGAACGATAGTTCTTCGCGCGAGGTGCCCTGTGGAAGGTTGCCAACATAGACTTCGTATGGATGAGGTGCAGGGTGGAAACGGTCGCCACCTCTGCCAGGATTTCCACCACGATAGCCTCCACGGTCGCCACCTCGATATCCTCCATTGCTTCCGCGTCGACGAGTATCAAGATTGGGCGGAACTTCTGCATGGCCCCACCACACACTGTGCACAATGACACCCTCTGGGTTGCCGTTCTCGTCGCGAGTGGGGACCGTTAGCACGAGGTTCTCGCCTTCACGGATAGGCACGCGATGCTTGAATTCGTCTTGGAAGATTTCTTCAATGAAAACGAGGAAACCAGTCGGCACGACTGTCAGACGCAGAGTGAACGGCTCACCAAATGTCAACGGGAACCGCGGCAGCGGTTGCGAGCAGCCCCAGCGACCGTCAATATTGCTGTTCTGAATGATATGTCCTCCACGCTGACGGCGCGGATTGAAGTGGTAGAGCACCGTTCCAGGATACGGCGCACCACTGAGCATACTCGACTGCGTGCTGACATTGAAGCAGCATCTGGAGGATCTCGGCGGTAGCGTCGCGTGAATAATCAGCGTATTGTTCGTAGCGAACGCCACTTCCGGCAGCACAAGATCCAACGGGGTTCCTGTGGCCGAGTCCCAGTCTTCATTCCTCAGGAAACTCTCCAATGGAAGTTGAATCGACGTGCGTCCTCCCTGGATCTTGATCTCCCCTGGCTTGTCACTCTTGGTGCTTCTCGGTCTCTTGACACTGTGCACTCCTCCCACAACACTGCCCGATCCTCCTCTCAAAATATCCGTCAAGGGGTTCGTCCTCTTCACTGCGGTGGACGACGTCGATCTCGCCCCACCCGCTTTCTTGGCCATCAGTAGTTTAGCTCTCTCCACTGCCGACATGGCCGGTTTAGCCCCTGCAGCTCCGCCACCAGAGGCTCCAGACCCATTACTATTGGGGGCGGAAGACCGTTGAGCCAGGAAGCTCTGCACTCGGGCTCTGTCCGACGAGACTTGTCGCTTAGGAGTCGTGACGGACGGTGGCGTGGTGCCACCCGCTGCAACTTTTCCCATCGAGCTGAGAGACGTCTTGCGACCCAGCGTGGCCCCTCCGACTTTGCTCACAGCCTTGGGGGATGCAGAAGCACCGGATGGAGCGGAGACACTCAATTCCGAATTCCCGCCATTAGCCCCAGCACTGGAGGCGACTGAGTCGGCCGCCGATTGAAAGAGCTGCACCAGCAGAATCTCCTGCGCCGTGAGATATTTGCCACCGAAGGCCTCAAGCTGCAGATGCTGCTGCAGCTCGTTGAGCTCGTCGTCCTTGGCCGCCTCTACGGCCACTGCCTCGTCCTTTGGCATCACTGTCGGAAATTCTGTTGTGCTCAAATAGCCGCAGTTGTGCCCAAATTTTCTGAATGGCACTAAATTAGACCCAATTTTTTTGATGTCACAAAACTGAAGTCCTCGCCTGCAGCTCCACTTCATTGCTGCTTGTTCGTCGTAGCCGCCATGTTCTTCCTGAAGCAGCTTTCGCGCGACTTGCTGCTGCACCCGATGCATTTCGGGCCTAAGCTGCATGATATTATCCGTCTGCGCCTGATCGAGGAGGTGGAGGGCACGTCCATGGGCAAATACGGCTACGTTATTACGGTCACGGAGGTGCGCGATGAGGATATCGGCAAGGGCGTGATCCAGGACAACTCGGGCTTCGTGTGTTTCAACATCCGCTACCGCGCCATTCTCTTCCGCCCATTTAAGAACCAGGTACTGGACGCCGTCGTGACGGTCGTGAACCAGCTCGGATTCTTCGCGGACGTGGGTCCGCTGCAGGTTTTCGTGTCCCGACATGCCATGCCCACTGACCTCAACAACGGCTACGACCACGAGAGCAACGCCTGGATCTCGGACGACCGCGAAGTCGAGATCCGTAAGGGCTGCGGTGTGCGGCTCAAGATCATGGGCGTCAGCGTCGACGTCACGGAGATCGTGAGTGGCAGCAGTTTAACTGTTTTGGTTGAGATGGCTGTCTAACGAGTGTTTGTTGTTGTTGCTGCTTGTAGAACGCTATCGGAACCATCAAGGACGATTATTTAGGCCTCATCTCGTCCGACAATTAACCTCCTGGCTGTGATTACCTTGAGGAACTCTTGCCGTCGAGCAAGAAACGTAGTTCTTACCACTTTTTGGATTCATATGGCTACATCTTTTAAGTGATGATGCATATTTCGTTCTATTTGCCAACTGACTGAGCTCTACGGTGCTATCAGCTGACAGTCGGCTCTTTACAGCTCCAGGAAGTGCGTGGACTTCCGGTGCTCCCTCTCCAGGATTGGCTTGACGTCCTCCAGCTTCACATCCTCGATTTCGAAGTTGTGCGCCAGTTCCGCGTGGAGTTCGCTCTCGAATCTCTCGCGGTTGGCGCATTCCTTTTTCAGCACGTCCTTCAGTGGACATAGGAACTCGAGGTGGCTACGCTGCTGCCGATACTTCGGCTGACGCGCAGGGTTGGTGAGGTACTCCATATTCTTGGGGTCAAAGTCCCACAGGAATGACGTGTGGTGCAGCCAGCGGCCCTTTGATAGACTCTGTGCGTTACCACCAAACTTGCGGTCGTTGAACACATAATCGTCCTCTCTCAGCGAGAATTTCTGCAAGACAACAACAGCTCAGTCGATGTAACCAGCATAGCGATGAATACACTGTTCGTACCAGGTCCTTGTTGCAGATACGCGAGAAGAAGGGCAAGTAAAAGTCCTGTGACCAAGCCATGATCTCGCGCGGAAAAGGTTTGACCTGTGGGAAGTCCTCGTGCTTGCAGATGAAGGTGGTGAAGACTGTATTGTGGTCCACGATGACGGTGCCACCACCACTGAAGCGCTTGAGCACTGGAATGCCGTCTCTAATCGGTAGACATGCCGTCAATCTCACCCTAATAACTGCAATCAATGCAATAATTGCAACGCACCGCTTGACTGCGTCTTGGTGCAGCAGCTGCTCCGGCTTGCCCGAGATGCCCATGACAATCATCGGCAGCGAGTGTTGGTCATTGTAGATGAACCAATTGCGCTTCGAGTCTGCACGGAACAGCGCCTCCTCGATCTTGAGCTGCTCCTGGATGGGCGCGCGCAGACGCAGGAAGCTCACGAGCGGCTTGCGCGTCTTGGTCGCCATGTTTTTGGTCCACTTTGAATATTTTGTGATTAGCAAATTTGACCAAATTATCCGGCAGTCGATATCCGGATAATCAAAACTGATCCTCGCTTTTGACACGTTGACAATGGATGAGCCGCTACTGCTAGCGGCTCGCGAGCTCGCGCGAGGCTCTGTGGCGTCACTTCCTGCCGACTTTGAGGTCGTGGCTTCAGCCACATCCTCGGCACATCTAGCTGTGCTGTTGCGGTCGCGAACGGTGCAGAATTGCGTGCGTTTGGGGGTGTTTAACACGGAACAGGGTGACAACGCGGAGAACCCGGAACTCGTCGATATATTGACCAAGCCAGGCGATTCCGAAGCTTCTGATAGCTGTGATGACGACTGGACAGTTGTGTGGAGTACAGACCTCAAGTTTCTCGTCGTCAGCGGTCGAGTTTCACGCGCAGAGGGCGAATCCGAAGGCGTCATGTGGATATTCACCCGTCCTGAGTGGCTAGCTCCTACTGAAGCTTCTGACGGGCAACCATTGCTGCTACGTGTAGATCCGGCCAAGTACCTGGCTGCAAAGCATTGGAACCCTACGACTAGCATCGTGAATGTATTCTTCCCAATGCAGAACGGGAGTAAACTGTTCGTGCTGTCCGAGGACGGAGTTTGGCTTAGTGTGAGTGTGCAACTGGCCAAATTGGCACTGGCTGCGATGAACTCATCAGCAGCAGAAGATACTGCTGGAATTTTTAGGATGAAGGCGGTGAAGAAGCTTACGGAGTGGCATGCAGGTGTCACGGCGGCGTGCTACGATCCGGAGAGCTCTACACTCGTGGTGAGCGGAGGAGTGAGAGACCCTAGCGCGGATCTAGTGGAGAAACAAGCGTCTTCATTAAGTGTCTGGAAAGTTGCGGGTGACAAGGACAACAAGGACGTTGGCGAGCTGCTGGACTTCACGATGGTCTTGAAGGGCAAGAAGCAGCAAATCGACGAAGACAACGAGGACGAGACCGATCTTATCTCAACTGTTGCAGAAGAGAGTGATGGTCTTCTGAATAGCGTCAAGAGCACTTTATTTGCTCCGTTAAAGATGATGGTTGGGGGTGAAGCCACAGAGACTCGAGTGATACGAGGCTCTATCCGTCACTTAGCACTGGCGCCCAATGGAAACTTTGTGAGTATGGTGGACGACTTTGGACGAGTGGCGATCCGGCAAATCGACATTTGTGCAGATGTGCTGAAGTGGCAAACGGTGGAAGATGTAGCTGTCAACTCTCAGAGCATCGCAATGAAGCTGGTTGTGTGGCTAACGTCAGAGTTATTGGCCATCATGCTCACTGACAACAGCATCATCTATTCAAGATTCATTGCTCAGTCTGAGGACGCGGCTGTATCCGGACCAACCAGTGACAGCGATAACGACAGTGTGTCTTCTTCGGGGGCTTCAGGTCGCCTCGTGTGTATCCCTGCAAGGCACTATAGACCTGCTATTGGTGCTGATATTAACGTTCGGACTCTTGTTCTTGATGCAAATGGAACCTCGCCGAGCGCTAAGCACAGCGCTGCGTTTACTGCATGCGAGCTTGTCATTGCTGGTGATCTTTGGGCTGCGAACCAGATCCAGAACTTGGAAGCTGAGCCCTTTATTGAGATGCTCATGGACGCTCAGGACTTTGAAGACGCTCTTGCGACGGTGGCGCTTTGCGAAACACGTGGAAGTGCCATTAACGCTGACGACATTCATCGTCGTATATGGATGGATTACCGAAAGCAAGCTGGTCGATTGAACGATAATAATGACCCGGAGCTTCAGGATATTGTGTTTTTGTACACACGGCCACATGGAATTCTTCAACGTGGGGAACGCGACGAGTTTGTGGACGCATTGGATCATTTACGTGCTGTATCGGACAAGAACTGGGTTGTTGATGAATGCTTGCATCTGGTTGCCGATGATTCGAGCGCCAGTATGAAGAAGATCCTTGATCTTGCGTGGGATGCGTGGCTAAGTTTGAGTGAAGGCAGTGAAGTTGTCACTGAGTCGTTGCAAGTGGATCTCCAACGATTTTTGTACCGCCTCGAAACACTGCGACTGGTTCTGTGCGAAGAAGAGGGCGTATCTACTACGTCCATGGCAGGCGACCAACTCTTTGATGGAACCACCTATGTGCTGTTCAGAACGTCATCTATCTTGTCGATAGCGAAGCAGTTCGCCCGAGAGGGGCGTGTCAGTGCGCTCACTATTTTACTCCATCGGCATGGATGGAATCTACTCCCTCACTGGTTAAATATCCTTGAGTTGCTTCCGCCTTCTGTGTCGCCATCAATATACGCTACGCTGCTGCCTGCAGTTCCCACGCAAATAGAAGACGAAGGACAGTTCTGTACACTGAGCAATTCAGAGGTGCTAGAAGGCGACGGTACCGACCTGGCCACTCCAGTTACTCTACTCCAGGAGAACCGACTGCAGGACATTACAGACGAAGAGCTGGCCGCGTTTGAAGAGTTCTCAAGTGTGCAACGCGAAGACCGGAATTCAGCTTATTGCGAGTGGTTTTCAAGGAGAATTCTCGAGTTGGACACACGGTTCGGTCAGCTTGCTTTCGCTTACGAGCTCAGCAAACTCGCAGTCAAGTGTATGAGTGGATGGTCTTCTTTAGAAACCAAGAAGCCATTGGAAGATCTCTTTCAACACACAGAAAGCCTGTACAAGTGTGTGTACCCGCTGCATTTATCGGCTTGCTGCTTGCTCCCATTGAGTGAGTGGTCTGCGCTGTCGATGCAGGATCAAGCCATGATCGTGGTGGGCACTGACGAAAAGGAATTTGCTGGAGATATCACGCCTATTATCGACCGTTTGGACGCAGTGTTCGTCTCCCAGCGCCGAGATCGCACGTATGCTCTGGATGAACTCTTCTCATGGCTGGCAAAGACCATGTCAGCCAAGTCTTCATTGGGAACGCTGACACTTGCAGCCCAGTTGATCCAGTGTAGTAACCCGTCGATCAAACTATTAAACCGATGGATCCAGAGCAACGTGCGACTTATCGAGACTGCGCTAGATGTCGTGTACGCCGTTGACGCGTCGGATATCATCGGTGATAAATCGCCCAATCTGGATGAAGATCTTTACATGCAGCGCCATCTCGCCCTAGTGGAGCAGCTTTGGGCGATTTTCCAGTCGCTTCCTGTTCGAAAGGAGAACGATCCTCCTGAGATCGCTCAATTGCAAGTGGCTGTGGACGAGATGGAAGATCTAATGGTGACTATGGATGTACTCAGCAAGTATGGCGTAGTGTCCTCGCCTAGCAGCCTCAAGTATCGGATGCTAACAAGCGTAGATGGTGTTGGGTCTCGTGGATTGCTCGAACAAATGTGTGAGTTTGCTCTGCCTGACGAATATTCAGACGACGAGGAGAAAACTGATGGGAGTCAGTGGCTGGAGGTGCTTCAAGATGCAGTCAAGTTGAAAGAACATGCGTTCGGCGAGCGACTGAGCCAAGAAATGATCCTGGACGTCATTTTGAAGCACCTTCTCGCACCTGATCGAGCTTACATTGATGCTGCTCAAAACCTGGTGAGCCACTGGATAGCTTCTGACGTGGAGGCTGTTGATCATGTTCTGGATGCGTTGTTCATGACGATTCGAGCGGCGTTAGACTCCGTTACCGGATACTCGGAGGATGTGAGCGCTAATAAGGTCCATGAAGCTGCGTTGGGCTGCATCAACATCGTTAAACAGCTGCTATCGCTTCCAGTGTGGGAGGGCGGAGACCGAGCAATTGCTGGAGCTAAACAGCACTATGAAGACATGCTGTCACTAGAGACAGATAGAGCACACGCTTGCGAGCTGCTGGACTTACTGACGTATGGAGCAGTCAAAATGTCGCCGTCACAACTTCGAGCCAACCAACCAGAGGAAGAAGAGGAGAAGGAAAGCGCGCGACTCGATGCTGTGTGCCAAGTATTCGTGAGTAACCCAAGCAATTACAAACCGTCTGTGCGAGCAAGAGAGTGGTTAGCGCAGCATCATGTTGGCGAGGGTGAGCTCGCAGAGACTGCTGATGTGTGGAATGAACCTCTGGCTGCTGTGATGCATCTGGCCAAATTGCTGCGTGTTGACTCGCAGAAGCTGGAAATCTGGATGAAAGGTGCGTACGCCGCTCTCTATTGTATGGACTATGATGTCGCGTACGACTTGACAATGCAAGTTATCGACGGCATTCCGACCGAGGTGGACGCAGTCACAGCCAGTCACAGTAGCGGCAAGTTTACGCTTCTTCACTTGGTTTCATTAGTGCTGGATCTTGTGTCTTCATCTTCGTTCGGATCGTGGAGTAAGAAGCGCAAGCTGTGCTCTGCTCTATTCAGTGCTGCCAATGTATCTGCGTTAGATCTGTTCGCACATCAAGTGACAGACTTGGTGCTATCGTGGCTGGAGAAGATCGAAGCCATCCAGGCCTTAATGATCGAGCTAGGCTTGTCAGACAACGATTTGGAGCAACGCCGACTAGCTGGAAACAAGACCACAAGCAGCGCTGAAACCGTACTTCTCAATGAGCTGAATGTGGTTGTTGACTTGCTGCATGAAGAGAAGAACGACCGTCAATTCCTGATACGTTTACTGCAGCGTGGGTTCCAACTCACCCAAGTGATGCTAAACAATGGTGGAGATGAGAGTCAAGTCAACAGCGAGTCTGTCTCGTCATTCCTCCAGCAAATGACTCAACTGTGCGTGGAAGAGGCTGTGGAGTTGACAAGTGAATCCGGAGATTGGGAGCAGTATTTGGAGCTGAGTTTCAGCTACTTAATGCTGTGGAGTGACCTCTGCATTGACGACGAAGTGTTCGAAGCGTTTTGCATGGATGCAGTCCTCTCTGTATCCAGTGAACATGAACTCGTGGTGCGTCGCTTGCATCACTTCTTCTTGCTCCAAGCTGCCCATGCAAAGGAAGATACTACAGAAGACAGTACGGAAGCCTTGCTATCGCGCAGAAAGCGTTTCGAGACGTTGTCTTCTTCTTACGATACGGCACGTAGAGCTGTTGGCTCTGGTGGAGTGCAAAATGGGGCGCTGAGTGATGTAACTGCAGCAGAGGAACTGATAGAACACCAGTTGTTGGTGTCAGACCAACGATACCAGATCTACCTGAGGCTAGCTCAACGTTGCCATGAACGGTTGATCTCGCAGAAAAAGTCACAGGAATTAGACCAAATGAGCACGTTCTTCAACACCGAGTTGGATTTGGAGCGCTTCTCGCTCGATGAAAGCTACCGGAATGAGAAGATTATGGTCCTGGCCACGAGGAAAGAACACTTTCATCTCTCAAGGCAGTTCGCGAGCAAGTACGGTATCGACGAGTATGACTGCGTGTTGGCGTACATCAAACACGCACTGCTCTTCCCATCCGATACCAGTCGATTGGGTCGTCGTGAACAGCTGGACCAGGCATTCGCTATCGAACAGGTTGATATCTTAGAGGAAGCGCTGCAAAGACCGATTGCCTTTGGAGACTTCTTACTGAAAAGAGAGACGCCAGGAGAGCCCAGCTTGTACGAGACGATCGATGGAACGGACCATGTTGGTGTCTTGCTCGTGTTGCGTATGGTGTTGGAATGCTCTAAGCGACTTTACCAGAAGTCCACAGACTCCGTGTCGTCGTCTCTCTTCCCCTTGGCCAAGCCTTCAATCGACCGGATCACTCTGCTGTTCATGTGTTTGAAGAAGGTCAAAGATATCGGGGATTCACTGGACAATGTGGAGTCGGTTGATCTCAAGCTCATCGGTGCAGCTTCTACAACTACTGAACTCTTGACACCGTTGTCTTCATCACGCACGGATACAATTGCCAATAGAAAGGTGGCTGTGGAAGCAGTACGTCCTTTATTAACCGGCAAGACTATCAAGTTTGTTACCAAGATTTTACGCAAGCTGCACCGTGTTACTCCTAGCGCCATGGTCATGATTTACATCAACGATCTGCTCACGGGTATCTGGAGGGAACATGGCAACAGTACTGGAGCATTGTCTGCAGATCTGGCTGTCTACGCGTACGAGTCGTGTGCGCCTTGTCTCTCAGTCCTCTCGAACGAGCACTTGATGCTGTTTCATTATTTGTTCCTTGATGGATCAAGCGACAAGGCTCCCCCAGAGTTTGTGGCTCATCTGAACGTCGAAGAGGAATTCTACGGCCAGTCACTCAGTGGTCTGCAGCACTTCGGCCCACTGTTGATACCTCAGAAACGGGTGGAGCTTGTGGCAGATACACTCACGCTGTTCCAAACGAAGTACAATTCGTGGCAGAATTCCGGATCGCAGTCAAATGTTTCGTCAGCATCGTCCACTTCGTCTTCGTCTTCTGCATCGTGGGACCCCACACAGTTCAAGAGGAAGGAACAGGAACTGCACTATCTGGAGCGTGAACTGGCAGAGAACGTGTGTTGTTTGGTGCTGAGTGAAGTCAATCAGAGTGGCTTGGCATTCGATGCTGAGGCACAGACGTTGCAGTCTGTGGTATCAAGTTTGAAGGCCTGGTATGCAATGGACTCTTTGCAGCAGACCGCTAACGAAGGAGTCCTTCACAGTACTGTGTTAATGGAGCTTTGTCAACGTGTAGCCTCTGTGGAGCTTGCAAGTCTCGTCATGGAGTTGACACTGCGGGCTAGTGGTACCAAGGCCAGTAGCGAAGTTGCGACGAATGTGATAGCGCAGTGCTATCAAAATGCTGTGGTTGATTTAGTCCAGCGGTGTATGGATTCTCATGACGATGGAGCAAAGACTGTTCCCTGGGTGGAGCGGTTTGTATGGTCGTGGGTTACGGATGCAAGCGCTCCCAACAGCAGTCTATTGACTGAGCTTGAGCACTACCTTGAAGCTACCTGCAGTGCAGGAAAGGCTAGCTCATGTGTAGTGTACGAGCGTATTGTAACGCTGTTATCGCAGTCACCATCTACACTACTGAAGGAGATCGGATTGAGTCGGCTTGGAGAGATACAGACCCCAGCAGACGAGAATGAACAGAGCTCAAGTGTCGTGGTTGGAGTGCGTGACGCAGTGCTGACTCAGTGGGAACAATTGATCGCTACTCGGGAAGAAAACCACAACTGGGTAGAAGCAGCAGTTCTCAGCTACGTGCTAGTAACTCGACGCACGGATGTTGCCAAGTGGCACTTCGGGCTTCATGTCAAGGCAGTGTGGTCTGCGCTACTGACCAAGCACAAGCTGGATGAAAGTGAAGATGCACTACGCATTTTTGAAGTCCCAAGTCTCGAAATCTCGAACCATTTCGCTGCTGTGTTTGAAGAACTATTAGCCTTCATAGAAGTGTGTGCTAGCGATGACAACCCGAAGGCTTTGAGATTTGCGGAGATGGCTACGGTGGCATTGAGTAACGTACTGGTGCGTCACGATGAGCTCCGTAGCGGATCTGAAGGTACTGCACAACGCAGTGCTTCAGCGTGGCAGCAAGAGCAACAACGTGCAGTTCAATCACGTGTTCAGACGCAGTTCCAAGTAGGCACAGCGATGGAGAAGGCGTTGCTTCCTAATGAGCAGGACGCGACGTGCTGGTCTGCTCTCTTTGCACGGGGCGTCTGGGGATCAGGTCTATTGAGTTGGTACGCTACTCACGCCTACGCAGAGCTCAGTAACGAAGAAGAAGTGACAGAAGCGGTCATCTTGGTGCACTGGGAGGCCAACAACCTCGAACTCGCCATTCAACTGCTGTTGATGTGTCCTTTTGATGCTCTAAGAGCGAAGCACGTCGATCGCGCTTTGTCAGTTGTACGACAACTGCAACAAGGATCTCGTACCTGGTCTACAGTCATGGAGCTCACACTGCTGCGTTTCGACGTGGCTGTATTGTTGCAGCACGGTCTACACTCGTCGATTGTCGCTTTTGTATTGCAAGACAGACCGTCAGCGCTCTGGACATCCAGCGGTGCCTACGTCGTGTGTGCGCTGGTGACACAGTGCGAGTTTGCAGCTGCTGGACGTCTAACGTGCGCTCTGCGTCACGCTCATCCGCTGCTCTGGGACGTGGAGAACGCTCGTCTATTGCTGTCTAACTACCTCCGATCACTCGCTACGTCGTCTGTGCAGAAGAGTACCAACTTGCAGCACGAAGTGTACGTCCAGACAACACGTCGGCTTACAGATGCACTCCTCTAGAGCAGCATAGACAGAGCTCGTTGTATGTAAACCAAATAGCAGCTCACTGTTGTATGAATCGGAGTCTCCTGCGTCTGTATCATTCTATACGTTGAGTTTGAGCAGCTCCACCACATGAGGGTTCCGCCAGTCCTTACTAGGGTCTTCCAAGTGCTCCTCAAAGTCCACGACGTCCTCTTGCACACTCTGCTTCAGTCCTTGAGTCACCGTCTTGGTCGCCCCATCCGCCACCTTCAGTCGGTTCTCTACCTTCGTCCAGCCACGTTTCACGTCCTTCAGCAGGATCTGAAGCCCCGTCTTGGACTCACTGCTAAGCTGCTGGTTGTCCAGCTAGTTCACCACATTATAAACATCAATGTAAACTACAAGTAGCTGCCACAAGAGCTGATAGACGAACGCACCACCAAGACGCAAGCTCTCGAACAGTTCTGCTCCACCTTGTCCGCAACCTTCTCGGCGAAGTGGCTGAGTCCATTGCCAGAATCAGATGGAGAGTACCCGCTTCCGGAATAGTAGAGGCCCACGATCTGCAACTTTTGACTCTTTTGGCAATACGCGTCCACCATGGCGCATGCCACTTCCAATAGCGGAGCCAGCGGCGCCTCGTGGTGGAATAGCGGCACAGCGTCCGAGATGGAGAAGCCCTGACCTTGCTCTGTGCCTAGCAGCAGGCCACACACAGCGTTCGCGGGCCGCTTGGCTGCATGAAGCACCAGCTTGACGTACGTCTGCGTCGACACCGAGTAGTCCATGGATATCGAGGTCTTGACTGAAACAATGTATGCTGCAAGGGGAGTCATTCAGGTGCTCTTGTAAGGAGATGTAACGAGTTGAAGTGTTCTTACATAGAAATGCCAGTGTAATGAGGGAAAAATAGTGACCCACACTTCAGTTTGTGTGGCTCTGGTGTGGCTCATTTCTGATTCCTGTCCTATGCCAAAGTCTCTGGTGCTGTAAGCGCGCCATCGATCTACAGTCGCGAATAACACGAGCTATGGCCATGCAGAGCAAGAAAAAGTTCCGGTGCTCGCCTTCAGTCACTTCGTCGTCATCGGATTCATCGGACTCGTCGTCATCGTCGTCTTCGTCTTCCGACAGTGATGACTCGGACACGTACCCCACGTCGACTATCCCACGCTTCCCGCCGGTGCCAGCTCCTGTGTATCCCGAGAAAGTCGAGCGTGCGCTATACAGCGCCAAGAAGAAGCATCGATCTGGTATTGCACCTACTAATAGCTAAGACTCTTTGGGTTTATAACTGTCGATGATTTTGGTGGTAGATATCGACCCGGAGGCCTGGAATCGCGAGGGATTCGCAGGTTCAAATGTGTGCGACTTGCCACTGGACGAGTCCAATCCAATTAAGCGTGAACATTGCAGTGAATTGAGTGTGAAGCGGTTCATTGACGAGTACGAACGTCCAGCTGTGCCTCTGGTTATCGACGGAGTACCAGAAGCTGACGGATGGGGTGCCTTAAAGCACTGGTCAATGAAGAAACTGAGGAAAAACTACAAGCGAGTGCAACTGAAATGCGGCGAGGATGACTACGGCAAGTCTATTCGAATGAAGTTCAAGTACTTCGTGACGTACATGAACAACCAGACAGATGATAGTCCGCTCTACATCTTCGACAGCACGTTTGATGATCACAAGGACACCAAACCATTATTGGACGACTATAAAGTGCCCAAATACTTTCCAGAAGATCTGTTCTCATTGGTCGGCGAGGACAGACGACCGCCGTATCGCTGGTTCCTGGTCGGACCTAAGCGCTCTGGAACCACATTACACTTGGACCCACTTGGTACCAGTGCATGGAACACTCTGATCGTCGGACGCAAGCGCTGGGTGCTTTTCCCGCCGCACTTACCCAAGAACCTCGTGAATGGTAAGAAACATATCCGTGGTGACGAGGACGACGAGGCAGTCAACTACTTTATGGACTTACTACCGCGAATTAAGCGTGCTAACGCGCCGGAGACTCTGCAGTGCATCGAGTTCATGCAGTATCCCGGTGAGACGGTGTTTATCCCCGGTGGCTGGTGGCATGCTGTGTTCAACGTGGACGATACGGTGGCAGTCACGCAGAACTTCTGCAGTTCTCAGAACTTCCCCGCCGTGTGGCGCAAGACTCGCAGCGGTCGTAAGCGCATGGCCGTCAAGTGGCTGAAAAAACTGGAGACGCACAATCCGGAGTTGGCAGCATTGGCCACTGAGCTCAACCAGAAGGACAAGTTCGTCATGTATAGCAAAGAGAGCAGCAGTCGCTCGTCTTCATCGAGTTCGCACAAGAGGAAGAAGAAAAGCGACCGTGATGAACTAGACGAGACCTCACGAGACCACCACAGTGGAAAGAAGAAAAAGAAATGCTGCTGAGCACTAGAAAATGGGGAACTGGGTCGTGTAGGTTGGCATGAATAGACGTACGCATGAGATTTTTGCAACAATCAACAGATAGACACCGACAAGTGACACCTTACGCTACACTACGCACAGTTTGTGGCCCTATCGAGCAGCATCCGGACGTTCTGGTAACTAAGCCCCACTTCCGTGACAAGACTCAGGTCCGGACGGGCCTTAGGAAGCCAGAGAAAGTCAGGATGATCCGACTGCGAGTCTTCCACCCACTCCCCACCAAGGATGTTGTAGTCGTTGTCGAGTTCAAGGAGGTACTTGTACGTCTTGCTGTTCTCATACTTCGAAGCTCTACCAGAACTCACAAGTCCCCCGTCTTCGAAAGTCTCAACCATCCAAGACACTGTGGTCTCCACGTACATGATCCGTTGAGCTTCGTTGTTGAACGGGTACGTCGGTACTTGAAAGTACTGGTTAGCAGCGTCGCTAGGTGTCATTTCCCTTTGAGTGAGCACCTTGTAGCTGTAAATGGGCTGATTCCAGACCTCCGCACCGGCGGTGACGTCCATGACAACAGAAGCGTTGAACCGCCCGATGATGTTGGCTAGCGCGACGTGCATGAAGCCTGGACCGATATCGCGACGCGAGGAATCAGAATAGCGACCATACTCGTCAGTGCTGTCACCGCTATCAGGCCCGTAGAATCGTGCACCGGTGAAGACTGTAGCGAGGCTCGATCCATCGTAGACCTCAGATATCAGAGCTTTGATGTCCATCGGCTGGAACGTTACACCATTGTAGTCGACAGCACAGTTCGGTTCGGGTTCAAGTAGAGCTGCTGGAGCCCAGGCATGGCAGATGCCGTACCAGGTCGGGATACAGTAGCCTCGAGCCTCTCCATCACGTCGAGCACAAACGCTGCCATCGCCTTTGCTAGCACAGTCCCAGTTCGTCCAGCACGAAGTACTAGACGCAGCCATCGATTCGACTCCAGTGGATTTCGAGACGCTCGCCATTAATGCATCCGGATCCAGACCGAAGGCACTGGCATACTTCTCAGTGGCACTAGGCTCGCTAGCGGATTTCCAACGGTAGTTGATACCGTCGAGATAGATAGCCCAGTAGCTACTGGGCCACGGCATGACGTAGTATGCCGCATTGGAGGCCAAGTTGTTCACATTGAGCTCCAAAGACGTACCAAAGTGGCTTTCCAGCTTCTGGATATCCGACGTGGTTTCTTCCAATGCGCGTTCATGGACAAGGCCCAACATGGATCCATTGCTAACGACTGAACCCTTGGAACTCTTGTACACAGCGGACTGTTTGGTAGAGGATGAGCTCTTGGAAGTAGTCGAGGTGGTGGTACTCTTCTTGCCACCGTTGTTTGTAGTGGTTGTGCTCGTGGTAGAGCTGCTGTTGGAGCTGTGGAACGTGGTGACCTTGTATTCGGTAACCTCGTACGTGAGGACACTCAAGTCCGTACCAGGGGCAATACCACCGAAGGCAGGACTGGTGTGCGAAAGTGACGTAGCACTGGAGACGATGGTCACCGGATTGTTTGCGAACGGTGTACCTGTTGCTTCAGGTAGCAACAAACCGGCGAGTGTTGCTGCTTTGGCAACGAAAGGTGTCGAAAGGTACCGAGTCGGCCTCATGATCTTGGACAACTGCGGTGAGGAATGCAACTTACAAAATGGCAAACGTGAAGCCGTGTCACGCTGCAGATACCCTCATGAAGATCGCTATCCTTAGGACAAGAGCAAGGAGAAGCAGTGCTCGGTGTTCGACAGATGTCGGGGTACTGGTAAAGTCGACTTGGTAACTCCAGAAGGCATTCAATGTGATCCAGTTTCTCTCAATGGCGGATACGTTAACCCTGGAAGGAATAGAGCACGCATCGCCTTTGTGGACCAGAACGAAATTTGCTTTGGGCACTTGCTGACAGCCTCGACCTCTGCAGAAGCCGGAGTTTACCAGCTACCAGTCGGCGGTTCTTATGCTTCAAGGAGATTGTCACCAGCAATATCCACCGGCAGCGAATGACCCTCCTTTGCTGAACTACATCTAGTGAGCTCTTGACGTCCACCCAGTACCAGCAGCAGGCTTATTCTAAGACTAGAGTCGGACAATTGCCGCAATATGTGCTGAAAGCTCGCAGACGACGACGAACTCCTCACTGGTATCCAAATACTGCAATCTGCAGCATCTCGGCGTCATAATATATCGTTGGTCCAAGCCTTCCAATGTCACCTCTGTCTGTCTGAAAGTATGAACACCCAGTGGAGCTCTAATGTATCAATGCCCTGAACTTAAAAACGTTGCCACACACATTGAAGAGACGTCTTGAATTTTGCTAAGTGAGACTTTAAACCAGCTGTGGAACGCCGCGCTTTTGTCGGTCCAATGCACCGTCAAGCATACAAACTTCAAGTGATCGTAGTTCAGAACATGTCAACGGCTGGGGGATGACCTTGTATGCAATCTGTCGCGATCACACAACGATCCACCGAAGCGGACGGCGCTCGAAGCCGAGAGCCAAGAGCAGCAGACATAACTGCATGCATGGAGAAGATGGGCAGCTAAAGCTGTGCGCATGTCGAGCACACGAAAATTCAGTGGGGTTGGGCGCCTCTCACTTCCCAACTCGAACGCTTGAGACCACATTGCTCAAGCGAAAGCTCTAGCAGCTTAGAAGCCTACCACTTATTCACCTTCACAGGTCCGACCTCCTCCATCGCCATGATTTTCGCTCGCTCCATCGCTCTTTTCGCTGGTTTGGCTCTGGCTTCTACTGTCCAAGGAGCTACGATTCTAGGCGGCTACACGCAGAAGAACGCAACCAGTGACGATATTGAGCTCCTCACACAGGCGGCAAGCAACGCCAGCACATACAACGAGGACGTGGACACGAGGATCTGCCTAATTGCTATCGAGAACCTCGAGACGCAAACGGTGGCTGGCACCAACTACAAGTTCCAAGTGGCTGGATGCACCGTGGATACAGACGAGGAGCTGGGCGCCTGTGATGACCGCAATTGCGAGTACTCCAGCTACGACATCATCATTTTCTCCCAACCATGGACCGACACGCTCGAAGTGACGTCCATCACGCTGGTGGAGTAAGCTCCTGGCAATTACATTCCAGACCACCTACTTTATAAACGCCGCTTCTAGGTTGAATATATTGATTGATGACTAGCTCACAAATAAACATCGGATTCGCAGTTTTCTGTTGAAAATGAAGAAGTACTTCAGAGTGGGAAGACAATACCAAGGCTACAAAACTACGATTATTTTGATAATAGTAGTCTTGTAGCCTTGTAGTCGGTACGGTACTAGACCGATCCGATTCTGGCGAAATTATCGACTACGAGTACATTTTATTTTAATACTGTACAAGTCCGCGCGCGCGAAGGAGCTCTGAAATTTACAACGCCACACTCTAACGCTTTGTAAGTGGTAGACCGTGTTTTCGCTTGTGTCAGTAGCACGGTGTGACCGCCTCGTTGAAGGAGAAATATTGTGGTACGTCGATTTTTCAAACGTGGTTCTGGTCAAGTAGCGGAAGCAACAACAACAAAACTTCTATTGGGTTACTTTTGCAAACTTATCTGGTTGTAATGCTATAATTCCTGTGAAATTTTGTTAAAGTTTATTCTTGACTTTTATTGTTCTCGTCGCCTTTCAAGCTCTATCTGCTGATCACCCTGGGCGGCATGCCCGATTGTGATTGTGTCGCTGGTCACCTTACACGGTTTTTCGTGAACTGGCACTGTTCAAGCTGTATCTGGGCATAACCCTGGGCGGCATGCCCGATTGTGTCGCTGGTCACCTTACACGGTTTTCGTGAACTGGTCTAGCATGCAAATATCGAGAGACTCTTAGGCGAGAGCTCGAGCAGGGTCGGAAAAATAATTGCAGTTCATTAAACTATTGGATTTTACAACAAAATAATTAGTACTGGACAGGTCTGATCTCAATACAATAAAAATGACCCAGTTATTGGCAATAAATTCATAAGAAGAACGTCTGAGCAAAATTGGAAGAATATGCCATGTTTTGTGAAAATGAGCAAAGATATTAAAAAAAAAACAAATTGCTGTAGTATTCCACTAATACAATAATTTTTATTGTTGCTGTTTACAACATTGAAATTTATATTATTGCCAAGCAAAGGCACACTTTTTTTTACTCTATTGGGCGGACTCCTTAGCTCGAGCATACAGCTTTTGACGCTTTAATATCCCGAGAGTGGGAAAACCATCGCAGTGAGTCATACTTTCGGGCCATATATGATTATTTTCTCTTCTGTACCGCCTCGTTTCTAGGTCACCAAGTTCCATTCATGCCCCTGGAGAGGGCTCATATGTACAATCATGGATCACCACCCACAGCAACTCCTTGCGCCATGCTGCCGATTATGGAACTTCTCAATCAAGAGGTGCCTTCTTGTTTGGCGTTTCTTTATGAATGCTGCCGTGAACACAGTAGTATTGTGTGCTGGACCAGAGCTACTTTTTTTTAGACTGGTGTACGCTGAGACGAGTTACGTCTAGCAGCTGTGATTCGATGGGATGACTGGGTGAACGATTCCAAAAGCTGGGTGATTGCTCGTTTCGTTACCGAAAATTTCGCTTAGTAAGTAAATTACAACGAGTGTCAATTCAATGTCGAGCGAGCAGAGTGCAAGCAGCGTGAGCATCGGTGATTCAATTCTCGCTAGATATGCACGATTACAGTGAAATTTGCTAGCAATTGTATTGATATCTCGAGTCTTCACCTTGAAGTTAAATTATCGCGACATTCAGACCCTCAAGCTTGGGTGATTTGAATGTTATTGAGGGTTTATTAGATATCACAGTGCGGTTTTGAGCATTGCTTTTTTTTTTTTTTAGGTCTACTCGATTTTCTGAATTTAGAGCTACTTCTGGTTTGAGCGGAAAGTCTGATCGCCGAGATACTCTGAAAATAAATTTTGTGAGAATTACCTCTCAAAGCAAGTATTGGTTACGGGCTCTCTTATTTTATGCAGTATGTTCGTTAGCAAGCAAAATATGAGTCCTTTCCAGAGCATCGGATAAGTAGAATCGAGAGTCTCAGTCAGGGCACGGCTGTTTTGAAGGTTACAAGAGTGGTATTTTTGAACTCTCACTTGAGTATGAGATTTAAAATACTATTCTTTGAAATAATTGAGACAGCGTTTGCAAGTAACGTTAATGTAAATGTATCGGCACATTT
>NW_008648989.1:2918121-2919130 GCF_000247585.1 Phytophthora nicotianae INRA-310 | reverse complement strand
CGTAAATGTTACTTAACAGGATCCATCTCCCAAATTGCAAATATTTGCAGCATGACTGGCATCGTCTTTGTATTGCGGAGGCTTTGCTGAAAAACTACCGGATGGAATCCGAGCGGCCTACCTGGACCAAGTTGCTGGATGCTGCATCATCATTTGTGATCTTGGGCTTTGCTGGTCCCTTGCGCCAGCCTCGCGCTATTATACTATATGGCAAAATACAGAAGCATTGTTCCTGGAGGCGTGCTTCTCGAACGGATCCTATGTCATTCTTCAATCCACCGGTTTCCTGCAGCCACAAAGAAGAATACCGTCCCTGAATACACTCTTTCTGTCGCTCGGTTTCGCGCTACTAGCTGTACCTGCCACACACGCAACGACGGCAAACAAGTGGTTTGAGGCCAACCCAACGGAATCGGACACGAAACTCTTCTCTTCGGCATTGGAGGACTTGACCATCTACAACCCCAACATTGCGGAATTTATCTGCTCGCGAAGTGTGGAAGCTCTCTATAAGAAAGCTCCCTCGCGCGGCGTTACGAGCTACAACTTCGTGGTGAACGGTTGCCTGGTGAGAAGTGAGTATGTCGGCCGTTGTTTCGATTCCTTCTTCTACCCAGAGTGCGGAAACTTCGACGTGCTCATTACGTCTGGATCGAAGAACAAGGCACTGGAGGTGAAGTCTATCAAGGTTCACAAGGTGAAGGCAAAGGCGACGAAGAATTAAAGGTGATACACTGCCCGATCCGGCTACTTCTCAAAGCAAACAACCGTGTTATGTTTTTCACGATTTAACGTAAGCCCAATACAATGTGTCGTGGATGTATGGAATGTAAATGTAGTGAGATCATGGTGAATGCTAGTAATACAATTGTTCTAGTCTGAAACCTGCTATTGCAGAGATCGCCTGGATGGCAGGATATATACTAGGTCACTGACGACTTTGGTCACGCCATAATCATTGACTTTGGTCGCGTGACCAATCCAGCTGATCACGTATTAGCGCGTGTCC
>NW_008648989.1:2912608-2914901 GCF_000247585.1 Phytophthora nicotianae INRA-310 | reverse complement strand
AAAAAAAAAAACGAAGCCATACGTTATTGTGCGATACTCTTTGAATGAACAGCGCACGCAAATTGGCTACAGACTTCGGTTGAGTATTGCTTCACTTAAGTGCGATAACCCAACAAATTTGTCCTTAAAAAGAGGGCGAAATAAGTTGCAACAGCGTCATATTACGCGTGATTTTGTCGTTAAGGCCCAGATTATATGGATAAAAATTGAGACGATAAGGAATTGTCTCGGTCTGATATGACAGCTGAGACTGCTGACGCCACTTTGTATTTTTTTTTTACTTGATAATACTATTGAATTTGAATACTTTTGTCCTATAGTAAAGGACAAATCGACTTCCGGGTAGGCATCCCAGACACGTTGTAGTTTGGCACTTCCCTCAGCAACGCCTCGGTTAAACAGAGAATTGCCAACACGTTATTGAGAGCTAATAAAAAGCTACATTTCAATATACATCCACATGAGCATCTACCAAAACTGGGGCATCCAGTTTTTGTTCTCTTATTTGTCTTTTTTTTTCTTGTTGGAGATAAGGACTATAGCCGGCGCAGCGCTGTTTCATTTCAAAATTGCAGGGAAAATGGTCACTCAAATAAGGCCAAATCAACAAATTTGGCCAGAGTCTACCGGATACGAGATTACATCAGCTTGATTACACAGTTTCTGAAAAAAAAAAACGCTTCTCTACATTCTCAACTAATTTGACACTCTGGGCTTCACGGTAAGCGTTAACCGATGAGAAATTTTCAATTCTTGTTGTGTGAAATTGGAGATTTCATTATCCAAGCGCTTCGTGAGAAATATCCATTATTTTACTTCTGAAAATTAGTCTGAAATGTTGTCTAAAATTTCAACATTTGTTATTAGTATTATATTTTAAGAAAATTGTGCGCAGTATCACCATATCTGCAGTTCGCTCACTCTATCTGTTACTGCGTCGCTCATGACGATGATGATACATGTACTGGTTCTTCAGCAGCATCATTCTCATTCAGCATCCTCTTTATTTGCGTTAGTATCAAGATTCTTGTGTCATGCGTCGTATTCGAGCCAAGGAAAATGCCGGAGCTGATGCAGTCTCATTGACGTTGAGCTACAATTTGCAATAAATTACAGTATTGTGCCAGCGAAATTTTTTGATTTAGTAATAAAACCGCAACAGTCGAAAAATGTCTGATTATTGTAAACACAAAATGAAACACCAACGATAATGACCGGATCGCTTCGGTTTATTATCGTTAGTACTGATCAGTGAGTCGCCCCTGGCTTGTATACACGCTGACACGAGTATACATGTGCTCATTCGTACATCCTCATCCACCTTGGCTGGCTGATTTTACTTGGAGTTGCTTGCTCCAAATCGTCCGCCTTGCTAGTCATCACTTTCAGTGTGGCGCGAAATTGCCGTTACTTTAAGGATGTCGTTTTTCGGCTGAGAATAGACAACGACGTGATAGCGCCCCGCATCAGAGCAACCGGCCTTGTCGGGGCAATAACCCACGTCTTCCTTTCCGCTAACAGGGCAACCGTACACACAGAAGCTGTAGTCGGTACCAGATTGAGAGTTGAAATCGTAGTTATGAGGGTCGTTGGCGTTCTCTTCCATCGTTTTCTGAGTCTCCACGCTCTCCACTTCCAAGGCACATATGAAGACGTTGACATCGGAAGCGTATGTGCGCCCGTTGCTCAATGCTACCTGCAGCATGTTCGCATCTGCTTCAGTGATGGTAGGCTTCGTAGAATTCATGTCTTGAGCTGCTGAGGAGACCAACTGCATCAGCGCTAGAATGAACGACGCAGATACTCGAAACGAAGGCATTTGGTGAATAGGATGCGGGTCTTGAAGCTTGCTGGAGCTGAAAGAAATTTGAGAATGAAAAAACTAAACAATGAGGCAAGCGTATCAGCAGCGATGCCCTTCTTTCATTTGTAGAGGCGTGCATATTCGTGCACAACAATCTGGCACTGAAGACCTCCACTAACTTGAACTAGTTACGTGCAATGCTTTGCTGCGTTGACTTTTGTCATGGAAAAATCTGTCGATTGGGTTTTATCCCTCACTAGTTGTGACATTGCCTATCCAGGGAATACTTTTCTTTCCTATCTATGTACATTGAACTTTAGTTTTATTATTGTAGAACCGTGACTAAACGTATTACGTAGATGGATCAAATAGATCGATTCAACTATGACGTACGCTTTACGTAGGAGATTGAGCGCGTGACAAATCCAGCCCCAATTCGTTTTTCCCGCTAGTGAAGAAGTGATACTATCCCATAACCGGGGGGGGGGG
>NW_008648989.1:2907463-2910433 GCF_000247585.1 Phytophthora nicotianae INRA-310 | reverse complement strand
CTACCAGTGTCTGCTGCTGCTTCACCGTTCGTCGATAACTTTTCGGATATCCAGAATACAGGACTCTCCGATTGCGTTTCGCTTGCTTCATGGCGTTATATCTCGCAATTACCACCGTCATTACGAGAAAAAAGCCGAGAATCACCACCACAGGCAGCACCAACTGACGATAAACCGCAGTCGCTGCAGAGAACAGTGTTTGCTCGGCTGATACGTACCAAGCCAGCATCCGCTTCACTGTGCTTGTACGCTCAGCACTATCTGAAGGTACAGTATTGCTCTTTGCCGAGTCAGAACTTGTCTCTTTCATCAAGTCTCGGTCCTTCTCCCGCATCTTTTCGATCTCTTGTTGGAGTTGTTGTTCCTTCTCCAATATTTGTAGCTGCTCCACAACTCGCTGCTTTTCTAGTTCCTGTTGCTCCAATTCCTGCAGTCTCTTTACCTCCTTCTCCTCCAGTTCCTTCTTCATCTGTCGCTGACTCTCCAGCTCCTGTAACATCTCCAACTCTCTCTTAACTTTCATCTCTTGCTCTTTCTGTAACTCCAACTCGTTTTGAACTTCTAATTCCTGTTCTTCCTTCTCCTCTCTGATCTTCTGTAGAGTTTGCTCGTTCTTCTGCGTAGCCTCTCTGAGTCCATGCAGCGTCTTCTTCCACGTCGTGACGTTCTCCACCGCCTCCTGCCGCATCCGATCCACCTCTTGCATCGCCGACTCCATCTCCTTCTGCACTTCTTCCTGTATGACAGCCAACTTGGCCCGCGTCTCCAGTGAGAACAGCTGCAACTGCGTGTTCTCCAAGGAGAAGATCTCTGTCATTTGCTGCGCTGCACTCAGCTGCTTCTCCACAATCAGGAATGCGCGCTGTGTCTCCTCCATCTTGGCTGAAACGAGTTGGTCCAGCTCATCCACCGGACTGCCCCCACATATGCTCCCCACACACAGCAGCAGCACACCGCACATACACTTGATATTCGCCATCACTTGTTTGAATTTGAACAGGAATCGTTATTCACGTGGTGCACATCAAATTGATGTCCACCACATTTTTTTGTAGTAGATTGCCTGTGACTTAAGCTTGGTATACTGCAGACGTACTGGGGCAAAACCTCCCGCGTTAGTTCCTTGTGTCTCCAGTTCAGCGACCTGAATAAGAAAAATCATTCTAACAAATTTTCGCAGTGAAAAACCAGATTATTGGCGCTTTCACCACCTTCGAGTTGCCTGACACAATACCGGCTGCAGATTGTTTCTTTTTCTAAAACAAATTTTAGGTAAAAAAAAAAAACTGTTAGTAGGAAAAAAATATGTTACTTACCGCAGACTTGCCGACGCATTCAGACCGCGTAATTTACGCGTGAGTGACTGCATTTTGTCCAATATGGACTCGTAGCTCTCCATGTATTCCACCACTGCCAAGCTCAGTCTATGACTGGCGCACTCCACAAACGGCGCCTTCATCAACGAAGCAATGCAGCCATTTGTTGCGCAATTGTCAGCAACAATGTAGAGAATGTCGGACAGCGAGCGCTTGAAGAACCACAAAATCATGCGTAGAAAGGCTACATGAGCCATGGCAGAGTGGTTAACGATGTCGTCGTCCGCTAGGGTGGACATGGCGAGCAAAATCTTCTCCATCTTACCGTCGTGACCAAACACGGCGAACACAGCAAGGTAGTGTTCGGAACGGAAAGTCCACCCGTCCCACACAATGCCAAATCGTTTGGGAAGAACATCAGCAATGATATCTCCTAGCGCCTTGGTTAGAAGTATCATGTGGGAAAAGTTAGGGAGCACCCTGAGCGGAGCACCCGAGCAGAAAAAGTGTAAGCGCATGGCGTTAGTAAGTTGAAGATCTAATAAAACTATCCTTGTTTTTGATAAACATTAAATCGTGTAATATGCGATATAAAATATTTTACCACCACACTAGAAAACAAGTCATCCCGATCCCGCTGCCCAGCGTACCCCCATGCTCGGGGTGGTAGAAATGCGTTTTGGAAGTCTTCAGCGTTTTGTCGAGAAACGCTTGAAATGTTAACGATCTAGCGTTTGTGTCAGCCGTCAATTCAGTTTGTCCTGACAATTCAAACCCTGATGGATCGCGTCGTGTGCCACTAACGCCGTATCCAGCTTGGTGAGGCCGTGGCTGTTCACATGTTCGTTGTCGTTTAGTCCTTCGAACAGGTTCAACCACTCGGTCGGTAACCACGCACAGGTACCAGTGTCTGTCGAACTGCTCTGGTAAGAGCTTCAGTCGTTTGATCTAGTACCTTGCACTACCAATTTACGCGCCATTTTCCACAATTTGTGAGTTTCCTTCAGAGCGTGCACGGAAATATTTTTGGGAGAACAAGAGAGTCTTCATCGGCCATTATCATGGTAGCGTAGATTTTAGATGTTGAAACTCCAGCTTTAGCCTGCAAAGAGACTAAATGAGACGTGGACGTGCCTTCAGTGGTCCTTCGTCGTGCATCACGTTGTCTGTGGGTAACATGGACACGGACGTCTGAAGCAGCAGGATGGTTATGGGTCTGACTGCCGTCCTTTGTATGTACAATTCGCCACGGTCCAGTTGGGGCCGATGTATCGACCGCCACAATACTTAGGCGCATTTTACAACCACAGCGCTTTGACGTTACCATTGGGCGCTGGCGGTCTGCATCCTTAAGTTTTCTTGTATTTTCGGCTTACCAGCCCGGTCACATTCGTACAAGCGGCAGCGGACTTTTCCATCTCCATTTAGAGCCAAGTTTTTCCTTGACACATTATTTCGATGTGCTTTGATCCAAGCATGAATCGCGGCTTTGGCAGCTTCTTCAGACTCGTACTCCATTTCGGGTGGCGCGGGGAGATGATGCTGCTGCTGTCCGTTCACCTCACTCGGCGATAATTCAATCTCAGTCGAGGAAGCAGATGCAGGAGCGGACATAGTGGATCGAAGGTTGGTGGTGTCTAGCTGTAAAATATTG
>NW_008648989.1:2867478-2899569 GCF_000247585.1 Phytophthora nicotianae INRA-310 | reverse complement strand
TTGGCACAGGCCCATGTAGGTCTGGCAATTGAATGGGGTTAACCCTTGTAAGTCGTACCGAGATATCCACATTTCCTCCTAGTGCAAGGTTTCTAGGAGAAACTTGCTGCTATTGGTACATGTTCACTTATTATTCGAAATGTGAGGACTCTGGCTCATGAATCGTGTATTTCGCAAATGAACGAGATTTAAACATACTCAAACACTTAGTGGCTATCTTTTTAGATAGCTTGGCCGTCGAGGTATGGATGCATTCATAAGGACTTACTTCGACGCCTTGATCGACTGCACCTTAGGTTTCTTGGACTTCGACTTTGTGGTGAGTACGACGTTGTAGTTGCCACATCCAGGAAAGGTGGTCAAGTCGGGGCAACTACCCACAAACTCGGGGTCCACCTTGCATCCGGTCACGCTGTAGTCGTAAGTGTTCTTCTTAACTTCTACCTTGTTCACCTTGTAGAGACAAATGAGCGTGGAGGACTTGTAGGAGTCCACATCGTTCAACGCCGTAAGCAACATGCTTTTGTGTGCTTCAGTTCCGTTGTTCGACTGGTGCGGAGTTTCTTGCTGAGTGTTCGACTGGTGCGGGGATTCTTGCTGTGTGTTCGACTGGTGCTGAGTTGCGTCTAGGGCGTTTGAAGCGGCCAGCAGTGCCAAAGCAAAGAAAGCGGTAGCGATGGAAGTCAGGGAGGGCATAGCTGTACTGGGTACTTGGGAGTTGGTAGGCTTGGTCGAAAGCGAGGAAGTTCGAGAATGACAAGTCCTTAGTTTAGGACACTGCAGCGATTCGAGCTGTCGGATGTCGTCGTGCGAGCGCAAAGCTTTTAATCAATCCCGCTGTTCAACATGCTGTGAACGATATCGTTGCGATGAAGCAGATTGTGGTCAACAAAAACCTAACCGTGGCAATTGTTGTGGTATAAGGTGTGGTTGACTCGACATGGAATGAGAGCACACGACGATGTGTGCCTGGCATACGCTGCCTGCTTCAGCCAGCAAAGCTCCATGTATGAGCAAGCTTACCGTAACCATTCACTGATTCGGGCCACAGTTTGTGGCCTTGCAATTACGACCATGCGACCAAAGCTACATTGATAGCATATTACGGGGAGAACAGCTTTAGCTGGCTGAACAGCCTAACCGTTGTTATTACAGCTGTCAGAGCAGGCTTTACAGTTAATTCGCAAATGTCGCCTGAGTCCGGCGCTTAGCTAACCGAACACAACTATGTACATCTTGTGCCTGGTATTCTTCGCACAAAGTTGCCTGAAGAAGCGATGTGCGGTACTTATAATAAAATTATCCTGAATTTCATTTCGCCTCTGCCCAAAGTATTCCTTAGAGTGATATTGATTCCAATCTAGTGGGAACAGTGGTAGGCCGCCGTGCCCACCACTGAGCTAGAAGCGATGAGAACAGCATCAGAATTGTTTGTGAAGTTATCTGCAAAGAAGAGCCGTCACCGAAGTAGTAGAAAAGCGATATCAAACAGAACACTTTGAAGATTTTAGCACATGTCGATAATAGCTGCAAGGACACGGCTATCAACGTCTCGTTATTAATACCTAGTCAGCTCCAATGCATGCAATGAACACAATCTTGCTAAACAATCCCTCTCAGATTTTTCGGCACAATGATGTCGGTTTTTCTGCCCGAAAAGCGTCCTGTATGTCGATTCTCTCACCTGCCCTGCGCAGTGCCCTGCACGCTGTGGAGCTCGGCGCTAGGCCCGCTTACACAAATACCGCATAGCCCTGCTTCGTGGTCACAGGTTTGTTTTGGCTACGCGCGCTCGCATCTTTAGTTGGCCATAGTATAACCAAATCAAAATTTTGGACATTTAGGACAACTTTAGATCAGAAATTCTACGCACTTTTAAAAGCGTCACCCTGTCTAATATATGCTACCGCCGACTATACTTAAGTAGTCAATTCAAAATAACGTCACTGCAAAAGGCAACTAAAGCATCGCCTCTAATTTTACATCTCACATCATTCTTTAAAAAAATGTCAAAAAAGATAAATTTTAAAATTCCAAAATAAAATCTTTGGATTTCGAAAGGCTTTTGAATTTTCCGGTTGCCCTTGGCATTGCTTATTTTACCTTCCTTCTTTTAATTTTTTTTTACCGGGTTAATTTACGTTTTTTTTAGTAAAATGCAAAATGTCAATTACGGTAATATAAATTAATTAATTTATTTGAAATAAAAGATATTAACTTAAATAATGTATTTTAATCCTTTTTATAAAAAAGGTTTATTGGTGTGGAGAATTGCGTCAGTAGAGTAACATGGTAAGGCTCGCTGTGTGAGCTACCCGCTTGTTGTTCACTGATCCGTGTGCTGTGTTGTATTTAAAACTCTAGGGAGCGTCGGACAAAGTAGTGGGCCTCGTGCTGCTGGCCGTCAGCGTCATTGTCTACGTCTACTACAGCATTTGGGTGCTGCTCACGGTACGTTCAGCTTCCTCCCTATAATTCGCCTCTACGGTAACTAAAGCTGACACGTTCACTTCGCGGTTGACGGTAGCCTTTCATTGATGAAGAGCATCCGATTCAGCAATTCTTCCTGCCGTACTACTACGCCATCAGCATCCCCGCTGTGCTGCTTGTGCTGCTCTTCAGCGGCGCTGCTACATTTATCGGCATGGTCATGATCAAAAGTCAGAAGAAGAAGAAAAGCGACTAGAACTGACTGCTGGTACGAGGCTGCAGGAGGGGAATCCAGACCAATTGCATATGGTGCTGGTGGCAAGGAGATCAATTAGTAAAATGATCAGGAATTTAGTCTCGTCGGCGGCTCCAAATGCACGCGATCTCTTCGTTATTGAGTTCCCTTAGCATGACGTTCTTTGCCAGATGCAGTTGCAGTCTCAGTCATCAAGTCATCGTTTTATCCTCCCATGGACACAGCAAAATGTACAGCTAACGCGCCAGTAATCGCTGTGAAGCGCGCGTCTGGGGGCAGAAAGTCGCCGTCGAAGATAAGAACTAGCTGCCAAATTACTGGGCGGCACCCTCAGCAGGCGTCGACAACGTGCTCTGCGGCTGCGCCACCATGTAGCCCATGCCCTGGATTTGGTTGTAGCTGAATCCCTTGCTCACCAGCTCCTTCACCACCTCGTTCGTCTGCTCCTCACGCAGCATCTGAAAATGGCAAGGGTAGCAACACCATCGTCACTTCATCGTCACACCTCTAAAAACAGCATTTGATAATGTTTGCATCTGCGCACGCACCTCAATGCTGAGGGGCACCAGGGTCACCAGCAGCGTCGTTGAGAGGACCCACAGCCATCGGCCCGAGGTCTTCCAGCTCTGAATCACCACAATGAGAACAAGGATTAACGTCATCACGACTAATTATTGAGGAATACGGAGCTCTGCAGCGTCAAATACCTTCACAGCGAAGTTAATTCCGCCCTTGACGGGGCCAGATTGGCGAAGTCGGGACGGCAGGTTCAGGAACAGCTCCTACATACAGCAAAAAATAACGTTGAGCACCACTGCGCAGCATCTAGACCAACGGAGAGCACTCCGTTTTGAGTCCACCTCATCGCACGCACCTTCAGGCCGGCGTTATTCGGTCCCTTCTTGTCCTTCTCAAGCTCGCGCAGCGCTCCGATAGCCGACATAGTTCCTCTACTTTGTGGTCGTTCCTGATGGTGTGGCCAACAGTTCTCGCCAGGATAACCTTTGATACTATATATTTATGCGTTTTACCAGTTTCGTAAAACGCCTTGAAGCTCTTGTAGGATGAGCTCCTCGTTGAAGTGGTCTTGCGAGCTACTATCGCGCTGCGGTGCCTCAGTATCACTAAATTGATCCGCTTGCGATTGTTTTACAATCGCTGCGAGAGATTTTGCGATCAGTGGTGCGAAATTCTCGACGAGATCGCGATTTTGCCGCTGCTGCGGGGTGGTGAGCCGTCCAGCTTTTGCGAGTTGCTGCAGAATAGAGCGACAGCAAGTCTGTACACTAGCAGCATAGCATGCGTCCAGCGTACTCTTCTTTAGAGTTGCGTATTTGATGCCATTATTGACAGCAGACCCAGCGACGCATACGTCGATTGCTAAGACGAGGCGAATCGGATCGCCAACGTCTTCGATCTTCTTTCGCCCGGTTGATGCTCGCAAAGGGGTTGCAACAAGTTGGTTTACGAGCTGTGAGCTCGTTCGCTGGCAGCGGAGACCGAATTTCTTCCAAACCTTCCAGGAGCTGACTCCCTTCGTGATGCCGCAGAGGAAGAAATCTTCACCATTGATCAACGGGGTGTGGTTTGCATAACGAAGCAAGCAAACTTCGATATCGTGTTGGCCACTCGGTTCTATATCACCAAGCATCAGGGCAGCGCAACTGGTAGAGAACGATTCATCATCATGAACCGCGTACAAAATATCATCCACATTTGCTCCCAGGTCTGCTGCGAAACGGTCGATCGGTTCCTCTCTGTGCTGACACTCGACGCTGGTGCTGACCTCTTCAACATCAAAGTTGAACTGTACACCAACAAAGGGAGGAGCGGTGTACCGTAGCGTCTGGAAGTATAATGCCAGCGTATCTGCAGCGCTCTCAACTTCCAATGTATCTTCTGGACAAGAGATACACAGCCGCATCTCCGTACCAGAGAAGCGCTGGTGGCTTTCGTCCACGACGAAATGGGCCACTTTCTTCACGACGGCAGTCTCCTCTGAGTCAGGATCAATGCGAAGCTGTACGTATAAAATCCCATCCGACTTTGAGGTCGTGGTGATCTTCAAGCATGCATCATTCGCGTGCATCTGGCTGTACAACATCGCCGCCTTCAATCCAATACCTGCAGCAACACCCCCAAAAAATTGAGCTGCTGCCCCAGGTAGCTAAAATGCACACTATCACACCGTATTTTCCACTATTGCATCCTCCTCCACCTTGTGCACTGGTCTTCGTCGTTTCAAAGGCGCTACAGCACAGCAGTTTAACCTGATGCGCATGGATGCCTGAGCCTGTATCGGCACACACAATGTCAATGCTGCCGGTCTCTTCATTCAACTTGACGTTGACACGCAGTAGCTCGAGCGGTGCATCGTCCCACGACACGTCAGAGCTCAACGCCTGCGTAGCATCCAGCGCTGGTAACACAACACAGCATATCTTCACTAATTCTTGCTTCAACATGAGCATTTACAACATGGGGCAAGGTCACCATTCTCGAACAACTCTTTGACAGCCTGCACCAATGCATCTCGACGTGATTCAAAGCCCAACAGCTCCAAGTTGCTGCGGATAAACTGCGCACCGCGGTCTCTGCGCTTCCTGGTCGTCTTCATTCCACGCGCGCAGGTTTCAAAGTGACCATCACTCCGCTTGATGAAGTTGAACCTCTACAAACACATAACTGAACTCGTCTAATCACATACGTTTACGTGTTTCGTGGTCAAGCTCGTCCTCCGACTCATTTCCCAGTCTCTGAGTGGCAACGACAATGACGCTCAAGGAGATGTTGGCCGAGGATCAATGGCGCAGCGTGATCCACACGACTGCGGGCTTGGGTGCTGGCGCCGTGTCCACAGTGCTGCTGTACCCACTGGACCTGGTGAAGGTACGCTACCAAGTGCATGAGAAGTCCGCGCACGCCTACCGCTCGCTGGGGCATGCTTTCCGCTCTATCGTGGCTGAAGAGGGTGTGCGCGCACTGTTTCGTGGCATGAGCCCAGCGCTCTACGGCGCAACGCTGTCGTGGGGCATCTACATGCTCGTGTACCAAAACGCGAAGGAGCGCTATGCGCGGATGGCGGACGAAGGATGGATCCAGGGCTCGTGGCAACACTTTTTCTCTGGCATTGAGGCCGGAATGATCTGCGTTCCTTTGACGAACCCCATTTGGCTCATCAAGATTCGTATGCAAGTGCAAAGCAATAAGCGACTTCAAGCAAGTGTCACTGGTAAAGATGCAACGAAAAAATTGGTCGAGAATATACCCTATCGAAGCGTGACAGGTGCGTCACGAGCTTGCGATGGCAAGGATGAAGTAGACTAAGCCTAACTTTGTAATTGGCTGCTTGTGTAGATGCTTTCCGGCGGATTGTAGCAGAAGAAGGTGTTTCAGCACTGTATAAAGGCATGATACCTGCGCTTTTCCTCACGACCAATGGAGCGATCAAATTTGTAGCATACGAGCGCCTCAAGGGTCTGTATCAAGCACACTGGAGCCCTGAGATGGATATGATTCCGACGCTGGTGATGGGTGCGGTGGCGCAGTCCATTGCCTCCACTGCTACGTACCCATACCAAGTGATTAAAGCTCGTTTGCAACAGGGAGGGCCTTCAGCGAACAAATACACTGGCACGTGGGACTGCACGCTGAAGATCATCCGCCACGAAGGCTACATCGGTTTGTTCAAGGGCTTGTCCGCCAACATCCTCAAGGTGATGCCCACTGGTGCCATCATTTTTGCCGCCTACGAGCAGATTCAGAGCACAATGAAAGCCATGCTGCTGGACGAGTGATCACTGCAATACCCAACGACACCTGTGAAGCAATAGAGTATACTACAATACTGCACCAATTTGCACGTAACAGAACATGAATAAATGCTTTGTGGAAGAACAAACTAGCGTGAAAAGTCTATTATATATGTAGATGGCGCACGAGAGGAGATCCACTCTCGCCGTGGGGCTTCTTTAAAACATTTCGTCTTCAACGCGAAGGTACTCGCCAATGTCTGCTTGGTGCAGCACCACGTAGGCCGTGGGCTCCAGGTCTTTGCACATCTCTGTTGCCTGCGCGGCGATGCCGAAGCCGAGAGGGATATCATTCATGCTGTAGACGACGACACCTGCGTACTGCGGCGTACCCTCCGTGATACGGCCAAGACCAGACTTGACGACGTTGTTGCCATACAAAAAGGACATCTCCGAGTTGGGCTTGATCCAGACCTTGTACTTGGCGTACTGAGCCAGGTAGTCCAGGAAGGTGATGCGCAGGTGGAACTTCTTGGTCTTGGTGAGCTTGCCCACTGCCGTGCCAATGCTCAGCAGCTCATCCGTGCCAACGTTAGTGGACTGGCGCATAAGCTTCTCGCTGCAGTAGTACACGATGTTTCCGTGCAGACGGAAGCAGTACTTCTCGTCGGGTCGCGTCACCAGGTGCTGAACATTACGGCCGATGTACTTGCTGATCTTCTCGAACACCGTTGTCATCTCATCGTCGGTAAGCGGGCGCATGGTTGCTGTGGTGCAGTAGATGCCTTGTGCGAGTGGTTCACTGGTGTAGCGGTGATGTACCTGTCCAACGACATACGTCATATCTTCCATTTTTGTCCAATGAAAATTCTCTTGATGTGGATTGGTTGAAATGCTGTGAGGGGGATTGGTTGGTCGACGCATGGCATGGCTGGGGAGCTCTTCCGGCCGCTAGCATTGCTAATTTTCGCACAGGCATCAGAAATGGAGGGCAAGATTGAATCGGTGCAGGTCTTCGGCCGCAAGAAGAACGCTACGGCTGTCGCTTACTGCAAGCGCGGCCACGGCCTTATCAAGGTCAACGGCACGCCCATCGAGCTCGTGGAGCCCGAGATCCTGCGCGTCAAGACCTACGAGCCCGTGCTTCTGCTGGGCCAGCAGCGTTTCGCCAACGTACGATGATTTTCCACTTCTCTTTCGAGTCGCAGGCTACACACGACAGTTTTGGTATCGACATGAACGGTTGGACGTGACGACGATCCACTCCTGCTTCGGGTTCCGTACCACACACGAGGTGTGCTCAACGCTAAGCTCGTTTGCCACCTCTCGGACCGCCTACAGCCTTTGCTGCTCTGGCCTCGAGTGTCCACCCACCACAACGCACACGTTCTGCTGTGAAAAGCACTCGCACCTCCCAAATAATCTGTGTGCATGCTCTGTTTACCGTCGTGTAAATACCATGCTGTCGCAACTGGCTTGCACTCACCCTCCCTACCTGACGATCGATATGGTGCGCTGACGTGTTGTGTTCCTTTGACAATGACGAACTCCAGGTGGACATCCGCATCCGCGTGAAGGGTGGTGGTCACACCGCTCAGATCTACGCGATCCGTCAGGCCATCGCCAAGGCCATCGTTGCCTACTACCAGAAGTGTAAGTTGTGCCGTCACTGAAGGCTGTTGACGGATCAACATCTCACATTTGGCATGATTGATTCTATACAGACGTTGACGAGGCCTCCAAGAAGGAGATCAAGGACATCCTGCTCGCCTACGACCGTACCCTCCTGGTCGCCGACCCCCGTCGTTGCGAGGCCAAGAAGTTCGGTGGTTCCAGTGCCCGTGCTCGCTTCCAGAAGTCGTACCGTTAAGCGGCGTCTTCCGACCGATGGGTCCCTTCTACCGTTCCTGCTCTCTGTTGTTCAAGCCGCTTGTTGCTGGTGGCGTGCATTGCTGCTAAGCACATGGCTTGGTTCTCGGTAGAGATAGGTATGAAGGCGTCCCCATAATAAACGTGCGATAATTTAGCGGCAAATTACTGTTATTTTTCCTCGCTTTTTATTCATGCTAAGGAATAATAATCGGACTAAGAAATTGTCTGATTGGTTAGAAGCCATTTTCGTACTTAATTGAGTAGTGCTATCCGAAATTTTGTCATATTTGTACCGGGCTCTTCGCGATGGCGGTGACGGGCAAGCGCGGTGTCGGCATCCCGACGATTTTGCTGCACGACGGCGAGGGCACGATCGTGTCCATTGAGATGAAGACAGGCGAGACGTACCGCGGACTGCTGGACGAGACGGAGGACAACATGAACTGCGTTATGAAGGACGCCGTGCGCACCGACATCAATGGCAACACCTCCCAGGTGGAGCAGGTTTATCTGCGCGGCAGCCAGATCCTCTTCATCGTCTTCCCTGATATATATCCTTTACAACCCAATGTCACCATACATATTTCTCTAGGATAGGATATCCCTGTCCATTGCTACTCCAGCGGTTAGTTGCCTTGACCTGCCGAATGGTGTCGCTGCTATTTGCTGTTGCTCTTGTTGATATGGTGCACGTTGAAGCACGCGCCGATGTTTAAACGAGTCAAGATGTGGAAGAAACACAAGGGCGCGATACCGACACTGGGCCAAGGAGGAGTTGGTGGCGGCGCGCCGAGAGGACAAGCTGCTGCGATCATTCGAAAGGGTACGACGAAGCTATTTGGAAGGTGGTTGGATGATGTGTTTGTTGCTGAAACAAATAATGTTTGCTATGCTACAGCTCAAGAACGGAGAGGTGGATTCTGAGACTTTCTGTAGTGGACATCGGGGTGGAGGCTGAAGCTGTAGTCGAGCGCAGTCAGGAACTCAAGGAGCTGCTTTCGAGTCGCGTGAACGGAAGACTACTGCGGCATCTTGCCTGCGGTATGGCAGGTAATTTGCCATCGCTTTTGGTCACGGGTAGACCACTTAAGTCCCTTGGGGCTCACAGCCTTGGACGAGCCTTAATAGACGCGTGCACGAAGACAAACGAGTGGTAAGTGATGAAAACGACCTTGTAGGTATATTCCTTAGCTCATTTCTGAGCAACGTAGACTGGTCTCCGAAAACCCTTCGAGGATGTTTGACAGACCTCAAGAAACTCACAGCTACGAAAGCCTACGGATTCCACGAGATGCTTTGGAAAGTCCTTGGGTCGTAGCTGGATCTTGGGGTAGTTTGTTGCAGTGACTTCAGACGTGAACTTCCGCTTGTGATACGATTTCCACGGTTGTGGCTCGAGGATGAGACGACCACCAGGCGCCAGCAGCTCGTAAATCTTAGCAAACACTTTCTTGATACCTTCGTCGCCATGGAAAAGATGGATCCACTTTGTAACACTGAAGCTGCACACAACAAAGAAATTTGACATTAGAACGCCATCTATACGAAGCATTGATCTATGAACATGAACGTACCACGTGATAAAGTCATAGTCTTTGCCTGCATGAGCATCTGACACAATATCCTCTCGCTTGAATACCACATTCAACGGGAACTTGGAGCTGAGTCATTACGAAGACCTAATTAGAAACGAGATAGCTCCCGCTATACCTAACTGATGTCAATATGAACGTACCCGACAGCAGCCTTGCCAATGGCACGAGGCACAGTAGTTTGAGTCTGCGTCGATGGCTTCCACAGCTTAAAAGATAGCGGCATGTCGTTGGCAAAAGCGTCTCCACCATCATTCTTCTTGCTACCTTCCTCTTCCTCGTTCATACTCTCCTTCTCTCCATCAGCAGCAGACGCTACTGGTCCATCCTCATTCTTTGCAGTGGATTTAACCGCTGGAATCTCAACAAAGGCTTTTTCGATTTGTTCCTGTCGTAAAATGTCCTTCAAATGTCCTCTAGCTCTGGAAATAAGCTGCGGGTCCACGTCCACTCCAAGCAGATAGCTTGGATCTAGTCGTTTAGCGATGGTGATCGTAAACTCTCCAGAGTTACAGCCAACATCTAAGCCACGCTTGCCCTCAAACCAGGTTTTATCCAGCGCAGCAAGACGCGGATCATCCTCCAGTTCGCCCTGGTGCTTCTGACCCAGTCGATACGTGTAATAACTGTGTCAACACAATGTTAGCGGATACGAAGGAATGGCTCGGAAAAGGCGACTGATACTCACCTCCTAAAGTTTCCCACGCGCTGCTGCTTTGGGATCTTCTTTGACTGCTTGCGCTCCTTCGATGGTTTAGAAGTAGACGGTGTAGTGGCCTTCTCGTCCGGCTGCTTACGCTTCATGGAGGTGAACTAGACAACGAGGTTTACCTTCAAAATTTAAAGTTTTTTAGAAAATAACAATTAATAGAATTATTTCTAAATCAAAATAACCTTTTCAATTGATTTCTAAAGAAAACAACAGAAAACAACTTTCTTGATCAGCTTGTATTTTTCAGACTCAAAGGCAATGACAGATCGACATTTGATGCCTCTGTGTATGCACGATAATGCAGACGTAGTGAATTCAGCACGTGCCGTTATGTAGTAAATAGAGGTTGCTACAAGGTAGCAGGCGGCATTTGGAATAAGATTCTTCGTAGTAGTAGTGTGCTTGTTCTTACGAACAATACGTGCGTGCGGATCAATTGTCAGACTGTCAGTCTGCCTGGCTTAACCATCGCAAAAAGCAGAACGACAATCCGACGCATGTATCGATAGTAAGAGAAGGATCATTCAAGCATTACTAAATCTCACGGGAATGCAAGTGCTTCCTGCCTTTCGTCACCCACAAAAACTAAAAATGAAATACTAGCCTGGATCCAGTTCAGGAAATACGTAATAACGCATTTGGTGTTTTCGGGTTCGAATTGTTGCTCCATTACCGTAACCGGAATCTACTCGATATCTTGACAGTTCAATATTCGGCCCGCAAACAGCGAGTGCGTGCCGCCACCTGGCTACATCTGTGGTTCTCGAACCACACGACAGTTACGCCCTATTGATGATGTAAAGATCAACTGGTTGACGGCCAAGGTGCTGGAAATCATCCGCGTGCAAGTCGACTGTGAAATCGAGTTGCTACGCGCCTGTGGTTTCACATTTTCCGTTTTTCCCAAAAACCAAAAAGTCGTTCAACTACAACTACCGTAATCCCAGCGAAGATGCGCCTCACCTTTGCTCTCGTCCTCCTCGTATCCCCAGCTCTCGTCGCGGCGACTCTGGATCCGGCCAGCTCCAACACGAAGGGAAAATGTCCGAGTACTTACAACTGCAGTGTGACCAAAGTGTCTACAGCCATCCAGGCTGCTGAGTGCTCGCACAACACCCGAACCTCCGAGACGCAGACTTTCGCCGTCTTTGTGACTGATCATCAGTACGATGGCAACAACGGTTACCCCTACGGGACCTGCTCTGCGTACACGTGTGACCCGCCTACCTCGGACCAAATGGAGGACAACGACGACTGCTGGACGTTCTTCTGGAAGTAAGTGCACTGATATCGAGCAAGAAACGATGCAAGATATTAATGTTCTTGTGTGTACAGTGGGAGCGGTGCGGACAGCGGCTTCGGAACTGATTGCGTCAAGGACCCCACCACTGGAAACTGCGGCTGTCAGAACTCGGATGGCACATTCGTCCCTAACAGCAGTACCTGCAAGTAAGTCGATTTGTGGAAGATGCCAACGGCTACAGCTCTCGGTGTAAGTCAATGTAGTATTCCAGTCAGTTTTACTCTACCAAAAATCTATCTTGTTTCGGCCTTGATCAAGCGAAGTGATATAAGCACTGTAGAAACCCTTGTGCCCTTTCAGTATAGAATATGACAGGCCGATTGACAAGTTGATTCAAGCTCGAAAAAAAAAACACCCCGTCGAATTCAGTATCGTTGCCTCGGATCTCCCCCCCCCCCCTATTTGGCGAAGATTAAACTCTTCTCTACAGTTGCAGGTCGTTGCACGTACCTTAGCAACCACTAAGGTTTTCGTGTGTAAGCATATCTTTACGTGACTCAACTCGTAATTTGCTGCTGTTGTGGTGCAAATGAAGTACGGGTAGTTGCCACGGAGATCGCGAATGCAGCGTCCAACACGTGGTGGCGATGAATGATTAATAATCTTATTTTGCTCTCTTGACGATCGAAAGCATTGTCAACTTCTCGACCCGTTACCTTTCCTTCTCACGTAGTTACCCTCGGTTTCACAGAAGTACGCTAACCTGACATACAATATCTTCCGTTACCGATCTGTGAAGGCAAGGTGCAATGTTTAGTCGTTGCCAAATCCCGGCCTAAAGCGTGGATGGCAGCAGTAGAGAGAAACGTTAGTACAGATTGGAGATGGAGGTTAGATTACTTCCGTCGCCAACCACTCCCGATCAATTGCTGTGTGTTGAATAAGAACCAGTTAACCAACATGGTTATTCCTCGAAGATAACGATGCTTACGGACGCGAAGCAGGCATCAGTTCCTGAGGTCGACACCATAGAAGTCAAATCTCCTCGATCACTCCACAGCTGATTAGTGTTCACGACATCAACTTCTAGCCAGCTCACCTCTCATCTTTTATCGTTTAGAAATTAATCGTCCGTTATCCGGCTCATACTGATACAACGTCCTTTAGTCCTTCCCTCCATCACCTCCACCACATCTGGTCTGAAGAGCTCCTCGGTTTCCCAGTGTCACTCTTCCACTTGGCAGTTCAAGCGCGCCTCGTGCTCTCCTCTGACTGGTATAATGCAGTTGCTGTGGGCGTTGGCGTCGGCCGCGGCGCTACTGACGTCGTCCGGCTCCGTCTCGGGGGCTGCCGTCGACCCCAAGGACAAGGGCGAGCCACTCTTCCCCGACGGTCACCCCAACATCACGTACCTGACGGACAAGAACTGGGACGAGCACATGGCCAAGACGGACAAGCCATGGATCGTCGACTTCTACCACCCTTTGTACGTTAAACATCAATTTTAGAACCTTTTAACCGAGGTTATTGCGTCGAAACACAGCGTGAACTGACCTAATTACGACGTTTATACCGGTTGTGATACAGCTGCCCGCACTGCAAGCACTTTGCGCCTGCATACTTCGAGCTAGCAGCCTACTACAAGGAAAAAGGCAACATTTATGTCGGAGCATTGAGCTGCATGGACCACGTCAAGTGTCGTCGCGTGGGTATTACTGGTTTCCCGACTCTGATGACGCTCAACTTCGACAAGAAGAACCCCAAGAAGGAGAACAAGCGGATCATCGGCACTCATACTGTACAGGAAGTGAAAGACTATGTGAACAGTGTATTCGCTGAAGCTGCCTTCAACGAGACGGGCACCTGGCCGCCCGGATACGTTTCTCCGGAGCAGAAGGCCAAGGAGGAAGAGGAAAAGAAGAAGAAAGAAGAAGAAGAGAAGAAAACCGCTGAAATCAAAGCCGCATCCAACGGAAAGGAACCTCCCAAGGCTACAGAGACCCCGAAGCCGGCTATTTGGGAGGAATCCACGCTCCCAATGAACCAGACTACGCGTATCCAGGACGCTGCTTCGGCCTTCGTGTTCGGCCTCAAACAGGGCGCGTTTATGGCCAGCGACGTTATGGATGACGAGGAGTTTGATGCGCTTAAGGGCTGGCTGAAGATGGTGTCCGAGACATTCCCTGGAGCGATTAACCGGAAGGTTATCCGACCTTTGTACGAGAAGGTGAAGGATAAGGAACTGCTGGACTTTGACACGTGGGATGCCATCGTTAAAGAGTGGCAGGAGGGCTCAGTTGCCGCCTTTAAGGCAGAGGAAGAACGGTATGACTTTACCGGTATTACCGTTCCTGAATGGCAGCGTCTGGACAATCTGTTCATGGGTCAAGGAGCCACTTACCGTGCCTGTGCGTTGTATACGTGCGGTCAATGGAACATGTTCCACATGCTGACGATGAACCCTCCTGAGACCGGTACACGCAGTGCGGAGCTTATGGTGTCTGTCGTTGCATCCATCCGTCGCTTTATGAAGCATTTCTTTGGTTGTGTGAATTGCCGTGACCACTTCTTGAAGGAGAATACGATCGAAGCAGTCAAGAAGATCAAGGCCGCAGAGGATAAGCCTTTAGCTTTGCGTCGTTGGCTGTGGGAACAGCACAACTCGGTCAATAAGCGTCTGCATCACCCTATTTGGCCCAAGCCCGAGATTTGTCCTACTTGTGGCACTGAAGCTGCGTGGGAGATGGTGGAAGTGGACAAGTGGATGAGCAGGACCTATGCTTACCGTGACGTTAGCGTTCCTCTGGTTAAATTAGCGGTAACTGCCCCCATGACCACAGCTGCAGCTCTACGCAAGGTGACTGATGCTCCAGCAGTTAATAAGGAAGAGACGGAGGCTCCTAAGCCGACTGCTGCTGTGGAAGCGAAGCCGCAGACAACAGGACCAACCGCTGTAGAGCCTGAAGGTGGCTACGAGTACCGCCAGAAGGACGCTGAGCTCGGTATCAAGAACGCCGCCAACACTTTGGACCTTGTTGCAGACACGAAGACGAAGCCCAAGGACGGTCTACAAGGTGTTAGTGCTCCACCTGTGACGCTGTTCGCTTGGTACATTCTCCCCGTTGCAGCTGTGGGCGGCTACCTGTTATTCGTGCGCTCCCGTTCCAAGCAGAAGGCTTACCGTCAAGTTCCCCGTAACTGAGACGATTAGAGTATTTCTAAACTCTAATTTAGAAAAAGGGTGCTGACATACTCTATCCAGGAACTTAGAAGCCCAACGGGTAGGACGTTCTTCTTGACAGCACAGAACATGCACGCTTTGTACACTGCATGCCTGGACTTCATACGTGTAAATGCCTAAGAACTTTAAAGCTAAACAGCGCAAAGTGTTTTCTATCAAATCATAGTCCTATCTATCGATCTACGCTGATGTAGCAAGGTGTTCAGTACCCGAGATCTCAACACCGAAGCCATGAGGGTCGAAGCTCGCCTCCGTCGTCGTTAGTAGCCGAACAGAGCCCACCTTTAGGTCGCGCGCAATCTGCATTGCCATGCCAAAGATACTCTGACGAGCCATGAGCTCTCCACTGATCTGCAGGAGCTGTTCCGAGCCGTTAATGTAGATCAAGATGCCGTGGCCGTAAGTAGCTACGAACTTCTGTGCCCACTGAGCCTGCAGACTCGCCTCGAAGCCGTCCTCGACTAGGAACACCGGGACGTCCTTGTCATTCACGTCGCCGTATACTAACGCATGGTACGTCTGGTTCTCCTGTACCAGTGACTTGTACGCCACACTGACGAACTCTCCAAGCGGGGTAGTAACGTTGCTCTGCTCTTCCATACGCTGTACCAACGTCTCCGTTCGCGAGCGATAGCGAATCAGATCTGAAATTGTGATCAATGGCACATCGAACTTCTTAGAGAACTCTTGCAATTGCGGGCGACGCAACATTCGGCCGTTCTCGTCGTTCATTTCGCAGATATAGCCTACAGGTTTGACGCCGGCCAGACGTGCGAGGTCCGTGGCGGCTTCTGTGTGACCAGCACGCACCATGACACCTCCGTTTTGAGCCAATAGAGGGAAGATGTGACCAGGACGGTTGAACGCTGTTGGGCCCACAGCGGGGTCGGCCAATGCACGGATCGTACGCGCTCTGTCAGCAGCCGAGACGCCCGTTGAATTGCCCTCCTTGAGATCCACAGTCACTGTGAACTTGCATTTGTGCACCTCCGTGTTGTTCTCCACCATTAGCGGAAGTTGCAGCTCGTCGATGCGATCAGCAAGTGCAGGGACACACACGATGCCCGTCGAGTGACGCAGCATGAAAGCAACGCGCTCCTCTGTGGCGAACTCGGCGGCGGCAATGAGGTCGCCCTCGTTCTCGCGGTCCTCGTTGTCCATGACGACCACAAAGCCGCCCTTACGGATGGTGTCCAGTGCCTCCTCGATGGAGGTGGTGCCAGCATTCTTGGCGGAGGTCAAACCGTTCGAATTAGTGCCAGTAGCCATGGTGAGAGATGAAGACTTGAGCTGGAAGAGGTTGATGTAGCAATGTGCCAGACAAGGTTGACAGGCGGGCGAGAGGAATGGATAGTGAAATTGCAATCGTAATCGGGCGTGGCATGGAAGAGATTGCGAGAATAGCAAGATAGTCTATATGAAAGTTGTATATGATTTAGAAATGACAATTCTGTTCAAAACGATATTTGTGCTCATGTACTGATAAGAGTTTATACACTGTAAGAGGTAGTTTGCGATTGGTAGAAACTTTATTGACTTAGACCAATGAGGAACACCGAGTGACGTGGCGCGGGCGGTTGACGCAAACACCAACGTGGCCAAACGTGTCCCATGTTGTTCACGTACGGCAGTGACCATCAACCTTCTTGGTTGAGCAACCTTGCTGCAAGACGCATGCAAAGCTAGTACTTGACAGGATAAAACTCTCAAATTGAATCTCTACATGTACTTCATTGCAACTTGATATTTGTAGTCTATCAGATGTGCGTCTTGACCGAAATGTAAGTCTACCTACACTTATGCCGATGTTGCAAGATGCTCGCTGCTAGCAATTTCAATGCCAAAGCCATTGGTGTCGAGACTTGACTCCGTCGCTGTCAGCAGACGCACCGATTTAACCTTCAAGTCGCGCACGATCTGCATGGCCATGCCAAAGATACTCTGACGCGCCATCAGCTCGCCACTAATCTGCAGGAGCTGTGCCGACCCATGGGTGTAGACGAGTACACCGCTGCCATGCTTCGCCACGTATCTCTGGGCCCACTGTGCTTGCAAGGCAGCCTCGAACCCATCTTCCACCAGGAACACCGGCACACTCTTCTGTCCGCTCACGTCGCCAAGCACAAGCGCGTGGTACGTCTGGTCCTCGTGTACAAGTGACTTGTATTCCATCGATGAAAACTCTCCAAACGGAGTAGAGATCTTTGTGACATTGGCCTGAGTTCGCTGAACAAGCGTCTCTGTGCGGACACGGTAGCAAATTAAGTCCGAGATCGTGACGAGCGGCAGATTGTGCGTCTGGGAGAACTCCTGGAGTTGCGGACGTCGCAGCATTCGGCCATCGTCTCCCATGATCTCGCACAAATAGCCTACAGGCTTGACTCCAGCCAATCTCGCGAGGTCGGTCGCAGCTTCCGTATGCCCAGCACGTACCATCACGCCACCTTCTTGTGCCAGCAATGGGAAAATGTGGCCCGGTCGGTTGAACGCTGTAGGGCTGATCTTTGCGTCCGCAAGTGCACGGATTGTGCGTGAACGATCAGCAGCAGAGACGCCTGTTGAGTTACCCTCCTTTAGATCGACCGTGATAGCAAACTTGCACTTGTGAGCCTCCGTGTTGTTTTCCACCATCAAAGGCAGCTGAAGCTCTTCGAGTCGAGAGGGCAGAGCTGGTACGCACACGATGCCAGTGGAATGACGCAGCATGAACGCGACGCGCTCCTCAGTAGCGAACTCAGCAGCAGCGATCAGATCGCCCTCGTTTTCGCGGTCTTCATTGTCCATGACGACTACGAAACCTCCCTGGCGAATGGTTTCAAGCGCTTCCTCGATGGACGAGGTGCCTACATTGTTGGTAGTGGGCTCGGTACCGTTGGCGACAGGGGTCGTAGTTCCAGTTGCCATGGTTTAAAAATTGAGTCTTGAGATGTGTGAAGATCACTGCAGCTTGTAGAATGAAGAGTGGAGTCCGCAAGGGAATCTGACATTGCTGCAATGCCGTGGGTGTTGGGTAACGAAGCCATTTGAGTGACAAACAAGTTTGCTAATCAGATCCCGAGCATCGCGATTGGTGAAAACAACCTGGCCAATCAAATGTTAATAATGTTAACCACATCATTTACGTTCACCCCATTAAACTACGTCTACCACACCACATACTTCAGCAAAACTCGACACCAAACATCAACAATGGCGGCGCGAGGAGTGCGTATTGGCTCGAAGGCGGACGTACTCAAGAACCTGCGCTCGCTGCTGCGCGTAGCGCGTACGCGTGGGTCGCAGGATTCTATCCGCGACTGCAAGTTCTCGCAGCAGATCCTAGCGCAGGTGCGGACTCTTAACAACTTAAGCCTCCAAAACACTCTCCGCCGCACAATATCTGACACGATGACACTATTTGTTCTTGCAGTACCGATCGCGACAGCATGAGAACGACCGTGCCAAAATGCGTGTGTACCGTGCTGAGGCTAGTGACTACCTGATGCTGCTGCAGGGCATCGAGGAGCAGCGCGTACGTGCATCTCCGTGTATCAATTCCAAATCTGAGTCAAATGTAACTGACAAGTCTCTTTATGCATCACTCCTCAGTTTTTGTGGGCGTTGGATGCGGGTGTGGAGAAGAAACTCACAGGACAGGAGATCGTCAACGCCTCAGCGCGTCGTGTGGGTCTCGAGGTGCCCGAGATGTACGCCGAAAAGCAGGCCGAAGAGGAACGAAAGAAGGCGGCAGCAGCGAAGTATCTCGCTGACAAGCGAGCAAAGGAGGCTACCGCTGGACAGTAAAACTGCTCTTGTGGCTGTGAATTGCAGGATGCAGGCTACGATTCGTATAGAAAATAAGGAACGTAGCTGGCAGACAGACCCAATATATCTGAGCGACTCAATGGCAACTCAATGGCACTGTAAAAGTTTGTTTCAAGTAATTGTTGGATAAGCAAAATTAAGACAAGGCGGGACAAGAACAAGCGTGACACCGGCAACTAGAGCGGTGTGTCTATGGACTTGCGTCGCCGAGATCGTCTCGGGAGGCAGCCTGCTCTGATGACAGCGTGGTGAGCACCACTCGACCCTGCCGAATGTCCATGATGACCAAGCGGTAGTATTTGCCCTTCTCCGACAGAACGAGGAGTTCCGTGGGCGTGATACCGCAGATAACAGCGGCATATTCACTGGATGCCGGGTAGTTGAGCACATATACCTCGTCTCCCTCTTGAAAGATCCAGTCTCGGTACAAGAACTTATTCCGGTAATATTTGGCCACAGGGGTGACCTCACGATCTGCATAGCATTCAGCACCTCATCAGTGATCATAACGGTATGAGAAAATATTACAAGACATATACCGGTGTCGAACTCCATACGTCGCTTCTTCGTTGCCTCATACACACTCGTGAGCTCCCGCACATCGTGGTCAATCTCGGACTGGCCCAGCTTGTTCTCCAGCGGCTGGAACACGTACCCGCCAGCGCGTTTCTTGATCTTCTGCGCCGTGTCTAGAACGAAACCCGAGTCCGAGTCGGTTTTATTCCGAGTACTACGCGTCTTACGAGTCGTAGTTCGAGCTGCCCAATTGACATACCAGAACGTTAAAATAAGTGCTCAGAACAACTAATAAAAGTTGTTTCTTACCATAGCTGTGGCCTCCTTTGCGCTGGTCGTGAAGGATCTCCATCTCATGGTGGATTTCTTCCAGCATATCTTGACGTAGCTTCTCGCAGTTAAGTTCGTACTCCGAGTTGGCCTCGTCACACTCGTAGTCAAAGATCACGGTTGTGCCGTGCTGGAAATAATCGCTCCGCTGCTTTGCCAAATGCAGCAGTCGGTCGCGCTCCTCAATCAGCGCTTGCAGTCTCTCTGTCATGTCCGGGTGTGTCTCATCCAAGATCTTACGTCTTGCGTTTTCGACGAACTGCATTTGGATCTGCAGTCGGCGCTTGGCTTGCTCTACGAGTTTTCTCGACGTCTCGGACGGACTCTCCAGATTGCGTTTGGTAGTCGCATCCGCTGTGGACGACGCGCCAGCTTTCAGCTTCCCATTGATCACCACGTTGGTACTATTCGCTGATGTGTTCTCCACTTCTCGCTGGCCCATATCGACATCCATGGGCTCGGGAGATGCATTAGATGCATTAGATGCAGGCTCCTTCGTCCCATTCGCACTCGAGGTCTGCGACTTGACAGCAGAGCTGGAACCAGCGGGTGTAGCCATCCCTGATTGGCGGGGTTGTTCCACCATGATTGTCGACATGGCAGATGACTTCTAGTACGTTGAGAGTAAGCTCAGGCAACTTGTACGTCGTTGCCAATGGTCAGGCGTACTGCAGCTGACGGCGGACGATTGAGATTCCTCTCGACCTCTTGTATGCGAAAAAGCAGCACCGGAACGGAGAGAGCAATGGAGATCTCTCGCGGGCCAATGCTTTGAAAGCTTTGGTTGGCAGTGAAGGTGTACGAAAAGCCTGCAGAGAGCTGCGGGCAATTGCGGGGACTCGAGGGACAGCGGAAGCTCTCCAGGGGGCTCCGACTTGTTTCTTGCGCTTTGGCGTCTGCTTTTCGACTGAGAGTCTCGATTCGACTGTTTCACACGGCCGAAATGCGACTTGAACTAAGTAAGTGGATCAAGTTGTGTGACTAACACGAATTTAGTCCGCCCGTCCGCCCGATCGACCGAACAACGAGCGGACGGAAATGATGTTGCATACATGTATACGTGTACAAAACACAGAGCAGCTGTTATTTCGGCGACTTCAAGATATCGTCGGTCAACGGGTGCAGACTGCACTGCAGTGTTCACAGGAATCCGTATCGTGAAGCCGAGGAGAGCACGAATAATATCTGTATTTAGCGGATTCCATGTACTAGTAGCCCAACGTGTGTACGACCAAGTTGTTGTTGCGGATTGTGGGTGTTCAGGAAAAGAATTGAATTGAAATATGGGCAATCATTGCTGTTACTGTAATGTGATCAAGAGATAACAAACTAGCCGCTAAAAAGCGCTAGAAATCAAAGAAAAGAGGCGCAGTATTTGTGCATGTAATTAAATTATGCGGTATCGTGATTACAATTTGTGAACGATAATGATTACATCGTTGTCGTATCACACTTACAAGATGTTGCTAAAGGAAGCAGGACCAGGTATGTAGCTACGACAGTCGTTTCCAGTAAGTACTGGCCACGACTGTCTCGAGAGAGCATGGAGAATACACGTATTCACTCGTCACGAGAGTTCATGTAAGCTGCAATGCAGCGGAACAATCTTCTAACATGCCACCAGCCAACCTCAGCAAATCCCTCACGACATGGCTGCACTGACTCGAAGACGCACTTCAGATCGAAAGCAAGGCAACACATTCAGTGGACACTTTTCTAAACAACCACAATCAACACCAGCATTTCTTCATAAATAAAGCAAAAAGTATTTGCTTCCCTATCTGATCCTGTGTGAACGTGCGTGTGCTGCTTCGACTTGAGCGTGTTATCCTTGCCACGTCCTCATCATCTCCCATTTTCTCGCTATCGCTGAGCCAGGGTGTTGTTTAAAAACACGAAGTCTCCGACTATTCTCGACATACGTTCTAGGAAGTCACGTAGGATGTGTTGAGCTTGGCTCCGATGGTGACAGCAATGCGCGAGAACCGTGACGCTCCACGCTTTAACACCTCGGGCTTGTGTTTCTCGTAGGCAGCTACGGCAGTCAGTAGTTTCTCGGACGCACCCAGCCCGGTCATGTCGGGTAACACTGACTTGAAGCTCTCGTCCACCTTCGTTGTAGTATCACCAACCGTTGTAGGAGTGTCAACCTTCAAAGCATCCGGCACTAATCCAGGAGCCACAGCAGCGACCGATGCAGCAGGAGCAACTCCATTCACAGCAGGCGTAGCAGTGGAAGAGGTCTCTGGCTTCACAGTCGTAGTGTTGGTAAGCGCCGTCGCCGTCGCAGTGGGCTGCGATAGTGGCTGTGACATCGTCGAGGCCATGCCCATGTTCTTGGACTGTTCGTACTCCTCCGCCAGCTTGCACTGCACCAACTGCTGCGAGATTTTGTTGATCATCTGTGCAAGACGTTGAGCCTGATGCGCCAACTTCGCCTGGTGCGACGGCGTCTTGGCTCGACTTTGTTGCATGATGAGCTCTTGCTGTTGCTCACGTAACTTGGCGTGTTGGGCTGTCAACTGCTGCTTACGCGCCTCTGGCAGCTTGAACGTTCGGTACTGCGCCGGAGTCAATGACGCCATGCCGTTCGTTGTACTGGTCTCTCCTGCAGACGACGTCGACACATCAATTGGAGTCTGTAACGAAGCTCCGAGACTTGTAGGCGATACGCCAGTTCCATTCGCTGTAGCCGGTGTGGCAAGGCCGTTCCCCGTAGCCAGCATCGTAGCCGGCGTTGCTCCCGATGCTGCAGGTTGCGCGGCTGCGTTCATACGCATCTGGTTCTGCTTGAGTTGCGCTTGCTGCTGAGCCAACAACTGTTGTCGCTGTTGTTGCTGCTGTTGGAGGAGAGCTTGTTGAGCCTGAAGCTGCTTTTGTTTCTGCTGACGTTGTTGCTCTAACAGTTCTTGTTTCTTGGCAGCTGCGGCTGCTGCAGCTTCGAGTTGCAACTTTTTCTTCTGCTCTTCAAGCAGTTTACGTTGAGCCTCTGCTTTCTGTTGTTCTTGCATCTTTTTCTGCTGTTCTTGTAGTTGTGCGAGTCGCTGAGCTTCCTGCGTCTTCTTGAGCTGTTCCTGTTGAGCTGCTGCAGTCCCATTGGCTCCGTTCCCCGCCGCAGCGCGCGTCTTGTTCTTCAAACGCTCCAGAATTGGCAGCACCTGCTTGTGAATGTGAGCTTCCACTCGATCCAGGTCGTTCTTGTTGCTGCTCGTGACCTTCGATGGGTCTTGCTGCAGGAGCGCGATGATGCGCTTCAAGTTTACTAGGAAAGTGTTGATACGCTCCTGCTGCTGATTGGCTGGTTTCTGCTTGACCATGCGCTCAAACTCGCGGTACACAATGACCAGATCATCCCAGTACTTCTGCTTCATCTCCTTCAGTCTCTCCACGTACGTCTGACTGCTGTTTCCAGTTGTAGTTGTTGTGGTCGTCGCAGTCGTCGCAGAGACCGCAGGAGTCGACGATGCAGTGGTAGCAGTCGTGCCATTCGGGAGCTGGTGCTTCAACGCATCGGCTTGTAACTGGGTCGTGTTCTGCGCACGCTGCAGCTCTCGCATCGCCGCCTGTTGCGTGTGTGCAGCTGCCAGTTGCTCCGGCTTGACGCCACGCTGCGCAGCCGTAAGAGTCGCCGCTGCTTGCGTCGTTGGGACCGTAGGAGCCGTAGTCTGCACCGTCGTTGCATTGGGAAGAGACATGGACGCAGTCGTGGCGCCAGTTTGCGGTGTAGCCATCATGGCTGTGGATGGAACAGCGGTCGTAGTAGCTGTAGCTGGCGTGGCGGCAATGGAACCTTGTTGCTGCTGCTGCTGTTGAAGCTGGTGCTGTTTCTGCATCAAATATTGCTGCTGTTTGCGCTGCAATTGTTGCTGCTTGCTCTTGTGGAGATGTTGGAGGCGAGTCCGCGCCAGTTGGTGTTGTTGCTGCAGAGTCTGGAGCTGTTGACGGCGCAGATCAGGGGCCACTCCTTGCTGTTGCTGCTGCTGAGTGAGCTGTTGTTGCTGGTTCAAATGCTGTTGACGAAGCTGCTGCGTCTCTTGGTTCTGCGTGTGCAGAAGCTGTCGCTGTTGGGCCTGGAACTGCACTTGGATACGTTGTAGCCACTGCTGCGCCTGCTGTTGCGGAGCAGTAGGGATACTCACTGACGGAGTGGTGCCAGCCGTCGTCGGAGCAGTACTGGTAGCGTTCAAGCCAGCCGTCACTGCCGGGTTTAATGCAGTCGAGGCGCCAACACTCACACCATTGGACACTGCAGCAGCCAGCGCCGCTGCGTTCTGTTGCTGAACTTGAGCTTGCGCTTGAGCCTGCGCTTGAGCTTGAGCTTGAGCTTGAGCTTGAGCTTGAGCTTGAGCTTGAGCTTGTGCCTGTGCCTGAGCTTGAGCTTGTGCCTGTGCCTGAGCTTGAACCTGAGCTTGAGCTTGTTGCTGGAAGTTGTTCATGGCTGCACTCACAGCAGCATTGTTCTGTTGAAACTGCTGTGCGTTCATGGCGCCCATGTTGGCGGCGTTCATGTTCATATTAAGTCCGTTGTTCATGCCAGTGGCTGCAGCGTTCATAGCGTTGGATGTCACGACGTTGTTGGCGTTAGCCATCATGTTGGGCTGCTGCATCTCGCCGGCACCGGGCTTCTTCTTGAGACTCATGATCTTACGCTGCATCTTCATTAGGTACGAGTTCTGCATACAAACAGCCACAGTCAGTACGATTATTCACTACACCAACAGTGATGTATCCTTACTCGGTCGGGGCTGCTGGACCACAGCATCAGCTCGAATTTGGCTGCCGATCCCCATACTTTCTGCTTGTCTACCTCGCCGGAGATACGCGCCAGCTCATGATACCTGCGTGTATACGCAATGTCAGTATATCTGGTGCAATTTTGACCCTAATAGGGAGCATGAGGGGAAGGGGGGAGGCGAGCCGTTTCCTGTCGATGCTTCTAGAGCGGCCGTAACCTCTCAAACGCTGCGAAGAGCACAGGGGGAGACGTACATTTCAGTGATCATCTTCTTGCGCATGTCCTCAGGGATCTCCGATCGCCATTGGCCTTCCATGGTGCTTCACGTCCCAATACCGACCACTTACGCGGTATTTTAGGGCTCTCTTTCGGCTTGGGCGATGTGAGCGCGAGACCGCAAAAGTGGAAGTGAGCGCTCAACGACGCAGGCGAGTAACGGAGATCGATGATTCGTCAAAATAAAGAATTGAAAACTCTGTGATTGGTGTAAAATGGAAAGAAACGGGTAAAGAGCGGCACTATTCCGGTTTATCACGGTACGATGATCAAAAGACGCTGGTAGCACAACACTACGCTATTTGTTTGGAGCGCCGCGCCCCAATCCGTTATGGCTGGACTGAGCACCATGAAATGCTACACCGGTTGACTACGAATATGACTAATCCAAGTTGAGATTATACTACTGACACAACAGGATCGCTTCCAAGCAATTTGTTGAGGCTGCGTTAGTGATGTCGAGAAAATTCCCTGAGCTGGGGAGAGTGGTGTACATCTAGCCTCGAGCAACTCGCAACGATGCGAAGCTAGCTCCTTGCTCGCCCCCATGGAGCTGGCAGCCCAGCGTGAAGCCAAAAGGGGCCAGCTCGCTCGCCGACCACTTGGTACTGCGGAGAGCTCCTGTGTGTTGAGCTGGATCGCACGATGGTGAGAATGTTTGGAGACTGATGTTCAGATGCATAGGAACGGATCTGATCACAGTGAAGACATCTCGGTGCGAACTACTTGGAAGTAACTTCCCCCCTCCCTTTGCTGCGTTGTCCGACGCGGGCCGCTAGCACACCGAGCCTTTCAGACGACATGTCAGCGCGAAGAGAAGTTGAAGCGTAGTAGTCGTGGCGTGTCCAACAATCAAGCGCTTGTAGCCAAGATAACGTCGTCCACTCAGAGAGCACAGCACGCCGTCAAGTTACAAAACCAACCAAGATCGACCTGCATCGGTCCCCACATCTTCGCGCAGAGCATGGAAATTCTCTCAGGATTTGTGATCACAGCGTCGTAAAGCTGCCGGTGTTGCAACTTGCACCGCACCACGTAAGTCGTTGCAACTGAGTCGCCTCGGGCCGAGGCTCGGCAAGTTGAGTACACAAGGTAAAACACGCAAATGCAGCGATGTTAATCACGCGCATCTAAATACCTTATCTTACGGCGAAAGACTTACGTTTGCTACACTTCTCCTCTCTCTCACTTCGTTATCTCGCTGCATATCAGTAGGCAAGAGTGTCTACTGCACATCGACCGTAGACATGACCTGCACGACGTTCGCCCACGGCTGCACGAAGAGCTCGACGTTGAACTTATTCTCGGTGGCGCAAGTGCCGCTGTTGCAGCGGCCGGGCGTTGCAGCCTCGCATCCGCGCACGTGATAGCGGAAATGGATGCCGTTGACGATCTGCTGCTCGATGGCCGTGACTTCTGTGAAGCATATCTGCGACTTGAGCGACGGGTTCTTCTTCTGCAGCGCCTCTATCAGCAGGTTCTCGGTGGCTGTGTTCTTGGTAGCGGGCATCCACTGACCCACGAGATGGTAGGTGGCTGCCTCCGTAGCTGTCAGTAGAGCACACAGCACCACCAGCAGTGACAGCAGGAACTGGGCTCTACTCATGGTGGCAGTAGTGGTAGTGGTGCGAGCAATACTCGACTGGGTTATCTTCTTCCAGCACTGGCGGTTCTTGAGCTTCTTCTCGAGTGAGACGCTCCTCCGGCGTATCTCTACAGCGATCTTCAGGTTTATGAAGCGTCGCATTTCAACAATGTAAACTATACGTAAATTACGGGTAGTTTACAAACAGTACTATTTTTCTTACCAGGGTCCAAAATAAAATAATACTCATAATATTAATTCGATTAATTAATTAATAATTAATTTTGAGCTTCAATTCATTCAAGAATTGTACCAATTCGTATATGAATCACCAGCGTACCAGAGCATCACAATCAACAACACCTCCCTTCCGCCATTCGTTGCTTGCGCTATCAAGTCCCTTCGATAAGTGGAGCCAACTGAGCCCACTTCCAAATCCAATCTCAAGCTCTCATCCTACCCCACTGTCCACCATGGTTCTCACGAGCAGTCAGATCTACTCTATTCTTTTTACCGCTATTGCAGACAACATGCACACCGGAATAGTTGTGGCAAGACCTACAAGAAGGGGAATGGCTATACGAACCTACTTAACTACCTGAGACGCAACCATGCTGACTACAAGCAAGACGCCCAGGAAGCTTCCCTGCACCAAAAAAAACTACACGTCGTCAGCCAGCAAACGCAGGATATCTACCGCTGGCTGGAGTGGGTGGTCTCTGGATGGCTACCTTTTGAATTCTTTAAGCACCGGAAATTCACTCTCTATTGTGTCAGAGGATACGCTGTCGAAGTACGTGAGGCTGGTGACCGAGGCGGTCGAAGCCAGAGTCGTGGATGAGCTTCCGGATGTGTCCAGACTCGTGTTGGACAGCTGGACTAGTAGCAATCGCCACTATGTAGCAATCATTGCGGTATACGTCAGTGCGGCTGGTACCGGAAGTCGCACTAGCAGTGACTAATTCGACGAGCTGAAATGCACTTCGCTCCGCTTCCTACTCTTGGCGTTCTCGCCTGTTGAATTGGAGCGCACAAAGCCAGTTTAACCTCATCGCGGACACTCTGGTCCGCTACAACAAGCCCTGGAAAGTGGTAAAGCTCGTGGTGGGAGATAATTGCTCGGTGAAGCAATGCATCGGGAACAAGGAAAGTGCCATCCCGTTGGTCGGTTGTACTAGACATAGACTTAACCTCGCCGTGAAGGACTTTCTCAAGGAGGAGGACGGACTTATTACGAAGGACCACGCGCTGATGTCGAAGCTGTGGACTATCAAGGACAGAGTGATTCTACACCGCGTCTCCCATCTCCACTGCTGTGGGATGAGATCACGTGGTCGAGTACGAGACGATTAAGAGGCGCGTGAATCTCCAGCCGTTCGTAGTACAGCTGGGTCACGGCACTCTTGTCGAGGATGAACGGCCAAGATTTCGCGAAGCGCTGTTGATGACATCCAGAGTGACCGGATTAAGGCAACTTTCAATATCGCCTCGTTCGAGGATATAAAGACTGATTTACCAATAGATAATTTGGAAAAACGAGATTAACCCTTCTAATACGGCCGCTGTTCCGGGAAACCCGGAATTCTTAACATATATATTAACATATGCCGGAATATCTGTAGTTTATATCCTTTTCTCGTGACACGTGGCTTGGTTCAGATGCCTGATTGGCTGAGACGGCAAGATGTGCAGAGCAAAATCCGTCCACCAACCTGTTCATTGCAATCTCCCTGCAAAACGGTTACAGCATTTGCAAAGACGCGACTCACAGATGACCATAATTCATTCAACAGTACGCTTTTCATTCACTCATCCTCACTGTCCACCTCGACCCTACGTTTGCTCACAAATCTTATTTGTCCTGAAACTCCGCTGGAATCCGCGTTCCATTCAGCCACTGCTGATGCCAGACTTCGTTGCAGGTAAGAGTGCTTCCATGTTGCAGTCTGCGGGCCTTGTTGCACAGCGTGACTCTTCCCTTTTGGCTGCAGAGCACGTGGCGCAAAAGTAGCTCGCCTCAAAGCTTCGTTCACCGGTGCCAGCGTATGCAGAACACACCTTGCAAAGCCACTGCCTGCGCTTCGAGCCGTTCAATTCACCCGTATGTTCCAGTGTATGCGCTCGCGCTGGTAGTGGCTCAGCAAGCAGAGCAGCCAGCTCGTCACCACCCATGAGGTCCACGCTCGTCTGGTTGAGTAAATCCACGTGAAGCATGAATGCAGCGTGTGTCGGTACAGGCAACCGTTTCTTCTTCATGGCCAGCTTGTGCACTATAAATGCGTTGACAAGCGCAATATCCACCAAGCCCAGGAAAATAGTTTTGTAGTACTTGCGCATTCTGATCGACCGCTGAATCGAGTAGCGCTGGAGCCTGAGCTGATCGTGGACATCGACACCGCCCATAGCTTCGTGGTAGTCTCTCACGAGCTGTGGGTAAGGCACGCGAGAGATAGATCCATCGGGTTCACGGCGAGATACATCAGTGAGCTGAGTAGAGCAGCCGGTAGCCAGAAATCGAACGGGCTTATTGTCCATCCAAAACAAAGCAACAAACTCTGGATGGCCCCTCCACGAAGCAATCTTATACGTTCCGCGAGCCATGCGTTTGGGCCTTCGTTTTTGCGTGAACTCAATCTGGCGGCACCAACCTTTCCTATCCTTGCGAATAGTACCAACATGGTAATGACCCATACGCAGCAGCTTGTGCGATAGTGGAATGGAAGTATAAAGTTGTCCGTGCAAATCAGCCGCTGAGCTGGTTGTCCACGCAGGACGTGTGTGAGATTCTGCACCACTGCTCGTTGAGCGACTGCATCCTCGTCCTTGTTGGCTTTACCGCAATAGATATCCAGCCTACACACACGCACACACCACAGTTAGACATCTCCTGAATAAGTCAACCTCATTTCACGGAACATCCCGAGCAAATAACGGACACTCCGTAGTAAAAGAAAATCATAGATCCGCAATAGGACTACGGACCTTGCACAATAAGCGGTTTTGGCACAGCAGGTCATGTAGAATTTTGTTCCCACTTGTTTGGCTTCGCTGACATGTATTGGCGCATGGGGTTGCGCCGATGCCACATTGAAACCATTCCTTCGTCAAACGAGATGCGAGCGCCAAGGCGATAGCCTCGGAAGAAAGTCTTCTGAATTGCTTGAAGAACCGGCCGAATTTTGAAAGTACGATCGGCACTCTCTGGTTGTCCAGCATTGTCATTGAAGTGCAAGTACTTCGCGATGTCGTGGAAGCGATCACGGCTAATGAATTGCCCGAACGTGCAACGTGAGAGAGCTCCTTCCACTTTGGTGATCCAGTGGCGGCTTAGACTCTCGCGCCGCGGTTCCAATGTTCGTGCGATGAGAAGACCGATGAACCGAACGATTTCATGGGGCTGTATGGGGTACTTTCGACGCAACTTGGCCTCGTACTCATCCACGGTGTACACGATAGTCGATGGAACAGTTTGTCGCTTCTGTACCGCTCGTTCACGCATACCTTCGGCTATCTCATGGATACTCTCCAGCTGATACCGGTTCGTTTCCTCAGCAATCTTGCGCCACAACTCTTTGGGTAGGAAAAAGTAGAACATGGCAAGCGGACTCGTAGCGTAAGCCATGGCAGTGCGTGTTGGGCCGTACGGTCCGTCGTACAGAGGTGCAGGGTCAAGCTGTAGTCGACCAGAGTCATCCTCCATGAGTGCGTCCCATTCCTCGGCTTGCAGTCTTTTCAAATCCGCTTCAGCTAGATCGAACTCCACGGGCACGTCATCATCCACGCCAGCAAAGTCTTCCACGCTCTCATCGTCACTTACAGCACCCGAAACGTCAGCTTCACTTTCGTCTTCATCTTCACTATTGTCCTCGTCCAGAAAAATGGACTCCTCGTCACCTTCAACGTCGGAATCCAGTGCGAGCAGCCAGTCGTCAACTCCAACATTGAGGTCATCTGGATCACTTCCTTCAAAGAGCCGATCACGCCTCAGTGCCTCCAAGAAATTGTCAGAGTCGAAGTCATCAAGCGAAACGCCATTACCGCGATCGTGGTCAAGAACACTCCTCGCAGACACCAATGTGTTACGTGCTTCCGTAACAGCACGTTCCGTATTGCCCGTGACCGAATCAGGACCATCCGGAACAGCGTCTTCAGTCTCCTCCGTAGTAGCCGCTTGATCCGGAATATGCTGATCGGTCATCCCCGGAACACCTACAGTACTATCCGGAATAACTTGAGCTGCACAATTCGTAACATCATCGTTAGTCAAAACACATTTGCTGCAGAAACGTTCTTGGCTTACCAGCCCGACGCTTTTTCGTAGATGAACGTGAGGTTGCAGAGCTACGCTTTGCCGTTGCTGCAGGTCTTCCGATTGAGGATGCTGCCGACGCACTGGCACGCACACTTGGCTGGTTCAATGGCTGTAGGACGTCTTGGGGTGTTGCTTTCGCCGCACGCCGCTGCTTACGTTTGGAAGTCTTTGCTTCAGCACGTGTCGGGCGACGTACTGGAACCGGAGGCGCCATACTTGGTGCTGGTGGTATGGCACTATCATTGAGCGGAGGTGTCAGACCGGCAGGCTCCACGAGTGGAGGCGTCGGGGCGTCGGGCATCGGACGCTGCGGCTTTGGTGTCACGCTCGGAGGCATCGAGCGTCGGGCGTCGAGTCGACGAGCATTGAGCGTGTTGGAGTCAACTGGAGAGAGAGACCCGGAGGCAACCCCAGCAGATCAGGAAACCAGCCTTGTTGCTTGCAATGCTTCACCAAGTTCTTCTCGCCTTCATTGGTACGATGTTAGGAAAAAGTTACTGTAGTGAAACAACACGATGCCGCGTACCGACAAAGAAGTCGACCCCTTCAGTCCCTGCCACCTCCCCCCCCCCCTCGGTGGCAGGTAACGATGGTGGTTGCTTAGGCCTGTAGACTTGCGGAATGTCCACCCTTTCTTCCTGAGTCTGAACCAGAGTACTTGGAAGGTCTTGGGATCGATGAACGCTTCCATTGCAGAGTGAATGTCTTCCCTTCGGCGCGAGTCTTGGAATGAACGGCTGGGAGCTCCCACAAATTCTTATACGCGGGACCCTATCCGCTTCCCGAAAATCTCATGTCTCATCGCACGAAGGACGCTACAGTTGCCCTGCTAAACATTATCATATACAAAAAGCTATATGCGGATTTCGAGCATGGAGGATCTGTAGCGGAGAGTCCTGAATACTTTCACTTCTAAATCTAAGTTCCGGATTATCCGGAATGCTCGTATTAAAAGGGTTAATTGTGCCGCGCTGCTACTGCTACTACGGCTACTCTTGCTACATTTAACATGCTGACGCGCTAACTCCGCAGAGAGGTGCGAGTTGAGCGCTACGGAAATGAACGATATTCTCTGATTTATGACCTATCCCTTTGTCAAATTATAGATCTTTAATATGAGACATTATTTTGACTGGACATATCCTTCATTGTGCTTGAAGAACATAGCCAATATAAAATCTCAAATTAGAGATGCATGATTGAATAGGACGTGCACTAAACTGATTCCGCGCACTGATTTGGTATTTTCCGTTATTGCCCTCTTATGGTATCGATAGAAGGTGCTCGCGACGCTTACGTTGATCAGTTGCAAACGGCGTAAATGTGGTGGAGTGGGATTCGCAAAATCGCGTTGCGATCCACTCAGACACACAGTGCCCTGGACTGCCGACTGACGGAGGGGGTACTCCGATAACCGTGGGGTTGCTGAGGGCTC
>NW_008648989.1:2844516-2853686 GCF_000247585.1 Phytophthora nicotianae INRA-310 | reverse complement strand
CGATCCACTCCGATGATTGCGTAATCTTCACCGATGATGACGTAATCACTGACGCGCCGTCGTCGACCATGAGTCTCAGGGCTGGATCGGGTCATTTCCCATCAATCAGTTTTCTTATTCGTGAAAGCCAACTGGCGCTTCACCACATAAATATACACTTTTGGAATCGGAGCGTGTGACAGACCGTCAAGCATGATGCCATAAACGGTACCAATCACGTTATCAGTTCCAAAAATCGACATCTGTGGTGCACTTCCGCATTCCAAACTTCAGTGACTTGAACAACGTTAGTTTTTAACTCGGGTAAGAGGTTTTTCTATTTCGGAGATTGTTTATGTCCTCTCTACAATCCGCTGTATCTCCTCTTTGTGTATAAGAGCGCACAAACCTTATGGCTCGGTATCATCTTGCTAAATGGAAATTTAGAGACCCACTTGCGACGAGCTTTAGCGAGGGGGGGGGGGGCTGGGCTTGCTCTATTGGCTGAACTCCAGTCACTGCAACGACTGGTGCTTAGATAATAAACAGCAATACGAGTGACGGCTTTTGGATCGATATGTGCTCACACTTTGTCGGAAAAAAGGAAAAGGGGTATTGTGCTTCATTTTCCCGCGAAAGGCCAATCAGACCAATGCTTATTCAAATTGTGCCCGTCTCCGACGATGATGTGTGGACCGGGTGGGAGCCCGAGATTGATAGCACCATCTGCAGTAGAAGTGAGACGACAGTGTGCTTTTCACAATATCAACATGTATTTTCTTAGTGTAACGGGGTACACGCAAGTGGCTACACATAGCTACTTAATTACGAAGGGTTTTCACATTTGTGTGTGATTCATCTTTAGCAAACAACTCGTCTGCACGCTTTTAGACTTCCTACTGGTAGAATAACGAACTCTTTCTACTAATTAGAGTATCAGGATTTTGCCAACTTTTTTTTGAATAATACTTTTCATACGTTATCACTTTTGGGAGGAAACCCAAACAATGACATAGAATCATAATTAACAGTTCTCATTTACCGTAAATTGGTTTAACTTTCCTTATTTAAGTAAATCTATCCTTTCGGACGAAGGATAGATAATCCAAGGAAAAGCACTCTACTCTTTCTCATGTATGTGCGCATACGTGTAAGTCAAAGCAGTGGGCGCAGAGTAGGTCCATTACACTTAGCGCAAGCGAGTTGTAAACTACACTTTATATCCTATAACTTACTCGTATACTATATAAAATGATTGTACGATAATATGCTCTAATCATACCGACATTTACTAGTCATAAAGGCTTTGTCTTCAGGGTAAAGTATTTGTGACCAATAATAATACCGGAGCGTTATTCGTACTTGCCATAAGAGCCATCCCACTTTTAAACTACGAAATGGACGGATTGGTTCACTGACATCTTTCAAAGTGCGTGGATTTGATGAAGGATGGAGACGCTTGCCACAATGCCGAGACAATGCGGGAGATTGAGAGCAGAGCACTATATACGCATGTCCAAAAGGGCATCTGATCAGGCTAGCGCTCTACACCTTTGCTCTCTGATTATTGTCTAATCTGCATACAAAACTTGTCAGAAATTATTTTAGGTTTATGCGAAGTGCCCCAAATTAGTGGATTCACTACAGCCAAATGTGGAAAATCCACAGTTAAAGTCGTCGCTCGCCACACTTTTTCGCTGCCGCCAAGATCACTGGTTGCGGGCAACCCGAGCACGTTGCCAGCCTCAGCTCTCCTTCATACTCCAATTTGCGACTAAACCAGCAGATGATCTCCCCTCCAAATGCGACACTCCCGAAGAGCGACACCTCATGCTGGATGCGCATCGCTCTGGCTGTGTCTGGCGCTCCGTCGCCCTCTACAATGAATTTCTGCGCACGACGTTGGAGTACCCCTGAGTCACAGCCATATCGAGGATTTGCCACACAGAGGTGCTTGAGCTACCAAGGTAACACCCGACTAAAAGGCGGTTCTGGAGACCTTATCAGACGGGTGTTGTTCATACACGTTGCGCACGCTGAAGGCGAGGGTTCTCGACGACTTCAACGTGAGTCTGTCGGAGACTACAATCTCTTACCACATTTTGCATACCATCAAGCAGGTGCGCGCCGAGCCCATCACATGCAACAGTGAAACCAACGGATATTTATCACCAGGGTACCACAACGAAGGACGAATTTATCATGAAGGGGCACAAACGATTTTATTGGACAAAATAATGTCACAAACCTTCTTCATTATTTCAGCTTTCAAGAATTTTTCACTGAACAATAGAAGGAGAAACCACTGGCACGCGGACCAGGGTGTTCAAGCTTGGGCCGTCCAATTACCGCTCAGGTGACGTGCGGAGATCGTACTACTGTTTTTTTAATGCTCTATATTCTATCTAATGTCGCTTTAATCCTGTGTACATGTTTGTATGTTTGTGGACAGATCGTCGCCTCGCCGGACCCCCACCGCCGACAACGAATATTCTTTGGTTTACGAGGCAAATGCGCAGTGAACGAGGTGATAAATAAACCAAGACAACACTTAAGCGTGGCAATACGAGTGGAAGTGACTGATATTCGAGCACAGAGCACTACCCAGTTGGATGTGGAGCTGCATTACAAGTTCAAGTACGCTTAACGCTCGACAATGTGATCTTTACCTTGTATATTTTGTCGTTGTTTTAACCTTTTTTGTGCATTAACTGTGTAACGAGCTCGTTCAAACTCGCAGACAAGATGCTGTTCTGGCCAGACAAGGAGAGACGTTATGACTACGTTTGTCCGTGCATGTCAGCGTGGTTTGGCTGCAACTTGAGAAAGCATTTTCACAGATTGGAGACGTTCTTCCCACAAGTACTCTGTAGCGATGCAGTGCACAGCAGCTGTACTTTATCAGCGACGGCAAGGGGGTTATGCTCATCCCTACAATACGATTTATAAAAAAATGAGCTTCAATGTGGGAAAGGTGTTCGTCTCTTTCTTTTCTAGTCGCTTTCAGATTTTTCGGGTGTTGCTGATGCAGACCTCACTAACACCGAGCTAGAAGCGGTGAGTGGTGTGGTAACAAAATCCGGTGCCGTGGATACGATGGAGGTGGCCTGCGCTTGGTAAACGCTCGAGTATGACGCGTGGATTTATGGAGCGAAAGGTATGCATTTGTTTACACTTAACGTACTAGATGAATTTGCTTCTCTAACAACCGTTCATATTTCTGCTTTGGGAGAAATCGTAGATGTCTCCTGCGCCTAGGCTTCGCCTGCAAAGGTAATCGTGCTATTGCTTCACACTGGTTGCCATCTTCTGACAATACTCCGTGTTGTTAAACGTTCCTACAGGATATCGAAGTGGATATTATTATAAATGCCATTTTATTCTCATATTCTTATCGATGTCAACTGTATTCTCAAACGATTTCTTGCTACGCTATGGAAAGAGGTATATCTTTGAAGTCCTATTGGTATTTGTTCACCTCCTGGATGTATGCATCATGCTTCCCGCTCGAAATGAACGGGCAGTCACCAATCACGTACACACCATGGCGAATCCCCTCTTCTTCTTCAATTTCACATGTAGCTTTGCACCTCCGCTTGTTGTGGCCAGGCTTACCGCATTTGGTGCAGCAATATTTTTTCCCTTTTCTTGGTGGAAGTAGCGGAAAGTTGAGCGTCGAAAAACACTGAGACGTTCTTTGTTTCTTCGTCGGTTGTGATATCAGGTGTTGGTTTTGATCGAATCCTCCCGCTGCAGAATGAAGACGAAGCATCTTCGCCTCGATTTTGTTTTCTTTTGCTTCCCCTCACGATATCCAAAGCTTCGACAGACCGCGTATGCATCGAAGACCTACCTGCTTGGCGGTAATTGGGAGGTGGTTTCACGTTATCGGTTAAGCTTAGCTCGTTGTACAGTGACAGTCGAACCGATATCGACTCCAAAGCTTTCTGTAGATTCGGTACCAAGTATGCCGAGTGGAAAAAGTCTCGAACGTCGTATTGAACTAAACCTTTGGCCTTTGACTTTGCTCTGTCAAAGATGACAGCTTCAACGTGGCGACAAGGAATCCGCATCTGTTCTGCAGTTGTGCATCTCGAACAGGTCCCTAAATCCATGTCGACCTCGTAAACGTGAGCGCTGCTTCCAACGGTACGAGAATCAAAAGCATCGAAAACGTAGAAGTGTGGTGGCTCTCCGCAGACGACGGTTTGTTGTGCCACACGCAGCTTCTCTTCCTCAAACAGTTTCTTAGCGTAGGGTGTCACATCGTGTCCTGCGTTCTTCCTCTTTGTAAGGATTTTCTCGCGCTTCTCCATTGTGGATAGAGCACGAGTGGAGTAGGCCATGATAGATCCCAGGACAAGTTTGTTCCGAGCTCGACACCAGAGCAAGCTGGTCCTCCCTTGTTGCGTTTCACGCCTTTACTTGTGTCAAAAGCGTATGATCTAATGAAAGAGCCTCCAATTTCCAAATGTCTAGAGTGTATCAGAAGCTCGGGTTCATCGTATCCAAAGCGTCCGAAAAGATTGATTTTGGTGAGCTCTCCATCTGAAGAGGAGCTCATGGACAGGTAGTTTGTAGTGTACTTGCAATAGTTTGATTTCAGCAAAAAAATATAATCTATAAATAAATGTATTGAAGAAGGTTTGTGACATTATTTTGTCCAATGAAATCGTTTGTGCCCCCTCATGATAAATTTGTCCTTCATTGTGGTACCCTGGTGATAAATATCAGAAACCAACAATAGAAAAGGAAAGTTCTGCTGCAAACTGATTAGCCATAACGATCAGTGCGACCTGATCGTTTACGCCGACGCTTTTAACTACAAATGGCACGTCAAGAGCGCACGCCCGAAGGACAAGCGCGTGATTAAAAAAACAAGTTCCGCTCACAAAAGGCCCCAATCTGCAGATCCAGTGCGCAGTTTCATCGGCGTTCGAAGTGGCTGCGTAACTCACGATCCCCCCAACTCACGATGCAGACCAACGTTGGCTTCATGGAAGAGCTGTACAAGGTGGCCAGAGAGTCGGATGTGTATCGAGACGAGTACATGAACAAGAAGATCGTCGTTTTGTTTAACTACGCACCTGTGCTTTGTCACATCGAAACTCTCGTGCCTGATCACGACGATTTCGTTTTGTTGCGACTAGGACCATACATCCCCATGTGCTACCCCATTGAGACTGCTTCAGTTCTCTGAAGGCTCATATCAAGCTGTACTGGTCCTGTACTGGACCAGATGAACGATCCGCTGCTCGCCTGTAGCAACAGCCAGTCCACCTCTAAGACAGAGGTTCATATGCAGCTACTTGAGTGTGCTTCTCACATTAAATGTGAGTTTACATGCGCAAGATTACGCAACGCTCTAAGTTTGTGAACGCGGTAGTTACGCATGGAAGATATGACGCACGGTGCGTAGGAACGAGGTACACTTTAGTGTTCACAACTCTGATTGTTAATTTTTTATTGTTGTAAACGACATAGTCATTGGACCAGAACTTAGGTTCTCCTCTTTATGTCTCACACACCAAAAACCTATAGTGACGTTTAGATGGGCGTTATGTCACGTTTAGATTATGAAAATGTGGTTAAAACAGGCATATTCTCAGTCGATTGGAAGTTATGGATGATCTAAAATCAGTAAGCCCAAAACAGCAGAATCAATGCCTTGATGTTGACGTACAGCGGTGCTTCTGATTGGACGATCAGCTAGATCATATGGAATTTCAGGTACAATATCGTATCATGTCACTGTAAATTGCAACAGATTGTGACAATGAGACAAGGCAATATAACCACCTTATCTTCAAGCAGTAGCAATTTGAGTTCGTATTCCTCACAACCCTGCTCTACATACTTGTTTTCGTAGCCTTGAACGTGTCTGTACACGTCAATTCAGTCTTGGCGCGCAATTTCTCCAAGGTAATCTAGAAATTTTTCTACTGCGCCATTTCCGCTTTTTGGGTGCCCCGAGTAATCCTCCCTTTGACCATTGCCCGTATCAGCTCGATGGTTGGAGTTCTGGATGATAGGCTGTCGTGTGCAGCAAATAGTTTCCATGTTGCGGCGCTATCAACTGCGCTTTAGACTTAGGTTTTGGTTGCGTAGAGAAATTCGCACCACCAGCTCCGACTCTGTTTTCTTTCTATTAAACCTTACACTTACAATAAAAACAACTTTAGTATATAAATGTACTATAACTACGGTATCGTACCTCTTTCTGTTAACCAATAATGCAATTCCGCTCTGTTTGAGTTCATAGTTGGGTTCTTGTTCGTTGTGGCTATGTGGAAACTGGCTCCATCCATGTGAATTCTGTATGGATCGTGTTGTACCTTTAACGTGATACGAATGAGGGGACTCAATCCTAGCCGTTTCGCCCAAATCAGTCAGTCGCTTTTCCCGCTCTAATCAAGTCGTTTTTGACCCGCAAACAAGCCAAAACGAAAAGGGGGACTCAAAGCGCGCCTCTTAAGCGTGCCCTCAATGTGGATTTTCTTCTCTAAGTTTAGATATTCCTGTCGTGAGAGCATGCCGAAAATCAGCGAGCGCCAGCGCTTGCTTGGCGAGATTGTTGACGTCCTGGCCGTGGCGATCGTCGAAGAGGAAGCAGAAGAGGAGCTGCGTGAACTGTGTGAAAAGCGAAATGGCACAATTGTTCGGTACCGAAGACCTTCCGTCATCAGCACAAGATCTCGCTTCTTTGCTCGTCTTGGTGGAGTCTCGACGCTATTTGGAAGGCCATGATCGCCTCCCGAAGAGCACTGAGTTTCGTGAAAGCGGCATCCAGTCGCTCACGGCGAAGGAATTCCGTCAGATCACGCGGGTGAGTCATTCCAGCTTCTTTCGTATCATATCAGAAATTGAAACGAATGGAGTTTTCCACAACAATTCTGGTTGCGGACAAGCCCCCGTGTCGTTGGAGCTGGCAGTTGCATTGAATCGCTTAGGAAACTACCGTAATGGTGTTTCGCTCGGTAAACACAAAAGCTTTGGGGGGTCGGCCAAGGGACCTGCGCTCTCTGTACGACTCGGGTTCTTCTTGCTTTGAAAGATCTCGCCGCCAAGTTTGTGATGTGGCCAGATGCCGAAGGGCGACGATCAATATCGCGCGTATGGCGCAAAGTGGTTTTCGTGGATGTGTAGGTTTCATTGATGGCACAACCATTCCTCTTTCCCAAAAACCAGCGGTTGATGGCGAGTGTTATTTTGACCGGAAACACCACTATAGTGTGAATGCACAGGTGGTTTGTGACGATCACCGTCGTATTATTGCCTTTTTTCTGGATGGCCAGGTTCCTGCTCTGATAGCACTGTTTACCGTGAAATGGCCATCGCTAATGCTTCCAGGAAACCATCTTTCTTCTCGCAAGGTGAATTTCTCATAGCCGATTCCGCGTATCGTGCTGATGTGGTGAGCAACACACTTGTCCCTGCGTACAAGTCCAATATGAAAGGAGTCGATATCGAAGATTTCAACACTTGCGTTGCCCATGCTAGAGTAGTAAATGAGCACACTATCGGTGCAGGGATCGGTAAATATAGATTGTTATTACAATACTATCGTATTGTTTGAAAACAATATTGATTGTTATGGTCCCCACCCACTATTGAAAACGAAGAATCAAACCGTGAACTAAATTCCCTACAAGTTGCTGTCACACTCCTCTTCATCTTCTAGATCTTCCTCTCGTGCAGTCTTGATAGACTTAGAAACTATCTCGTTCGTGACAAGATCCCAATTCATGCGCAGGTACAGAATTGACTCCAGCGTTTCCGCGCTCATTCGCTTGCGTAGGTACCCAAGAGTGCACTTCACGAGTGAAAAGAGTCTCTCAACTTGAACTGATGTGGCTGGTATCCAGGCAAGATCCACGAAGGCCGACTTGTGTTCTTCACGGGTTTTGGCTCGCTTGATGATAGCAGCTTTTACCTCAGAGGGTGTTCGCTTCCGTTTTGCAGGTGGCTCGGATAAGTTGTCTTCTGATTCTGACTGAGAGTTTGTGCGAGTGCGCTTTTGCCTTCCCACATTGGGCTTGGTCTTTGGTTGCGAGGCTTTTCCCGTCCGCTGGGCCTTCTTTGAACTCTGTCGCTGGGGTACTGGATTGCGCCTCAATCGAGTAGCAACTACGCGCTCCTCACTGGTCAACGTTCGTTCTTCCCCACTCATAATCTTCACGATAGCGCTTTCAAAATTGGCAGATTCGACAATTTTTGCGTCACCCTTCAGCCGATTCTTCAATTGTGGGAAATCAACGAGCACCTCGTCGAAAATATCGCGCGCGGAGATCACAGTTAAATCTTCGCTCTGCAGTCGCTTTGTAGCAAGCTCTAAGAGCTCCATGTCTTCGAGCAGATCCATGATGCAACAGTGTTCCGACGCATTCGGCAGATAGTTCACGATCGGGAACCGTCGAGCGTCGTTAGGAGGTACGTCGGCCGGCAACTCGCGATCCACGTCACGGCCTCTTTCAAAGAGATACAAGAACGGGTGAAGTTGCTTATAGCGCTTGAGCATCCGGTGAAGACCGCTCCAACGAAGCTCATGCATGGGTACGGGTTTGTACTTGCACTTGTTAGCTTTTAGAAGTGCAATCCTCTTAACAGTCTTCAATTTTCGCATCAGTGTTGCCACCTTGTCGATGACATCAGAATGCTTAGCAACGTATTCTCGGACAGCCAGATTAAAACGGTGGGCTGCACACCCGATCATCGGTGCTATGATCCTTCGAGAGATGGCCTTGTTGGTCTCCATGTTATCGCACACGATCGCCACAAGATCGGTGTCCAAAAGCCCGTACTGGGTCAATATCATATCGAGAAAGCGAATGTGTTCGTCAACCGTCATACTCTGCTCATTCATGAAGGTCGACAAGGCCAGAAAACGCGCCCCCTTCTTAGTTACGGCGAAAACGGCCAGAGAATGCTCGCACGCGTCCGTAACACCGTCGAACACCAACACGTACTTTTCACCCTTGAGCTCGGCGCACATATCAAGTTCTGCCAACTTGACAGCGGCAATCATTCGGGCTTTGAGAGTCTTTGAGCCGATACTGTCAAATCGGACAGCGTCCCGAATCGTTGGGTCGTCCACATCCGCTAGTGTGAAGTTTTTGTACACAGCCAGCTTCATCCATTGGTATGTGGTGTGAGCGTGTCGGTCGATGAACATGTCCATGGACACAATGCGC
>NW_008648989.1:2832937-2843996 GCF_000247585.1 Phytophthora nicotianae INRA-310 | reverse complement strand
ACGACGAGATTGTATTCCGACGAAGGCTGAAACAGGGGCTATTTCAAAAGCGTGTGAGCCTGGTGGAATATTGTGGCTGCGAGGACGTAGTTGAAATGCCTAAAAGAAACACAGCAACAGCCTGCACAGTCGACGCCCGCTCGAGGTTCGACTACTCAGCCAACTTTATGAACATGGTAATCTCCTCCGGCGTTTTCTGCTGTCGGACCAGCTCGATCAGGAGCTCCTGTTTGCGGACCGTTCGGCGCTCCTGCAAGTCATCAAGCTTTTGATGCTCTAATATAGCCTGATTTTCATTCCACTGGCGTTTTTCTTCCTCAAGTTTAGCTTCCAGGAACTCAATCTTCGCCTCTGCGTTGCGTGCAAAAGCTTGAGAGAGCGACATTCGTGTTTCATGAGCAGCGGAGTGTGATGGCTTGCTGTCAAGATTGCACTGGTTTCTTGACAGGCAGCGGGGCCTTTGTGTTCGTGGTTAGGATTGTCTTTTTGAGTGGATTCCTCCCCTTGCTCGTTTTTGCCCGCTTCGACGACTTCGTTGGCGCGGGGTCAGCAAGTCGCTTGCGTTGAGGTGTGTTGAATGCGGATTCGCACACTTGCACAAGAGAATTCGGTGGAAGGCGTCCTGTGTCTGAGAAACTGATAGTGATGTCGGTGAACCGGGAGAAAATAGGGGTCTGGCCAACATGACGGGGGTAGCAGTGGGTACATCCTTCTCTGTATTATCACCATCGTCACTTTCCTCAGCGGTATTGCTGCGGCCACTGGTGGTGCTTGTTGGAGGGCTTCACTCGAATGGGCGAGTTCCGACACTTGCTCCGACGTTACTGTATGAGCGTTCCCTTTAAAATTTGTGGCGCCCCCATTAGCCCCTAGCTCTACCGTATCGTGGGGTTTCATATTGGGGCACTCACCAAAAAGAACGCGCATTCGAATGTAGCATGGACACATCTTCTCAAGCTTAGCCAGGAGCGACGCACTACGGTCAACTTCACCACCCGAAAGACCCATGCCAGTTCCGCCATGGTACTTGAGAACCTCTCTGAACTTTTTAACGTAGTTCTCTCAGCGTCGCTGCATGTTTCTGGCTTTCAAGCTCGCATGCTTCTGTGTCTTAGCGTGAAGGTGAGCAGCCATCTGAGCGTACGCCAAATTCTTTGTGATCTTTGCCTTCCCTCCGACGTTTGGCTTCCCACTAGTTCTGTATACGCTTTGAAAGTTGTCGGGTATCTCCATCCACGCGACTAGGATCTTGATGTCGTCTTCAGTGAGATGCGGGTTCTTCGCGTCGCTTGCAGAGGTCATGGTGGAGAAATCGTAGTGAGGAGAGTGAGAGGATCGAGGTTTCGCAGGAACGGACCAAATTGCAAACTGCGATCCTGGCTCAGGCGAGAGAAATTAGGCGCCAAAGCTAAGGCGCGAAGATCCCATCTAAGTTTTGGCGCGAAGTTTTAAACGCATAGTTTGCGGCGGGTGATGGATCAGGCGCGAGGGAGAATGATCTTGCACCCACCGATATTTTTTTTCTCCAAATTATGGTCCCAAACAAGCACTTGATCGGCTTCTAAACAAGCCACCTCCGGAGGTAGCTTGTTTCGGGAGCTCTCGAAACCAGCGACTTTTCGTCTCCAAAATCAGTCAAATCGGCGCCGGGAAATCAGCTCTTTTTTTTTTGTTGGAAGTTTGAGTCCCCCTAATGTTAGAGCACCACAATTTGAACTTTGTTGTATCAAAGATCCAATGATAATCACCTTCTTCTGCGACATCGACTTTGTCTTAGGAGAAGCATTCCAGCATTTGATAAAGTTCTGTACGAAACCAGCTTCCACTCTTCAATTTACTTGTGATACAAACCCTGCTGCAATAAGACAGGCACTAGAAAGTGTAATTTAACACACGAAAACGTAAGTATAGCACAAGGAAAGTAGTATTTGTTATACCTTGAGCCAATACGTACACTTTAATCCTGGATCCTTACAACTCGAGGATTTGCAGTATTAAACTCGATAGTGCATTTGGTGGTGGTCGCAATTCGTGGGGCAGCTTGAGCAGCGATTTTTCAAGTTGGCGTATGCAATGATGTCGTGTAGAGTGTCCAACTTCTCGTCTGCAGTGCGAACAACTTGAACTCGTGCGAAATGATGCCAAGCGTAGGAGAACGGCATGCTCCGCCACGGTTGCATTGTAAAGGAGACAAGTGGTACTCCAATATCGATAAACTATGTTGGTTTTCATGTGGATTGCAAGTGACATTGAAAATAGTTGTTTTTCTAGGACTTGATATAAAAATTGATTTACGGATCAATCCAACATGGTACTAACTACTGTTTAGCTTGCATCTTACTTAACATATTAGATTATTAGCAAGTCGCCCAAGCGTGACGTACCCGAAGTGAAATAGAGGAGGATTGGGGGATAAAGTTTTACCTGCCCCCTCAGTTCAACTTCGACTCCTTCAATTTAAAATCAAGTCAATTACTTGCATAGTAATGCTTTCAGTTCAGGTTGGTTTACTTCCTAGTTCGTTTAGTTTACATCTCATGTCTTCTCGATCGACACCATTTCGATTTCGTTCTAAGACAGGCTTTAGTGATTCCACAAACTATCACCTCCAAAATACAGAGAATATAATGTCGCTTATTTATCAATTTGAGGGGGTTTTTTTTTTTAAAATTACATACTCCAAACCGGATCTTCCCTAAATCTTTATTTTTTTGATTTCGTGTTGCTTGAATGTCGTCGTAAGAATAATCAAACAACCAGTGTCCACCACACCAGATTCATGTTAAACAACCTGAGCTGGCGGGAGCCAATCAGCAACCCACACAAAGCCAGATCGTTCCATCACAAAACGCCTCCACACCAGCGAACACCATGGTCAACGCCGCCGCCGACGCCAAGAAGAAGTGCGTCTTTTACAGTACCCCCTCCTCTTCATGCCAACTCCTCACTAATTCTATCTCCATTTTTCCAATACATAGCGAGGGTAACGAGGCCTTCAAGAAGCAGGACTACTCCAATGCTGTAGCCAAGTACACGGAGGCCATCGAGATCGACGCGACCAACCACGTCTACTTTTCCAACCGCAGGTGCGTCCTCCTCCTCTTTATATAAATGTCCATCCTTCTAGTGTCATCATTCTGGCGACATTGGTGGACTCTCTTCTCTCCCACCAATTGATTTCTCGTTGCAATTGCCAACTGACGTCACTCGTTCCATTACAGTGCTGCTTACGCTGGCTGGGGCAAGTTCCAGGAGGCTGCGGACGATGCTGCCGAGTGCATCCGTATCAACCCTCAGTTCGTCAAGGGTACGTGACGTTATCTAACGGGATAACTCATTTTTTCGGTGGTACCCAGCCATCTTTTTAATTTTATTTTACTGTTGAAGCTGATTAATTTGTACGGTACGATGTACAGCTTACCACCGTCACGGTGTGGCGCTCAAGGGTCTGAAGAAGTATGACGAGGCTCTGGCCACGCTGCGTGCCGGCCAGCGCGTGGACTTCAACAACGCTGACCTGAACCGTCTGGTGACGGAGATCGAGCCGCTGCAGGCCCGTGCCGAGCAGGCCAAGCGCTCAGGCATGAGTCCCGCTGAGCTGCTGAAGGAGCGCGGTAACGACGCGTTCAAGAGCGCTGCCTTCGAGAAGGCCATTGAGCTGTACGGAGAGGCCATCGAGGCTTGCAACGACAAGCCCGGCTCGGCTCTGGCTCTGTCGTGCTACAACAACCGCGCGGCTTGCAACCAGCAGCTCAGCAACTTCTCCGGTGTCATCCGCGACTGCACGCATGTGCTCGAGTACGACGAGAAGAACCAGAAGGCTCTGCTGCGACGTGCTCTCGCCTACGAGGGCCTGGAGCGCTACCGTCTGGCTCTGCAGGACATCCGTGCGCTGCTCGCCATCAACCCTTCCATTGATGTACGTTTTTGGCAAAATATTTTTTTGTGGCCAGTTTACTCATTTTTATCGCGTTTTCATCGAGCAGATTGCCAACAAGGCTCAGCACCGTCTCAGCAATTACGTGCGCCAGCTCAAGCAGAATAACTAACTGCATGAAGGGGAAAGTTGTCAAAACAGCTACGTTCAATGAACATCGGCAACGTGATGGAACGATGTCGCCAGTAGAGGAAGGCCTGATCTGATTACCCACGCGTGGGGAAGGTGAGGACATGTGATGGTTAACAGGCAGGCTGTTGAATTTCTTTCGTGTTGATAGGTATTGCTTTCATGTGTTTTTGGTTCTTCCATTATTTTTCTATAAGGCAAACTTTTTATGCCTTCGCGTTATGTATGGAAGTTTCGTTGGATTTGTTGAGGCGGAGACTGGAGAATGCTGCGTAAAAGGATAATTCCCCGTTGTGCGGATCGGCCGGATTGGCTCTCGGTACTCCTGCTGTTGCACCTGATGACCAGGAGTTACGTCCGACAACTTACGACTGGCATTTACCGGCAAAAAGGTGGAACCCTGTCTCCACGTCTGCTCAACGAGCGGTGGAGGAGGTTGCTTGCTTGTCACTAAATCTGGAGCGAAGAACGACTCGAATGTACGAGTTGGCGGTGCCAATACATCAAACTCATTAAACTGCCTTGGACTGCTCTTTAGAGTGAGATGACTGCAGGCGTTATTGCTGGACCATCCGCCGTTGCGTTGTTGCCTTGACGGTAATCCCTTCCATTCTCCATTCAATTGGCGAGACGAGAAGGAGATTGCATTTTGCGGCGTTCGAAGAATTGATGAAGCGGCAAGGGTGTTCCCACCATCGACAGTCTCAGTCTGCGTATGTCGGCTTGTGGGGGAAGACATTTTCTTCTTATTCTTAATGCTCACTCTCAATAATGTCAAATAGCGTTGCCACTCCAGGTCTTCCCCCGTATCGACGCCTTTATCTCGTAAGTTGCTACCTCTTCGACCACTAGTTTGTGTGACTGATTCTGTGAAAACTTTTGCGTGTTGACATTGCAGCTTCAGTTCCAATTCCTCGATAGCCCGCCGAGCACGTAGCTGCTCTGCAATTCTCAGATGCTCGATCGCATCATTTTCGCTTCTGGAACTGGTTTGCGTTTCTCTTTCCACAACTGTTTTGACCTCTTTCCGATTCCGAAATTCCTGCTCAAGTTTTTCAAGTCGTTGTTGCAATATTCGTTGCTCTTCTTGCCGCATCTTTTCGATGGCTCTGACCTCGTCATTGACACTGGATTGTGTATCCCGTATTGGCGTTCTAGTCTCTTTGAGCAATTTCAATTGTTGCAACTCCAATTTCAGTTCGCCAAGTTCCTGTTGCAATCGCTGTTGCTCCAGTTTCATTGCCTCAAGTTGCCGTTTTTCCTCAATTCGTTGCTCTTCACGCTGCCGTTCTTCTGCTAGCTGTTGCTGTCGCCGAATTTGTTTCAGCCGTATCTTTTCCGCTTGAATTATGACTAAATAACGTTTCCGACGTTGATATGCTCGTATCCGGTGTTGGATTCGAAGCACTGCGCGTTGCAGTTCTCGCTCCTTGCGTTTTTCTTCTTCTCGTCGACGCATTTCGGCCTGGATTAAGCGCATCAGGCGTTGCCGACGCTGGTGCGATCGAGTTTTCCGTTGAAGCTTGCGAACTGCCTGCTGAACTTGCTGTTGCACTCGTTCGATGAGTTCACGAGCCTCTGGATGGTTTCGCAGTGGATGTTGAGCGCACAAACGCGCTGTTGGTGCGTGGAAATACCAAAGCGTTTTGCCAAATTCGTAAATTTGCCACTGACAACTATCCATGATTCGTGTGTGTAGCTCTTGAAGTGGCTCGCTTAGATAAGCCACCAAGTAGTGTTCACGTTCAAAATCCAATTGTTGTATGAGGAAAAGCTTTTTGCGACGAATATTAATCGGTAGAGCAGCCTCCTCAGCGGCAAGTTTTGCCAATTGCGCGATTTGAGCATCCTGAACATCTTTTCGCCGCGCGAACGGCACGATTTTGGCTGATACTTGAGCGAGATTGTGCCGACGAAATGTCAGCTCGAGCGGTGAGGCAAGAGATGCCCGTGATGCCACAATCCACAGACGACGATAAATATCAGCTCCACTGGCACCCCTATCGACCAAAAATCGCTCACCATTGATCTCTAACAAGGTGTTTTCAACTTGCACGCTCGACATTTGCTGTAGAGCGGCCCGTGTGTCTTCATCTATAGATGAATCATCAGGTGCTGGAATGGCTACCTTACCGATGACAACCAATTCGAATGGGCCTGTGATATTATCCAATGATTCAAGTAGCGCCGACGAAGATGCCAAGCTGTTACCAAAGTGCAGCGGCGAGGAAGTTGGTTTTCTGATCTCTCCGGCTTTCGATACAGTCTGGCCATCGTTGAATAATGTGATCGGGCTCTGAGAGTCCGTCCGGTCTTTGATGTTGCCTCGGAGCTCGAGTTGCAAACCGTAGAACGACGAGACGAGAGTTTTATCCAGCAGCACAGACGTCTGCGGTGGCCAGTTATGGATGAGGCGTACCTGATACATGGCATCAGATTCGGTGTCGACGACATCGGAAGTCGCTTTAGAGGCTGCTTCAACTCCATTGCCACTCATGGAATGTGATTCCGATCGTGCCTTGTTAGAGGAATGACGGGCGGGACATTGACTAAAACACAAATGCAGACAGGAATTTTGAAAGGGCAAAAAATAGTTTTCAATCAGCAAAACTTCGAAACTCCTGATATCATCATTGTCGATGTAGTGATTGCAATAATTGATGCCAAGGATTCAATTGCGGGTGGTGGAATCATAGAAACAATGAGAGTGGTTTGATGAGCGTTGACCGAGCTATTTGGCGTTTTCGAGGCGAAGACACGAACACAAAGGAATAGCACACTCAACTTTTTGGTCGACTGCTATTTTCTTTGATGTACAAATGAATTCAAGTTAATACGGGCACGTTTAGAAATACTCCTGCGGTTCGTCAACCTGGCTTAGGTCGGGAAGCGGTGGTGTGGCTGGTCCAGGGATGAAACCATCTTGGGTGCTGTTCAGTTCGGTGGGTACAAAGATCCTCCGACGGAGATTTCCCTCTTCATCGATGTACGTGTTGGTCTTGGATGGCGACATCGCGGTACTGTTCTCCGTGACATCTACGACATCTCCGAGGGATTCTAAGCTTAGGTGAAGCTCTTCGTATCGCCGTACCCGCTCGGCCACTCGCTGGTTCGCCTTTTTCAGTCCCTCCTCCTTGTCAATCTTGGCTTGGTATTTGAGTACGGCATTCGCTGCAGCCTTCCGAGTGGCTTCTTCGCCAAGTTGTATCGAGGCTTTGCGACTAGCATGCTTCTCTACGCTGCGCGTATTGACTGACGTGTGTAGTTGCTCGTCTGGCATTACATCGCCAGCATCTGTGATAGAGGCACCTCGCTGGATCATCCTGCGAGTCACACTACTTGATCTGCGCAGAACGCCATCTTTATCCATGTACTCAGCCTTTCGGTCAAGTCCTTGGCCAAGATCAATGGAGGGAGACCTGAACGGTGACTTAAGCTGCATGTATGGCGACATCGTTCGCAAGTCCTCGTTTCTCGACAAAAGTAGGAATACCTTCAGGGCTCATGCCTTCAACAACAGCCTTGTATCCGATAGTGTCTATCAATAGTTGCAATGCTTGGGGTCTTATTACGAAGGTGACCGTCTTGGTAGGACGGTAGTCCTGATGAACGGCCCGGATCACTGATGTTGAAGTGCTCAAAACAATTTTTTTTTTAATCATAACCGTTGCCACTTCAGCAACTAGTGTTCTTGAAAAATATTATTTATTTCAGGTGTTTTTATCAGCGAATCAAAAGACTTATTTCGAATTTCATCCAATGATCAGCTATAATTTTCTCCCTTCGTTCTAGATTTCGTACAAGAATTTCCCCCTCGCCACAATTGGAAATCCTGCAGTCATGACGGTGTCTGGGGACATCTGCGCTTTCTTCTTCGAGCCCGTGTACGACCCTGATGCACCGCCTCCCGCGCCACCTCCACCCCCTTCTCCGACTGCCCCCAAGAAGCGCGGACGCAAGAAAAGCGTGTCGCTGGGCGGCGCCAACCGCCACCGATGCAAAGTGTGCCACAACGTTTACACTCAAGCCGTGAGCACGGGCTACACTAACCTGCTCACGCACCTGCGCATCAAACACCCAGATTGGGAGGAAATGTTCAAGTCTCAGCAACTGCAGTCAGTTACCCCTGTTGCTCCGTCGACAGAGGAAAATGCCACGGAACTTTCCACCCGCTCTCGGTCGCCATCGGCAACTCCATCGGCAACGCCATCGGCAAATTCGTCTGCACCCAAACGTGTGCGTCCGTCAGGGGCAGGACGTAAACGTGGCCCTGTGTACGAGCACTTTGAGGACGCGCCGTTGACTCCCGGCAAGAAGCAGAAGACCATGCGCTGTGTGTATTGCCACGAGGACACGCCGCAGCTCAGTGCACGTTTGAAACTGCATCTGTCAACGAAATGCCCGGAAGTCCCGGAGGACGTAAAGACGAAATACGCTGGAGCTGTGGGGGTCATGTCCAACAGGGTAGAAGGTGCTGTGGCGAACAAGAGCGAAGCGGCCGCCAAAGAACCTGTGTCGCCGTCGACAAAGCCTGCAACAACAGCGTTCAAGTCGCCGTCGACAAAGCCTGCAACTTCGGCAGTCAAGTTGCCGACAAAGTTGCAACAAAGATCTTCACCTTCAATTGCCGCGAAACGTAGTACTGTCAATCTTCGCGTCTTCGAGGAGAAACTCACCGCTGCAATGATTGCCACTGATGCGCCTTGGAAATTGCTTGACAATGCGCAATTTCGAGAGGCAATGGAGATGTTGCATCCCGTGTCTGACACTTTTCCGTTGACGGCAACTCGTGCTCGCAACGAAGTGCTCGATCGCTTGACTCAGACGTACGATCGCGACTGCAAAGACATTTTGGCAACGTCAAACACAGTCACGTTGATGGTTAAAAGCACTGATGTTGCCCCTGATGGAACCAAGAAGGCGACGTACGTCGCAGTGGACGAGTGGCGACGCGCCTTCGTGCTGGCAGAGGGTAGTAATTCCTCGACATCGCCTTATGTTGCTGAAGTGTTCTCCATGCTGTCGACACTACCATCAAGCAGTGCGAAGATTTTCTTATGCACTCCAACATCGGGAACTTACGCGCGTGCGCGTCAGGAGCTGCAACCCAATGACAGTGACTCACGCAACCTGATCACTCTTATGGGCGTGTGCATGACGCAGCAGACGGCGTTGCTACTACATGAACTTTTGCTATGCAGTATGTCACTGGAAGAAGCTCTCGACAACGCTGGACTGATCGGAGATGCTCTCCATGCGTTGCCGTCGTTGCGCAATCGTGTGTTGCAGGGTGTCTATGGCGATAACAGTGCTGATAAAGCTGTTAAGGCCTTCAGCCAAGTGTCAGCCACAAGCTGGCGCTCTGTTGCAATGGCAGTGAAACAAGCAACTCGTCTGGAAAGCTTCCTTCGTGTTGCCATTTCGCAAGAATCGAAAGATTCGCCATCATCGCTGCAAAAGTTGCGTGCATTGGTTGATATGAGTAGCAGCGACATCGCCTGGAACACCCTGAAAAACACTGCGCAGTTGCTGCTGCCGCTGAATTATTTTTCAGCACTAAGCGAGTTGCAAACCACAACGTCCGGCGAGTTGCTAGCGCTGTGGATTTGGCTCTTTGGCGCTGCGACGCGTTCGCCTCTTTTTGATGGCAATTCTCACCCTCTGGCGACGAGTTTCATGCAACGTTTGGAATGTTACGTGGAGGAACATTTCATCGCGTGTATGGTGCTGGATCCTCGCGTCCATGGCGCTGGACTGAGTGTGTCAGGCTTGCGTCGCGCTCGCGGCATCACTGTCCGTGTGGCAACTTCGTTGATCCCGAACTTCAATGAGAACAACTTCATCCGGTCGTATAACGACTATGTGAAGCAACAGGGAGACTTCGGAGAGCCTGGAGTATGGAACGCCGCTAATACGTCCAACCCCATGGAGTTCTGGGGCGACTACGAAGGTGATCCGATACACAACCAGCTTGCGGTAGTGGCCAAGACTGTGTGCTCTTTCGTGCCACACACATGCTCACTGGAAGAGCTGTGGGCTGACACGCAACAGACTAAGGTGGTGGATACTACAGTATCTAAAGAACAGGAGAAGTGCACCAAGATTCGTCACGCCGCTGCACTTAACGCTCGAGCAAGTGCGAAGGAAGTTACGAACAGGTTCCAACCACTTCTTTCCATTGAAAACGAGCCGTCGATTGAAGAATTTCTACAGTCGAACGCTGTTATTCAAGGCGGTGATGAACTAGATTCTAGCTCTCATAAACTGGCGGTGCGCTCAGTAGTGGAGAGCGTAAAAGACGGCTTGGAGGACGACGTGGCTGGATCGGACGCACGCTCCATGGCCCTCGATGCCTCTTGGTTCGACATTAGCTCGGCCGGACTGGACAAGATCAAGCGTGCGGTGGAGAACTACTTGAATGCTGTCATTCAGGAATAGGTGGGGAGTTATCGATTTGACCTGGAGACTAGCGAGTTGGCTGTAGTTACTTGTAACGTGTGCATATCAATGGTCGCTTTTTGTAATCCGTTGCATCTTGCATTCGGACTTTCATATCCTCCGGATAATGACTCTGCTTATTATCTTTACAAGTCACGTGCTATCTGGTGTAGACTCTGACTTGTTGAAGATATGACCGGATATTATTGAATGATTGGTTTTCGAAGGTTGCATCTTGAAGCGCCGCTGAACTTGTGGATCCGCGGCAGCATCGACCAGCAAGTGTCAAATAGGGAGGAATGGGCCAAGTATGCAGCAATATAATGGCGCGTTGCTGTCAATCTCGGCGACATTCAAGTGTCCAGCACAAAGAGAACAAGGAACCGCTCGTAGTCGAAGACGAAAGTTGGAAGCGCTGGAGCTCCTACAACCTCATCCACCATCCTTCTGCGACTACATTGCAAGACTACGAGAAGTACACACCTCCAGCATACATTGGCACAACTCAACAGCCTGCCGAAGCCGTCTGGGAAGTATAATCTAGCACCAAAAAAA
>NW_008648989.1:2819915-2832837 GCF_000247585.1 Phytophthora nicotianae INRA-310 | reverse complement strand
TTTTTTTTTATATTATTAAGCAAAAGCCCGAGCTTTCATGGCTTTCCTTCTTCAGGTTCTGTTCATTTGCGACTGGATTTCTTACTCCGGGATTTCTTCTTCGATGAGCGCTTTCGAGACGAGGAATTGGAGTTGTTTCGATGTTTTTCAGTATTGTCATCTTCCCCTTGATCGTGATCGTTATCATGTTCCTCTTTTTGCTGCTGTTCTTGTTCGTGTCCCTCATCGTCGTCGTCTACCAGAAAGCTGTTGTTATCGACAGATGACGGAGCCAAGAACGTATCGGACACCTCAGTAGCGTTATCAAGTTCCGTGTCACGAAATACCCGAGGATCCTCACGATACGAATTAAGTACAGATGCGTACGAGTCGTCAGGAGACCTCGCAGATAGCTGCGTTAAGCGATCGAGGTTAAAATCCCCGCCATCGTCCACGTGTTTTGTTTCTTGATCATCATCGTTGGAGTCTTCCTTTGCACTTCCGAAGGCCTCCTCCTCCTCTTCATCTTCCACTAAATCAGTCGCTTCTTTTCGAATTTCTTGAGCCATATTGCGGTCGCTTAGATCCCAAACCAACGCATGGCTCCGACTCTCGTCTTCCTCATCGTCTCCCAAAGACTTCATCGACAAATCCTCTTCATCTTTGACCTGTTGACGTCGTTGGCGCCACGCTTCCTCTTCGGCTGTTGTAACTTCAAGGTCGTCGTCTCGCTTGCCGAGCAGCTTGTCCTCTAGCGAGCCATCCAGGAGATCTTCGACGCTGCGATCCCGCTTCGAGCAGCAGGAACAGATACTCCCCATTGGATTAGAGGCTAACGGAAGGACGTCTCAGGATATGCGCGGCCCTTGAGCGCTTAGGTTGCATAATATGGGTATGCACAATTAGTGCAACGTATTTTATTTTATTTTTTAGATAATGTAAAATAGTTTTTGTTGTTGCGAATCCAACGAAAATCTCTTACCTAGGAAAAGTGTTTGAGCTTCTTGGTCGGGGAGTCCACGTTGTCAATCACAAGTTTTGGCTTTCGACTCTTAGGTGGGAGTTTGTGTTTCCACAAGGTGCAGTTTGCCAGGTACTTGGGGCACTTGTCGTGGCGGTTGGTGCCTCTGCATTTTTCATTTCCAGTCTTCTCGAATCCTTCGCACCACGTCCACTGGTAATGCTCGCAACTCTTGACCTTGTGGCCTTCAAACCGCGTAGGAACAACACGCACAACCACTGGAGCCACATCTTCCATCAACTGTTTCTCGAGTGCCGTTGGTGTGAACGTTTGTCCTTGACTCGCGCAAAGTGCCTGATGAGCTCGGCGTTTGGCTTCTGTGCAGCGATTACAGATCTGGAACGAGTGCATGAATCGCTCTAGATCAAGTACACCTACACCGTTGATATCCAGAGCGTTGAACAGCGTCTGGGCATCTGGAGTCACCACTACGTTGGCGTTTGGTGACGTTGGTGTCGATCCGCCGCAGTTAGCATCAGTAGAGTTCTTTGGATCAATAGCACTACTTGAAGCTTCTTCCTTCACTTGGTGGTGCTGCAGCAGTTGTTGAAATCTCGGCAAAGTCAGCACTTTAGTCGTTGGGTCACAGAACTGGTGAAAGATCTGCACGAGTTTGAAGTCGGCGATGTCCGGCGTGATTGCCATGCGCGCCACCTTACTGGACGCCGTGGACGACGCGGAGACTGTACGTTGAATAGGTAGGCGGGGTTTGATAGGAGCAGCAACTTTGGGTGGAGGCATCGAGCCTGTTCGACGATCCATTGGTGCAATTGGCACTCCGTAGCTTGCGTTCATCTTGAGCATCGTGTTCATAGCGGCCGTATTAGCCATCGCCATTGCAGCAGCGAGTTGGCTGTTGGCATTTACCTGCCCTTGCGGGTTGAGGAAGAAGGGCTGAATCTGGTGGCCATAGCTGTCCATAAACTGGTTTGCAGCAGCAGCGTATCCGGAGGGTGAGAAGTAGTCGAAAGGCACATTAGGTGCAGTAGCGTTGACTAAGTTAAACGGGAGTACTGGTGCTCCAGAGAACATGGCTGGGTTGATGTTATCTGGTATTGTGCCGTTGCTATCCGCAGTACCAGTGAGATCGAAGACTGGTTGCTGAGCTGTGAGGAAGGTTTGAGAACTTTCGAAGATCGAGTTGAACATGTTGATGACATCCGGGATTTCTTGCTCATTCATAAGAGACCCAGCATCTGCTACCGACCCGTTCGGGACAGGATCGTGGGGCATTGCATCATCAAGTCCCTGCAACGGAGACTGCGCACCAGAAGAGGTTGAAGCATTGGACAGCTTCGAGGGTGACTCGACCATAGCAGATAGCTCAGAGTCCGTAAACAAAGGCAGGATGTAGTCCTCGTCACCTGAGAGCATGAACGGTTCGTTGTCACCGCCTCCTTGTTCCTCTTCACCTTCTTGCCCTCCCTCATCGCCTTCATCTTCCTCATCTTCGTCAGGCTGTGACTCAACTGGAGCGGCATTCGCCTGGCTGATACGGCGTTTACCACGTGGAGACGTGGTAAACCCCGGTTCATATACGCACGTTGTGGACAGCAGCGCAAAGCGTGCCGGCAGCGTGGCTGTTGGCGTGCCATTCGCCTTTGCGTTCTCATACTGCGATAGCCAACTCTCCTTGGACGTGTTAAGCATTTGCGTGTCTATCTTCAGTCCAAGCCTGTTGGCAGGCTCCTGCTTCACTTGGACTTGGTTGGGTTCTTCGTGAGGCTCCTCCTTCATAATGGGACTGAGAGGCTCCAGCTCGGCCACATCAAGGAGATCGTCGTCATGGCCTACAGCAGTAGTCACTGCGAGGTTCCACAAATCTGTAATTATAAACACGTTTTAGAATTATGTTCTGAACTAGATTTGGAAGTCTTGTATTGTACTCCTTACCTTCCACTCCCTCGTCGTTGTTCGGAGAGAAGAAGGCGTCGAAGTTGAGCAAGTCCGTGTCCATGTCCTGCATCGTTGCTAGTTCCATGAGCGTAGTGGGCTTGCCGGTCGAGGATCCAGATGGCTTTTGACCAAGACAGCCAGCCATGCTGATGAACGAGGATCTATTCCCAGCCTCGCCTCCATTGCCAAATTTACTCCCTGTCAAGTTGAAGCGCTGGCTAGTGGAAGCGCTGCTGGCTAGCTGAAGTCTTATGTATCCAGCTTGTTGGAGCTAGAGATCAACATAGCACCGCTATTTCGAGAGCGTGAACCCGCTATTTCCGCTGCCCGGCATCTGGTTGGCGTTGACCCGATCAAAATACCGCTGGACAGCAGCCGTCTCAGACTCGCTATGGATGTCGCTGGCTCCTGCACGTTCTTGCTGACCTAGTGTTCCCTACAGCGTCGAATGAAGTGTGGCGTGTGGCCCAGGGCAAAGCCGTGTAGGCTACAATGTAGCCACCTCGAATCCAGCATCGGATCCCTTCCTCAGACTTTTCAGAATCCGATACTATCGATTTAGTGATGTCATATCCTGTTCGTCGAACGTTGCAGTGGGATCCGTTGGTGATCCGCTGGAGGGAGAAACAGGTACGGGTGAGCGCTCCGAGTTCCACGGGGTATTTGTTAATCAAGGTTTTTGATCTGACTATTTCTGAACATTTGTAAGATCCAACTTGAAGTGAGCCGAATAGATACATCCGAAACTAAATCTGACAGTTAATTCGATAAACACAACTGAAAAGCAAGTTTGGAGCGCTTTAGGTTGTCTCCATGCTTCGGAACCGCTATTATGCGCATGGACTACCAAAGCAGGCGATTCGCACTCACCTTACAAGGCATTGGCAACTGGCAAAGCTTCCATGACACCAAAGATCCGCCTTCAGTCTTCGGTATCCTCATACGACACAATGTGTCATGTATTAATGTGGACGTGCAGTCCTTGTTTACTTGACTCGCAATGCTCAGAAAAGTTGACTCGCTTCGGAGGGATGCGAGCTCTTGCAACGTTGCTCAAAGCTCGTCGCATTGTAGACATCTCGCGTGAATGAAGTTCACCGTTCAAAATCCACGCCCAGTGTAGAGCGTCCAGGGTGACGGGGGCACTCTGTTCGAGATCTGCTCTGAGCGTGATTTTTTCAACTTTTGAGGGATATTGCCGGATATCCGCCAGGTCGACTAATAAGTATCTTGCCTCGTCACTGTAGGCGCAGCAACGGCCGCGCACTCAAATACACACGCGCTATAGCGAGCAAAGCAGCTCCACCGCAAGAACTGCTGCTCATGTCGGCGACGATGCTGTAGTCGCATCACGTTGCCTCGCTCTGGACGAAGGCACAATAACATTTGCCTTCCGCTGAGCAAGCAGCTACAGCTCTACTACCCGAGTCATGAGTCAGAACGATAGCTTCGCACAGAACGCAGTACCGCGTGAGCTCAGATGCACCTACCGCAGTAAGCCCTGCCCAAATGAGCGCGCTCGCAAGCGCAATGGCTCACTACACAAGCTCTGCCAAACACATCGACTCAAGGCCAACAAGACCCAGCGTGATATGCAACGTCGTCTACGCGAGCAGCGCAGACAGCAGCAACTCGACCGACAGCTCGCAGCCATGCAGGTCAGCACTGATGATTTCCAAGCCATGGTCGATGAGTTCCTGAAGACCGAAATTCCGCTAGAGCTAGACACAGACGCCGATCTTGACATGTGGGACGTCCCCGAGCCGCTTGAAGAGCCCACCGACTTGAATCCTGAAGATATCGAGCTGTTGGTTGCGCTACTGGGCACAAGCCGTACCGCATAAGCCGCTGGTTCCGCTGGCCAACGTTCTCCGTCCGACGGCAGTGAAAATCACCAGCGTGCTCCAAATTGAATTCTGCACGTCCATAAATATGAACCAGCCTGCCATGTCGCGGGCTCTGATCTCTGTCAGCAGGTTAAGCCTATGTTGATGATAGATAGTACCAACTAGCAAAAAACACTACATGTCAATGCGATAAGTTTAAATATAAATGAATGTTACTATTGATAACTGAATGACAAACATTGATCGACGTGCGCAATACTTGGAATTTAGTGAATCATTACTCAAAGGCTAGACAAACGACAACATGACCTTCGCGTACGAATCGAGTTTGTATTTAGTATGATATAGTTCTTCATCGCAGGTACTGCGCGTTGGTATATAGTTTTCCATTCAATTGTTTGTTCACAAGTCAGCTAGAGCGTCACGGACCAAGCATCGTCGAACACGGGCACGGACGTCATCATGGAAGGCGCCGTGGGGGATACGGGGCAAAACATGCTTTCATCCTTAACCGTCACTTGCGCCGGTTGCCGCGTGCTCGCACTGTCGGCGCCGAAGAGCAAAACTTCGAGGATCCGGACTTCAAGCAGGTCAAAGTTGCTCTGAAATGTGAAGCCGTCGATGGGCTCGGTGGTGCTCTGTGGGCTGTCGGGATTGAAGCGCGCTCGCTTCATGGCGCGGATACCGGTCTTGGGCGTCTGCGGAGTCACTACGCTCAGTCCATCGGCAGCTTGCTGCTCGAGGATGCGCTTCTTGCGCTTGTGCAGCCGCTGCTGGTTGGCGTTGGCCTTGCGGCGGTGGAAGTCGCAGAGTTTGTGTAGCGTGCCGTCCAGCTTGGTGGCGCGTGGCGCGTCACAGTACTTGCTGCGGTACGCGCACTTCATCTCGCGCGGCAGCGGCGCTGCGTGCGTGGCAACAACGGGCACGGTGGAAGTCATAGCGACCTGTTCTGTTCGGGCTGTTCGCCAGGTGATGTTTTGCGGAATGACACCCATGCCGCGCAACCTTCCGCCTCGCCGAGTACTATTCGCTCTGGCAGATAGGCCGCTTCTTTGGTCAGAAGAGGCTTGTCGACTCTTGAAGACCGTCGCGGTGTGGTCAGCAAAAGTGTGTTGACGAGGATGCGCCTGTGGTACTTTTGATTGTCCCCCCAGGTGATGGGCAAAAGTATTCACTTGGGGCCAGTATGGCGACCAACGAGATCTTGGTGTATGCCACACCTCTGTACGTCCGACGGGCAGCAAAGGAATCGTGCTCGTTGGCGGCTCGGCTCTGCTTTCGCGTGTCGGCAACAAATGGGAAAGTTGCGTCAGCGCTGGGCAAGCCCGCCAAAAAATCCGCGCTTCGGAGTCCGGCACTACCTGTACTCAGTGCCGCAGAGCAGGTTCCTGTGCATTGCAGGCTTTCAGTGCTCGCGCAGACACTTGATTCAATGGCTCGACACTTTCAGTGTACTGTTTTGGTTCGACTGGCTCACGACTGGTTGTAGTGAACCCCTGTTGCTTTCCGCTCGGAGGGGCACGATTACATTCGGCTTATACCCGCGGAAGCATCAGTCTGGCTTGAATCTACAGCTGCACAACACATGAGTCAAAACTCTTGACTCAAAAGCCTGGATACATATTCATGAATACGGTGCAGTACTCGCACGATGCAAGTCACGGCCAGCGTTGAAGTCTGCGACGCACGTAACGACGTCATTAAGGCTTAAGGCGGCGCCTGTCCAAACACGAAGTGAGCAGCAGTCAGTTCGGAAGCTGACTAGCTCGGTACGGAGAGGTGCACCTGCGCCGATATAATATATACTGTACTGTGACGATCCTCGTAACGGTAGTCGCATTCTTATCTCGCTCGTTTCAGGTCGAGACTTGGTTATCCAATGCTTCATGTAGACGCTATGAAAATCCATCACGGAGTCTTTGGGTGGCATAGCGTGAGCAAAACTGTACATGGTCATCTTGATGCCTCTGCTGTTGAAAGTACTCAGATTGGTATCAAATGAGAAAGCTGATTTCGTTACCACACGTTTACCTTTTAAAAAAAACTGTTATCTTAATACGCACGACAAAAATTTTACGTCGTCGTTCTTATCTACACGACGACCGATCCCATGTCGTCAGCGCTCGACGGTAGGAATGCCTCGAGTGGCGGCAACGTCTGTGGTTGCATGTCTAGCAGCAGCAATTCCAGGATGTCCATGTCTGTGGATCCGAGCATCGGGAAGGAACTGGTGCTCACCAGCGGCGTGTACTGTGGACAGCAATAGCTGCCACTCATCTGCGAGTAGCTGTCCGTGGGCGATTGCGCGACGGAATCGACGATCGGCTCGAGGCTGGTGCGGATCTTCTTGGTCGGGCGAGTCTTGGCTCGCCCAACTTCATCGACCGTAGACTCGCTCTGTTGGATACGCGCACGCTTCTCGCGCTGACGCCGGTGTAGCCGCTGCTGATTCAGATTCGCCTTTTGTCGATGGAACTCGCAGAGCTTGTGGAGTGTACCGTCAAGCTTGGTTGCGCGATGGTTGGTGCAGACCTTGCTGCGGTATCCGCACTGCAAGAGCAGGGAGGTGGAGGTTGGGACTTCGTCGTAGAAGGCAAACATACTGTGCGGCAGTAGCGTGGTGTAGTTGTGGCTGTCGGACCGCAAATTGAGTTGTGACGTACAAGCTTGTAAGTTGACACATCTATCCTACTACCGATACGCGTGACTGGTATAAGTACTGTATCTTGAAGAGGTGGAGGATTTTTTCTGTTTGTTGTTTCAACCTGGTCTGTCTGTCACTGGCCGTAGCAGCTCGAATATCCAGACAAAATTTGTGTAGCTATCTGGTGTTAGAAGGATTCATCTTTGACTTCGCTTTGGCCCCGGCAATTGCACTCGTAAATGTTAACTGAGCTCAAGCCCTTGATGCTCTGCCTCGGAATCAACTGGAGAGATTCAGTGAGAAGCGAGCTATGAAGATTCAAGAGTCGGTACGTGTCGAGCGTGGCGCCTAACTGCGATGTGTATCATCACTGTTGTGCGCGGAAGTCGTCCAGTGACCGGTGCCGCCTTCACTGCAGCAAATGGGAGCCAAGAATCCTGGCGATAATAAGGTCGCGTTTTTCATCCACGGATGGATGATCGACAGCACGTACGCCACTGACAAAATTGGCTAGAGTCTGCGGGCAACCGTCCACCATGACGAGGCACAAATCGAGCACGGTGCAGCCATCTCTCGATTTGTGCTTCGACTGCCTGGTCTGCCGATGGTACACCCCCTTGGGATGAGCTGCTTCAACCGTTCAGAGTGTTGGTCTGTTGCCCATGAATCTCGGTGGGGCAACAACAATAATTTGAGGAACGGCACAAACACATAAAGTCATGGAACAAATATAGAGGTCCTGAGATGCGAATCCAGTACCAACATGATAGCCAACCTCAGCGTTTGGACAATAGTATTGAAAAATTGATTGAGATCTGTGACTTTGAGCGCAGAACTGGACCGACAATGACACTGTTCGCCCATTCAGCGTATTTGGGATTGCGGGAGCTCTGCAGTTAAAGCAGACTCCAATTATCAGTAGGCTCTAGTATACCATACTAAAATGAACTTAAATAGACTACCACAGATACACCATCGCTCACGGGGCAAGTAGTCGAACACGACCGAAGTCAACCGCCGTAGCATAATACTTCACACTCCCACTTCGTGTTGCGATCTTACTTGATCTTCAAGCGCTCATTCAGGCACTGGCAAGACATTGAGTCGCTTACGTAGTCTGCAGAACTGTTGGGGACCAAGCGGCTTCGTGAAACTATCTGCAGCATTTTCTTCACTTGGACAGTACGTCACTTCAAAGACGCCACGTTCCACAAAGTCACGGATCTTGTGAAACTTCAGATCCACGCACTTTACTTTGTAGCCACTTCGCACCTTTTTGATCACCTGAATTGCAGTTTGATTGTCATCATAGAGAATCGTTTTCTTAGTTCGCCGAACCTTCAGCTCAGTACACAGATTGTGCGTCCACATTATCATGTTGGAGCACTCGCTAGCAGCAACAAACTCGGCGCTGCAAGTGTTGTCCGTCATGATCGGCTGCTTTTTGCTTTTGTACGCAAAAACACATCCATTCAACAGCAGCACATATCCTGTGACCGAACGGCGATCGTCTTTCTCATCCCCTAAGTCTGCATCAGCATAGGCAACTAGTTCCATTCCAGGAGACTCTAGTTTGTACCACACCAGTCCAAAGTCTCTCGTTCCTTGTAGGTAGCGGATGACCCGTTTAATTAACACTTAGTGCTTCTTTGTGTAGCAATTGAGAAAATTGCCTAGCGTACAAACAGCATTCGCAATGTCTGGACGAGAGCAGCTGACCAAGTATTGCAATGACCCCACTATACACTGGTAGTCTAGGTCAGGATCAATGCTCACACAAATCTGCTCCTTATCCGGATCACCCGGGAGCGGGAAATTACCTTTCACTTGCGGCGTAGCCACAGCCTTGCAATTGGCCATCTTAAAGCGCTCCAGCAACTGAGCAACATAACCACGCTGCGAGATCGACAGCATCTGGCTTGGCACGTACTTGATCACCATAGAAAGTAAGTAACTGACATCACCAAGGTCCTTCACCTTGAACTTATTTCTAAGCTCAGCCATGACCAGCTCGGTGTTCTCCTTCGTCGCGGCAATGACAATATCATCAATATACACAGTCAGAAAGATAGGACTGTCATTTACCCACCGATAATATATTCCACCGTCCATTTTCGATCTCTGAAACCCGCACGCTCTCAAATACTTGTCGAGCATCTTGTATCATATGCGAGGGGCCTGCTTGAGCCCATACAAACTCCTCGGCAGCCTGCAAACACGTCCAGTTCCATCGTCGAAAAAAATCAGGCTGGTACATGTAGATCTCACAGTCAATCGCACCATTGAGAAAAGCGGTAACAAAGTCAACATGGCGACAAAGCAATCCATAGTGTAATGCAAGCAGAAGGATCAGTCTCACAGCTTCCGAATTCACCACCGGGGCATAAGTCTCCCAAACATTCAATCCAAACTTCTGTTGACATCCCTTAATCGTAATCCTTGCACGATGGCGTTTCACTTCACCTTTAGCATTGCGCTTCCGGACAAAGATCCATTTACTTGTCAAGACCTTCGCTCCTTGAGGCTTCTCTACCAATTCCCATGTATTGTTCCGCAACAATTCTCTATACTCCTTGTTTAGCGCCTCAACCCATTCTCTGAGTCAGGTGCCTCCAAAGCAGCTTTCACGGAAGTCGGCTCCTGTATAGCATTTGCCGCTTGTATCATTAAACTTTCTGGAAGTTCCATCTCGTAGTCACTGAACCGAACGTTTTGCTGTCTAACACGAGTTGAGCGACGAAATGAGGCCCCCAATCTATTGTCTTCCTCATCGTCTTCTTCATCATCACTTGCCAGTGATATACTGTCTCCCACTGAGCCTGCACGGCTCTTCACTCGGTCTCCGGAAGCGATAACATCAGCTTCCTCCTCCTCCTCCACCTCATCCGCAATAACTGCAACCTGCACTTGAAAAGATTCAGGCAATTCCCGAAGCGGGGTTGAGTGGCTGTTAGACACACCCACACCAGTCTCAGATCCCCATTCTCTTCATGTGGTTCTTGTTCATGCTCCACACATTCATCTTGCTGCTGCGGTGCACCCCAAGGCGATAGCTGAGCATATGCCAACGGCATCCTCACTGGAGACGAACTCGACAGTTCAAGCGTAGGCTCACCCACACCAACCGGAGATTGCTCCACCACAACATTAGATCCAGAACTACCATGTGCATCTGCAAGATATTGACGTTTGGCAGGAGGTCCAGTCAACAGTTCATGTGTTACAGCAGCCATGACCGGTAAATGAACCAGAGGAATCACTTCTGGAAGGACAAAATGACGCCGTCGATATCTATTTGCCAGTACGTGCTCCACGTACAAACTATCAGCAGTCCAATCTTCGTCAAACTCCACAGAACGTTGCTCTTGAATGTCACCAGTTCTTAAATTCAGAACTCGAAGTCCTTCAGAATTCTTAGCAAAACCGATGAAGAGAGCCAACTTGCCAGGATTCTCGAGCTTGTTAGCCCTCAGGACTTTTGGTGTAAACACGTGCACAATACATCCCCATGTACGTAGCTTCTCACCGTCAGGTCTCTCACCAAACCGTCGAGTGTATGGGGTGTCTCCGTCAAGTGCACTACACGGGCTCACATTCATAACTTCCGCTGCAAATGTAAACACCTCACCCCACAGACTTTGTCAGTAAACTGCGAACACGCCCCAGCAATACACCATTCATCTTCTCGACTATCCCATTCTCCTCAGGACTGTAAGCATTCGTCCATAGAACTCAACTCCTCTCCCCCTGAGGAATGATTTCAGTCTCTTATTGGCCAGTTCTCTACCTGATCAGTCGAGAAGACTTCAATGCGATGGCCTTGTGCTAATAGCCACTCCAGATGAGCTTTCACTACATCAGTAGCATCTCCTTTTTCCTTCATCAAAAATCCCCAGACATATCGGGTGGCTTCATCCACCACGAGTTGAAAATGGTGGTATGCATCGTAGGTTTCCAACCCCACATGACACATGTCGGACATGAGCTTTTGGTATGGCTTGGTTGCACGTCTTGTACGCGTTAACTTGTATGACATGCGCTTCTGCTTGGATGCAATACATGTCCAACATTTCCCATCACAACCCGATGCATTCTGTGAAAGACTGGTGCACAATCCATCTAAGCCGCTTTTCTCGTTGCCATTCGTCGCAGTGCCGAGTAGTTAAGATGCGCAAATCGCATGTGCCATCGTTCAAACTCATTCACAGTCTTAGTGGTTGGTTGAACTGCTTGTACTTCACAACCTTCAGCTGGTCTCGCTTCAAATCGATACCTTCCCCGAATTTTCTTGAGCAGCAGCTTCATGTTGTTGTCCTTTTCCAACCAGCAAACACGCTTGCCATTTAGTTGCTCGAAGCTCACTACCCACCTTTTTCTCTCCAGTAGGTCCGAACTTAGTATATTATCATGTCCTTCGGAGTATGGACGACATTAGCCAGAGTCAACACTTCCTCATGATGCGAAACGGTATTCATCACTTGAAGACTTAGTGTCCCTACCATGCGGTCTCCTTTTGTCTGTCCATCGAAATCCAAGAAGATATGCTCCCAATCCGTTCGCCGGTCAGTCAGCAACTCCTTATTCGTGCACACATGTACATCAGTCGCTGTATCTAACACCCACTCCACCATCGAAGGCTTGTGGCGTCGAGCACCGACCACAGTCGCTCCAATCTTGCGCTGTGTCAACGCATCAACACTTTTCTTTGCCTTTTTTGCATCATCTCCTTTCTTGTTTTGCCACCTTTTCGACTCCATGCCTGCCGATGCATTCTGGCCACTTGAATCATCTCCAGACTTCTTATTAGGACAATTCGCCTTGATGTGACCATGCTCGCCACATTCCCAGCAACCATCAGATTTCTGGACATTACGGTCCTGGGTTTTCTTCTTGGCTTTGTATTTCCCACGGCCTCGCTGTTTCTTGCCTTTACCGGCATTACCTTCATTACATTACCACCGCTTTGTTTATTCTGGTTCGCTTTGACCTTATTAGTAGACTCGATGCTGGACCGAGGCACTTCCTCAGCGACCTATTCATCAAGATCTTCCTCAGCAGGAGAGCATTCATCACTTGGGCAACTGTGGGTGCGAGCTGATGGGCTCCAGGCAAAGCAAGCACAGCATAGTGTCGTGAAAACTGTCGCACCACATCACGATGTGTGCGTGACACATTGCCCAGCAAAATCTCAGCGAACTCCTCATCACTAATCATTTTGCCATAATGCTGGAGTTCACGCTTCTGCAACTCCATATCCCTCAACCAATCACTCAGCTTCACATCTCGAGTGAAGTTGTTTGAGTATAGCTGCTCACGGGCAAAAATGTAATTAGCGTACTCACGCTTCGTTTGCTTGTTCTCGAAGTAAGTCCACATATTTCTAGCGGAATCCTCATGACAAACCATTTCTGCATCAGCTTCAGGAACTCCACGTAGTATTGCATCCCGGGCTGCATTGTCACGAGCGTTGAAATCAGCTGGAGCTTGGGCATCGACAAGAGGTCGTATGTAACGGGGTTACACGGGTTTACACCT
>NW_008648989.1:2812200-2819155 GCF_000247585.1 Phytophthora nicotianae INRA-310 | reverse complement strand
CAGCCCCGCTGCATCGTACATCAGTGCCCTCCACAACACCCCAAAGCTTCAACCGAGTCAAAACGTCTTATGCTGATCAGCATACAAATCAAAGCTTCTCTTCATGACCGGTGGCTTATTAAAAATTTCTTTAATGCCAAATGAACCACCTCCAGCTCCATAAGCACTTGAGTAGCCAGGAACTTGCGTACATGTTGCAGGAAGTCCAAATCCACCATATCCAAATCCAAATAGGACACTTCCTGTACCAGGAAATGGAGCTTCAAAGCTGGTTGGAAAAGACGACGGTGCGAAACTTGTGCTAGTCGATGTACCCGTCTGAGGACCTCCACATGGAACCACAGGAGGAAAACTAAATCCACCACAGACGCCAGTAAAAGACGTAGATCCTGTTCCACTAGTAACACGGCCAATAGAACTGGTAGCATTTGCAGCACTACTCCCAGTCGATCCAGAAGCAGAACCTGAAGTACTTAGGCCACCAGCAGCACTAGAAGTCGGAACGTTGGTTATTGACGACGTCATCGTCGAACAGGACGGAGGTGCGCTTGCTCCAGCCATCTTAGACGAACTACCGAAGCTCCAGAGGATTAATTCTCAGAGCACCACGCGCTTGGGCTCAGTACCTGTGACTTTGAGCGCAGAACTGGACCGACAAAGACACTGTTCGCCCACTCAGCGTATTTGGGATTGCGGGAGCTCTGCAGTTAATAGAAGGATATTTATCACCACAACTAGAGACAGATTTATCACGAGGGACCACAAGTAATTCCATTCGCTGAAAATAGGATTATTTTCAACTGATGCAGAATCTGCATTGCATTTTAATTTTTTGTCGCTCAGGGCGTGATTAGTGGTGCTTCGTTGGAGAGGAGCGGTGAGAAGACGTAGATCCCAGTGGGCAGAAGATGCGCGCACTTCCCGACCTCAGTATCCACCGGTAAGTGCAGACGCACATGACGGCCCCCGTAGGCTTTTGCTAATTCAATCGTTGTCTTTGCGAGAGCTACACGCACGTAGGACGCAATATTGGAATATGTATATGAAACCTGAGGCAGTGGGTACGAAGATCCTGCTGACGCCTATTCTATACGTCATGAAGAGAAGCTACAGCTTTTCGACTACTATTTAGTGTTCTTCCAGCTTACGTTGGAGGTCAAGGTACAGTTTTCTTCAATATTGACAATACGTATTACTATGTTTTAACGTGTGTAGTTGTCTAGCTGTGCTTACTTAGCCTTGAATGCGCCTACAGTCAAGCGTAGAACTTTGGGGAATTGAACTTCGCTGAGAGCCTGAAACAATCCGCTTGCTACTCTAAAAGCTGGACTAAACAGAACATTCCGCTCACGCGCACAGCTCAATGTTTAACAATATTCTAACTTACCATCCAACTATTCCCCAATGCGCAGAAAACACGTTGTTAACCACCACAACGACAACTCCGCGTGCATAATTACACAATAAACATTCGCCTCGCCAATATTTTAATCTAAAATAATACTTTTGAGTTCCTTCAACGTGCGAGAGGTGCTCATGTCCCAATGTTCTCCTTCTTTCTTTGCTCACTTTCAGATTCCTCGGGTGGTGCTCATCCAGGCACCGCTAACACAGAGCTAGTAACAGTGAATGGTGTGGTAACAAGGCCTAGTGCTGTGAAGACGAGGGAGGTATACCTGCGCTGGGCTCATATTCGAGGATGATGCGATTTAATCAGGAACACAGGGTGGGTTATGTTTTATTTTCTTCATAAACATCTATAATATCCTTTAACGACCCTGTACTCTGTTGACATTGAAATTTTATCTTGTTGTCTTCTTTTTCGAGGGCCTTTACTTAAAAGGTAATCGTTGCATTGGCTCACACTGGTTGTCATCAACTGACAATACTCCGTGTTGTGAAACGTTCCTACAGAATATCACAGAGGATATTCTTATTGATGGAAACTCAAATCGTGATTTTATTTTGCTGGGTCATATGTATGCAGCAATCTTATTGGTATCTTTTCACCTCGTTGGTGTATGCGGTGAGCTTTCCGGAGGCGACGAACGGGCACCCTCCAACTACATACTCACCCGGTTGTATTCCTCCTTCTTCTTCAATATCCGCTGTCGTCGCATTGCATCTCCGCTTATTGTGGCCATTCTTGCCACACTTACTGCAACGGTACTTATCTCGTTTCACTACGGATGCTGCGGAAAGCTGGGTGTCAAAAAACGCAGAGACGCGCTTTGACTCTTCATCAGATAAATCCTCCACTGCAATGTCCAACCCCTCTCCACCACAATACCGGGATCTTGAGGCGTCCTCACCACGATTTTGTTTTCTTTTGCTTCCTCTTACAATATCACGCGTATCCTTCACTGGCATTCGCGTTGAAGAGCGTCCGGCTTGCCGGTACATTGGAGGTGGCTTGACGTCATTCGAATCTAGTAATTCGGCTTCCAGGGGCAGCTGGATAGACAGTGATTCGACAGCATCTTGCAAATGCCGTACCAAGTACGCAGAGTGGAAATATTTCCGCACATCATACTGAGCGACGCCCGCATCCTTATTATTGAATCTATCGTAAATTACAGCCTGAATATGCCGACACGGAATTCTCAACTGCTCTGAAACTGTGCATCGGGTACACACACCAGTATACATGTTTACTTCGTATACATGTGCGTTCTTGCTGGTATTGCTGCGCGAGTCAAATGCATCGAACACGTAAAAGATCGGTTCATCGCCTACGACGACGGTTTGCCGAGCCACCAGCAGCTTCTCAGTATTGAAAAGTTTCATTGCGTGGGGCGTAACATCATTCCCTGATTTAATCCACTCAGAAACCACGATCTTACGCTTCTGGATTACGGATAGAGCGCGTGAACAATACGCCATGAGAGATCCAAGTACAAGTTTGTTTCTGGCCCGACACCATAACAAACCATTGTTGTCACCCTCTACAGCGCTTGTTGTGCGAACTTTAAATAATGGTAGAGGCTCACCATGAGTAGGAGTATTTTTCCAAACGCTGTCAAGCCATTTTAAATCTTCTGGTGTGGGCTGCATATTACCGAAGAGAGACCAATCTGTAGGATGAATTTTGCACAAGTAGCTCCACACGTAGTCGTTATCTGGAACGCCATTCACCCACTTCGCAATTCCCACCGGGTATCGCGTTTCTATCATTTTCAATACTTGGTCAAAGCCCTTTGTAGTGGAAGCACCCTGTAAAGCCAAAATATTATCCTGTACTGCCTTCGAATTCAACTTCAATTGTTTAAACTTATCCATTGTGTTGAATCGAATGTGAAGTGACCAAAACTTCAGGTGGACTTTTAAACCCAGCTGATTCAGCAGTGCCTGAGCACGTAGTTGTTTTCCTCGATCGCAAAAGGTCGGTCGGTCGTGCATTTTTAAACCTGCAACAATACAGTTGCAGAAGAACCAAGCGAAATTATCGACAGTCTCTTTATGAACAAACGCAATCGCAACAGGAATGTTTTTTTGTTACCATCTTTGGCAATGAGAGTTAAACAAACCCCATTGTAGTCGACATTCTTCATATGACTACCATCACATTCTCAAACTGATAAAAAGGCATCTTGAGCTAGCACCACCGTGCCAATAGCCAAGAAAGCCCTAAAAAATCTCCCACAAGAGTCCAATTGACAGCAAACACGCGATCCAGCGTTTTACGTTCGAAGACCTGAAAAAAACTGGGAAGACGTCTGTATTCTACAGTTGGATCAACCTTTTGCTTTTCCTTTTCGCTCTGAATTGCTCTGTAAACGAGAGCAGGCTGCTTTTGCATGTCGACTCCGTGAAATGTCTTGACGTTGTTTACCACACGCTTCATTGAAGTACTATGGCCTTCCGTAATTGCTGCCTTAAATCCAGGTTGCTCCACTAAGTACTTGCTTGTCATCTCGACGACACTGTTACAAAACTGAGAATGTTGTAGATCCAGCTTTGAAATATACCACGCATTATCTGGAACGTGAGATAGCTTTTTTTTTTTTTTTGCGTCCACGGACAACCTCTGAGCCTTTAGACGTTGTTTCACGTTTCCGAGATAAGGTTACAAACCACGGACATTCTTCAGCGGTGCTAGTACAAAGCCACATTTTATAATTTCTGGTGCCCTTGTTACGTTTTACACTTTTTCCCTCGTTGAAGGCGTACGATCTGACAAACGAGCCCGCTTCTTCCAAGGTCGCAAAGTGAATGGAGATTTCGGGCTTTTCATGTCCAAACTGAGAAGCTAGGTCAAGTTTGATAGTTGATCCTTGTGAAGTGGCACTCATGGTCTCGTGGTTGTGTTGGTTGGTAGTTTGGCTTGTGCTTCCTCTTGGTTTCATTTATAAATTCTAAAAATAAAAATAATCCTATTTTCAGCGAATGGAATTACTTGTGGTCCCTCGTGATAAATTTGTCTCTAGTTGTGGTACCCTGGTGATAAATATCCGTTAAAGCAGACTCCAATTATCAGTAGGCTTTAGTATACCACACTAAAATGAACTTAATAGACAACCTCAGATACACCATCGCTCACGGGACAAGTAGTCGATTACGACCGCCGTAGCACAATACTTCACAAGATCTGCTCCGGCGCCACAACTAGTATTGTACCATGATGTGTATGGAATTGGTCAAAATAGTGCTTGGTTAAATTATGAGGATTGTAAATCGTATTTTACTGATAAACGTACTTAAGTACACTGGACAGAAAATGTACAGCCAACATAAGAGCAGCTATATATAATAAAATATTGAAATACAACACTGGCATTGTATTGGGGGCGCCAATACTACAGTATATTGATTTTAATATCTGATTGCACAACGCTGGCAAGCTGCTATTTGATTGAGTTACAACTCCTGGAAATGATTGGAATGGCATGGTAAATGATGAAAATTCTGGATTTCGGGATCTCCCGAACTTGCTTAATACCAAATCTAATAGAACACGATATTATCTGTTATAAAAAGTTATATTTATATCTTTCAGAGATTGTGATGCACATTATAGATTTAAAGTGCGAGTTCCAGTTCTTCAGCACTAGCTTCCGCTTGTGGTGTTCGAATACGTGCACCTTAACCAGACTGTAATGGTGCACTGAGCACTTAAACTACCACAAAACGGTGATCAACGTGCGTAATACGACGCCAGTTTCGAGACATCCTTTATTTATGTTGAATTAACTAAGAGTCCTGAAAACACGGCGTCATTATTATATACTTAAACATGTAATATAGCTTCTTAATATCGATATCCTCAACATGAAATTATAGTGTGGCTGCTTCTTCATCATCTTAATCTTATGCGATTCTGTAGTAATACCTGCGAATAGCGTCGTCGTCGGTGTAGGTATGGCGTTTTTTCTGTGAGCGTGTTTAATAGTTGGCGCCGTTTGAATGACCTCATCGGTGATTGCAATCTGTCGTGAGACTCGGGGTTTAACTTGCAAAGCAAATTGACTAATGAGAATGAAACTGAGCTAGCCTAACTGCTTGTCCTGCTAGCTCCCTATGCTGCCCATGACGACGCTCCTTGGGCGCCCCTGGAGAAAGTATGCCGAGTAAATCCAGCATAAGCAGACATCACTTGTCGAGTCTGGCTTCACTGCTGGTGCTGGCTTTGCCGACGAGGTCGTCGTCGACGAGAGCTACGCCAACAATGGATGGAGAGCTGCCGACGACGTGCAGCGCGTCGATGTCCCACTGGACGGCAGCAGCTTGACACAACAGTAGATGACATGCAACAGGATCATATTATCCTGTTAGACGTGCACCTAAAAGGTTAAAAGATCCTCGAGCTCTGGAGATGATACGGATTATCATTTTGTTGGCACTGAAGGGATAATTCCACGCAGAAGACTTTGCCAGCTCAAACTTGGTGCGGCATCAATTGACTAGGTCTGCCTTTTGGCCACGGATGAACTTTCCGAATACATGTATGTATCTCTGGGACCACAATAGGTAGTGAGCAAACGATTCGGTGAGTCATCATCGATGATGTAAAGCTCAGGATTCCTCTCACGGAAACGGCAACCATCCTGACGTGCATCATCGTCTATCGTGTTGCAGCTAACTGCATCGTTCGTACTCAACTCTCAAGGATGTGCCCCGCAGCAAGGAGTGTGGTCACGGTAGGAGTAGAACAGTCGAGTGGAAAGCCGGAATAAGAGTCTAACCAAAGGAACCTCACTTCTAAACATGCGATCTAAAGCACACACGCATTTCCAGCAAAGCAAAAACTACCACAACGTATCAAAGGCGAACTCGCCGGTAGCCTATACAAGGCATACTTCATATCCGGATTGCCGTGGCTTACAGTAAGCCAGAATATCAGTGAATATTCAGAGGTAGTATATGATTATCCAAAAAAACTTCAATTAGGGTAGCAATTGCTTCCAATCAAGAAAGCGAGACCGGGTTTAGGTCGTTGTCGATCCGATCTTCCTCTTGTCCAAACAGGATCTTGCGGAGAAGAGAACAACGAGTATAGCCCTCTCGTCGGTTCCAAAGAAGAGCAACTGATCTGGCAATTGGTGGCCAGTCATGAACTTGTTGAAACACTGCTGGATCGACGTGCAATCACTACCTTCACTAGAGACACCCCTGTCAAGCGCTAATGATCACACTAACATTGTGAAAGCTAGCAGCTTTCTATTTGTGTAAATACATGTACTGCAGCTTCTCTTTATTTGCTGAATACCGTAAAACTTATGTGCAAACGGACGTTGGCCATTTACGGACACCTTGACAGTGACCAATCAGCGATCGATTCGATCACAGTACAATTTGGTAATTTTATGAAAGTCATGGAAGGGGGCTATTCACACTAGCCAGTCAATCACCACGCGTCTGCCATGGGGAGATCCAAGCCACCAGGCCGGCCTCGAATAACCGGGCAAGGAAGAACTAAGCCGACACATAGACGGAGGTGTACCACTAACAGGCTAAA
>NW_008648989.1:2810453-2811690 GCF_000247585.1 Phytophthora nicotianae INRA-310 | reverse complement strand
TGTGTGTTCTTAACATTGGGTCAAAAATGTATTATTCGATACTTAAAATAAAGTCAGTCCTCAAAGATATGTGTTATAGATGGGTCAAGATAAATACGACTTGTCCGTTTGCACATAAGTTTTACGGTACTGACTTCCAGTGACGCTGGTTTTACGTGAAGCGCAGCGGAATTACCATTTTAGATTGCAACCCGATTTACGAGAATGTGATGATTTAGGAGAGATTCACCCAAACAATAGCTTACAGAATATTCGTTTCAGTGGCATAATTGACTAAAATTTTCTGGTCTCGGAAAACATCCGTCTGTTATCCGGTATTACAATACAAATTTCAAAAATATCTACTAAACTGTTTTGTTTCATTTCTCTTACAATGAATTCTACTGGTTGTTATCGAAGAAAATAGTCGAAATCGCCGTCTTTCTTTTAATGCTAAGTACGTTACAATACGTCAAAAATTGACTCTGATACATCCATCAAAATGGACCCTCCCACGCGCTATCTTAACGAAATATCTGCAGGATGTTAGTACAGTTGCAACTCCCACAAATGTTTATCATCATATCATTACTTCAAAGTAGGGCTGTTTTGTGTATTGCACGAAAAGTTTTTGCGTATTGCACGAAAAGGTTTCGTGCAGCTTTGTGCACTCGCATTTAACATTTTACTACATAAATAGCCATACTAACAAGACATCGCTAATGGAATTTCTGCTGGACTCGCATTGTCAACCAAGGCCCTTCCGAGCAAAAAATGTTCTAGGTAGCCTGGAGCCGCGAGCTCGCACCATCAGAGCTTCAACATGATTTATCGTGCGAGTTTTGTATTTGGTCACAAAATATGGTCTAAATTAAGTTTTAGTTTTTACAAATTTGACCACACTGGGACCAATGCTTGAAACAATGTACTTCAGAGTACCAAGTATGTGGTGTACATTTTATATTATAAAACGATGTTCTCCCACTGTTGATAATTGGTAGATCCAGCTGAATTTTGATCCCAGATAATCTCCTTCCCGTTGACGATTGACTGCTTGCTGTAACACGCTACATCCGTGAAAGGTACATTGTTGGCTTGATTTTGCGAAATGGGTCTCTGAGGCAAGAAGATTTGCTCAAAACTAAATGGTTGAAATAGTACATTAGTTTCCAATTGAATTAGATTGATCGTGGAGAGGATTACAGAGCAACACTACAAAATGCTCATTTTCATTCTTACAAGTAAGGACATTTTTTTT
>NW_008648989.1:2809814-2810353 GCF_000247585.1 Phytophthora nicotianae INRA-310 | reverse complement strand
TTCCAATTGAATTAGATTGATCGTGGAGAGGATTACAGAGCAACACTACAAAATGCTCATTTTCATTCTTACAAGTAAGGACATTTTTTTTGGTGTAAGTACTACTAATTGGTAGCAGGTGTAGTATCTTGTTAGCTTTGATCTTCGACCATTAACAGAACCGGAGTAATTTGTGGGTCTTGTATGCGTTTAGAAACATGGTTCCAATGCAAGTAATTATGTAGAGAAAATATTTATCTTAGTACTTATATTAACGTAGTTTTTCAGCCCTGGGCATGAATACATACAATCTCGAAGGCATAAAGCGAATAGTCGAACTCCAAAGAGCATAGGTACCACACAGTACCTTGTTATTCAGCTGAACTAGAAGTATACTACATCACAGTATTTCATATGTCAATAAACCCCAGGGTAAATTCGTTACTTCACATCGTAAAACGAGTTTATTACCCCCAAAACTCACGCCTTACGCTGTTCAAACAGTCCCCATCGACGATCACGTTCTGATTACGACCGCCGTAGCACAATACTTCACAAGA
>NW_008648989.1:2809147-2809714 GCF_000247585.1 Phytophthora nicotianae INRA-310 | reverse complement strand
AAACCCCAGGGTAAATTCGTTACTTCACATCGTAAAACGAGTTTATTACCCCCAAAACTCACGCCTTACGCTGTTCAAACAGTCCCCATCGACGAACACGTTCTAAATGCCCTCCTTACTTTTTCCAGCTGTGAACCTAATGCGGTGATGTCACCATTAGTTTACCAGTACGAACTTCTTTTGGAGGGCGATGAGTTTATCCTCATCCAGTTTGAGGCTGCGCCAGAGCGTTTGGATTTGTTCCGAATTCATGCCTCGTTGGGCAAAGACTGAATAGAGATCATCTGGTGTCTTGTTTTGCTTCAACAGGTTGTTGGCTGCCTGCCTTTCCGACTTTCCGAGTCGAATCCAGCGGTCGAATATGTCATCGAGACTTTTCCCTCTCGTTAACCACGCACCGGTGATGGCCTCGTCCGAAAACCCACCCTTGAGCAGTTGTTGGTAGCTCCGCAACAACTGCTTGTCCTTCAGCTTCGTTTGTAACAGCACTTGCTTGTCAATCAGCTTCGTTTTTCCTTTCTTAACCATCTCCGTGTTCGAATACGTGCACCTTAACCAGACTGTAAT
>NW_008648989.1:2799011-2803612 GCF_000247585.1 Phytophthora nicotianae INRA-310 | reverse complement strand
ATTTCTGACTCTTGTGCTTCTAATTCTGTCCGTAGTCTCTAAAATTCTGCGATGTGTATCACTGAAAACAGAGTTTTAGTTGTAATCAAAAATCATAAACCGATTTACGATTTAAAATAGAGTTTTTATAACTATGAAATATACCCCTCTTTTGCCAAAACATCTGCAAAGCACAATAACGCTTTCATAACTGGCCTACACATATGATCCAGTATATTCTAAAAGATATCCAAAAAAGTTACATATGCAGTCCTTCCCGCTTAATCAGGACAGGTGAGACTCTCGAATCAATAGACAAACTCGGGACTTCGGCCCTAACAAGCTCTGGAAATTAGGAAAAATAATACTAACTGCAATCCGGAGCTAATGCAAATCGCTAGGAACTGTCATCGGTATCCGTATCATATATAATTAATGTGAAGTTTTTTTTCTACTCAGACATTCCATGGATTTGAATCGGATTGTTTATTTTGAGATATTCAGACCGGACATTCAAAGCCCGATACCCACTTTATTTACCCGTGTTAGATGTATGTGAGCCAATGGAGTGTTAAAGTGCATATCCCGTTGACGAATATTACCTTGCTGTGATTACGTTAATCGCATATATGAATGCGACTTTATAGGACACGCTGAGCTAGTGTCATTTCTCGATCACCGCAAAGCAAGCAGTCAACGTCGTCGTTGCGATGTATGCCAAGAAGCAAAGGAGTACTCTGTTGGCTTTGACAACATGTGCATTGGTGTAGATACCAGCAGAAGGCTTGGTAACGATGGAACTACTGCTAAAAGCACGCCTGAACAAAATCCAGGTCTATTAATAGTCGGAATATATGTCAAGTTCCAACTTTTGGTAAAAAAAAAAATAAACCGATCAGGTTGCTAATTTCAGTCAGAAATATATGCTTGCATATTTGGAACTAAGTAACTGTATGGCAAAATGTGTAAAAGTTAATTTATACTGAGCCTTAGATTCAACCATGGGGTATAAGAAAAGAGAATGCAACCGGATAGAGAGCTGGGTATGGCACTCACTTTTAAGCTGCCGCTCCGTCTGACGGTAAACTTCCACATCAACTACAGCTACGTGCTCACGACAATAACAGAACACGACATCAAGCAAGCTGTATGATGTTGCAGGTTGGGCAGTAACAGTGTCAGGGCTGTTATTTCGGGGACTTACCCGGCGAAGAATAGCAGCCTTGGACTGTTAGCACCAGTCGATCAAGCAGAGAGAACGAGCCATTGTAGTATGTGAAGGAGTAAACTGAAGAACGAAATGCAACAAATTGTATTCTTTCACCTCCAATAGCTTAGGAAAGGTGACCGCCGTGTTTGAAGCAGCGAAAGTAGACCCTGAAGTAGCTGACAAACGATTTTTTTTTAAAACTACGAAATAAGTACGATAAGATGTGGTACCTTATTTCTTGTACTGAAAAGTACTCGCAATGACCTAGTAAGTTGAATATGACCATCGATGTCGAATGGATCATTCTAATTGTTATGGTTGTATTTGTCAACTACATGTAATTGATGCATTTTATTTAAGTGGTGCAAGCGTGAGCCTTTTAGCAGTAATGAATGCAATTCAATTCTGTATTCTACCTTTTCGTAGCTTGAAATTTCGATTAGAGTGGCATATATTGCGATGGTCGTTGGAATACCAATATCAGTGTAATCCACACTACCTGTCGACACAGGCAACATTCGTCAAATATATCTTCTTCAACAAGTACATAGTGGTCTGCATCTCACTGGGCATAATAATGTGCTGTTTGTACAGTATCCCGTTGTTACCGATTTCAGTAAAGTAATCTGATTAATGAGGGTTCAGCTAAGACAACAATCATACCAGGGAATCAGATCGCTTCTGTACTCTGAACTACATTTCAGAGAAATGATGAGTTGGACCAGAGTGGTGTTTACTGTGCTGTGCTGTAGTATACGGTATTGTACGACAGGTCAGAAAAGTAGCATAAACTCTAGTCCGACGCCTGGACACAGATCGTCACGCCACTGTATTACTTGATCCATACGCCGAACGAATCGTTTGTCGAGATGCTCCTCCCATATCCACCTCAATTGAAGCGGGGTACTCTGCCATTTCACGATGAGCCACCGAAGTGGAGACTCGCCGCGTACGTCGTGCAGCTGCTCAATCTTGGCTGGAACTGAGTAATCCCATAGTGCCGCCGGGCCGTAGTGGTTGATACGACCGTTGGCTGGATGCTTCGTTGGAGCAGGAGGCAAGGCATACGGGTGTCAGTCACCAGAGTCGGTACTACGCCTCAGACGATTGAGTACACCAACAGGCTCGGTCTCCTCATCGCTGTCATCATCAAATAAACCACTAGCTGATGGAGTGGGAGATGGTGGACGTGCCGCGCGCGGATCTTCCGAGTCCTCCTCCTCTGATTCTTCATCCGAGCTGCTGAAAAGCGTACCGCAATGCAGTTCCTTCAGGTGGTTTAAAATCGACTCGCCAGACACATCCGACGCCACTGAAGTGTCGATCAGAGGTGACGATGGCGCGGTAGTCAACGCAGGTGGAGGAGAACCTACCAACAGAGCAAAAGCGGTTGGCGCCGCAGGAGATGCGCCGGAGACGACGGCGGTGAAGGTAGTGGCGGCATCGGAGGCAACGGAGACGATAAACGCGACAGCGGTGATGGTAGCGGTGACGATGGAGGCGATGTTAGTGGCGATGTTGGCGGTGGTGATGGTGATGCGGACTGCGTTGCAGCCTGTGGATGCTTCGCGGCCGTTTCCGATGACGACCCGGCCAAAGATGCACGTGTCAGTCGTGACTTAGTCACACGGAGCCCAGCGGTGGACTGGACCTCCACCAAGAGAACAGGAGATGATACAGACGAACCTAATGAAGCCATGGTGACCGCCTCGGACTGGAACCCACTCCAATCCAGTGAATCCTGGCCCGAAGGCGAATATTGCACCGGTTCGAGCGAGTCCCTGTTGAGACGGCCGGCTTCGCCGTTTCGAGAGTGAAGGCTATGAAGAGGCGGCGGTTGCTAGCGGGAGGGTAAGTGAGTGAATCCGATTGGCTTATATTATTGACTTATTGAAATGGGCGGCTAGTAGTACTATGAAAAAGTATAGTTCTTCGCCAATTACTACAAGAAGTATTTCGCGCGTCGTGACCAGGCTTCTACTGCTGGTGGTTGCTTCATGGATGTGTTCCGGGCGGCTCTCATTCATCTTTGTGACACTGGTCTTGCATCAACGGCTACTGAGCTGTGTGTGTGCGGGGACCTATCCACTTCGTACCAGTATTGCTAGAATTGGGTAACCCGGTATGTCTGCGATCCAAGTGTTTCGTGCTCAAGCACACTCGGTCGCCAATTTCTAAAAATTGCTCCTCTCGGTTTTGGTCGTAGCGTCGCACATTCGTTCTTGCGCTTCCGCTAGTGCTTCCTGGCACCGCCGAAGAAAAGCTGCTTGGTGCTCGTGCAGCACCGCGTCGACTTGTGGGGACCTTGCCATGATTCTCGGCTGCGAGTTGGAGTGGTTGAGAGGGATGTATCCGAGATAAGCTTCGAAAGGCGCCATCTTGATACTGCTGTTCACTGCCAAATTTACTGCAAACTCAGCATAGGAAAGCTGGATATCCAGTCGTCTTGAACTGGGCCAACGTAGCACCTCAAGTATTCTTTGAGCGTCGGGTTCATCCACTCCGTTTGACCATCTCCTTCAGCTCGATGCGCTACTGTCATCGTGAGCGTTGTTCTGATTGATTTGAAGACGTGTTGCCAGAACGTCGAAACGAATTTCCTGTCTCTATGCTTGCTGACATTCCATGAAGCTTCCAGATGTGGTCGATGATGAGACGGGCAACGCCGTCGGCATCCACCTTCTTCGTAGTCGGCACAAAGTGACATCACTTTGTCAGTCGATCCACGACAACCCTGGTGAAATCCGCTTCACGCTTTGTTCGTGGCAAGGCGGTGATGAAGTCCATCGAAATCGATCTCCATCGCTCGTCCGGAACCTGCAGTGTTTCTAGCAGTCCTAGTGGTTCGTTTGCCGCGGCTTGTTCCTTCGACAAGGTTCACAGTCGGCGATGTACGAATGGATTGATTTTAAAATCTAGGTCCAGTACCACCGCCTAGCAAGTGTCAAGTACGTCCGCTCCGCACCCATGATGTGGAATCGTGACACTCACTGATGTCCTGCTGCCGCAACTTCACATTGTTGGGCGCTGGATGGAGTCTGGTACCACAGCAAACCATTGTCTTCCGAATAGCAGTGATACTGTTTCTGCTGGTGTCGCTTGGCTTTCGCTGCTGGCTATCTGTACGCCGCTTGATTGCTGTGAAAATTGCTTGAGCTTCTCGATCTCTCCCGTACGCCTTCTTGAGCTTGGTGATCAACTTGCTGTCTGTGGCCACCTCGCTAACCGCCAAACGGAAAGACGCATCATTGAAGCTGGTCATATTCAAGTCATGAAAGTACTTCGTCTCCGGCTGCAAGTCTGGTATTCGGCTAAGCGCGTCTGCGATCCCGTTCTTCGCACCTGGAAGGTATGAGAACGTTAGTTGGTACTCCGCAAGGATATCATACCAGGGCGCGAGACGTCGATTCGC
>NW_008648989.1:2797534-2798911 GCF_000247585.1 Phytophthora nicotianae INRA-310 | reverse complement strand
CCACATCTAGCTGATCCTAGCGACACCAAACACGCATGAAGCCACTTCGGCATACTCTTTGAAATCGAGTTGCCAGTCCTTTTTTTAACTCCCGTAACTTGCTGTCTGTGGCCACCTCGCTGACCGCCAAACGGAAAGACGCATCATTGAAGCTGGTCACACTCAAGTCATGAAAGTACTTCGTCTCCGGTTGCAAGTCTGGTATTCGGCTAAGCGCGTCTGCGATCCCGTTCTTCGCACCTGGAAGGTATGAGAACGTTAGTTGGTACTCCGCAAGGATATCATACCAGGGCGCGAGACGTCGATTCGCCATTTTCTGAGTAAAGAGATCTTCAAGACTCTGGTGATCCGTCTCCACGATTGGTGGCTTGTCCAAGCAGTAAATCTGGAAAGCCGTTAGTGCGTGAACAATTACCAGACGTTCTTGCTGCTGCGTCGGATAGTTGAGTTCCGTGGATTTCATCTTCCTACTGGTGTAACAATGGGTAGCACGACATCATCGACAACTTGGAGCAGGGCCCCTCCGACTGCAAATTTGCTAGCGTCCGAACGTAAGTGCATAGGTTGATTGAAGTCGGGCAAGTGCAACAGTGGTGGATTGCACAGCCGTCTCTTCAGTTCATTGAAGTTCTTGGACTGCTCTTCGTCAAAATGAACCTTTGCATTGCGCTTGGACTTCTTCTTGAGTAAAGTAAAGATACTTGCTGTCAGCTTCGTGCAGTCAGGGCAGAATCGCTGGATGTATTCGGTTAAACCGAGAAAGCTGTGAAGCCCCTCTTGCGTTCTTGGAATCGGCCAGTCATTGACGGTCTGCACCTTATCGTGATCCATCCGCACGCCGTTTCTTCCAACAAAATCTTGAAGACATGGAATCTCGTCGGCACAGAAAACGCACTTGGACAGCTTTACGAATAACTTTTTGTCTCTCAAGATGTCCAATGTTTTGCGTAGAGCTTCCAAGTGATCTTCAATCTTCGGCGAATTTGTGAAGATGTAGATGTCATCGTAGAACAACTTCGTGTTCTCTAGACCGCGAAACGTTTCGACGTCAATCAATACATCGTCGTCGGTGCGTTGCAAACACCTATTGTCAGCACCAGGTACTCCGAGAGTCCGTTGGGCGCCTGGAAGACTGTGAACTTGATGTCTTCTGCGCGCATACCGGCCCGAAGCGTCGACCGTGCTGCTGATTCCAGATCCGAAGATCGTGAAGAGCCGCAATCATTGATGAGTGTCCTGGCATCCGGAGCTTTAAGTCACGTCCGACCATACTGAAATCAAGATATTCCGAAGAATGAACGCGGATCCCAGGCAAACGAGACCGTGAGGATCCAGAACCTTACAAGATACATGAATACAAAGAAGAAAGAAGAAGAG
>NW_008648989.1:2791344-2796464 GCF_000247585.1 Phytophthora nicotianae INRA-310 | reverse complement strand
CGAGGATAAGCCACAAGGTCACACGCCAACTCGACTTTCGCGTTATTTCGGGTGTTAACATCCTAGAAGTTGACCCCCAAGTCTGGGTCTCACTATACGCCCCCTTTGTCGGCGGAGTGTTCACCGCGCTTCGCCACATCTGTATCGAACATAAGCGACAACATAAAGCCAGTAAATGGGTCAACATAATATACAACATACCAAACACCATTCCAAATGGGGAGTGAGATGCCCTGGATGTACACGTTCATTGCAAGCAGCTGAACGGCGAGGGTTGCGCACGAATAAAATCGGCCCAGGACGGCCAGGTAGTGCTCGGGGTGCGCGCATCCCAACACCGAGCACATGTTTTCAATAACAGCAGCAGGTTCGTCGGGCATGGTAACACGGTTCACACCCGGTTTCTCGCTGGCCAATTGCTGCATGCCCACGTTGATTTCACATCTGCTAGCACAACAAAGCCATCGACAACGTGAGCACCTATGTTGACCAATACATCATAAGGACTTAGCGAGTGACAAAAAATGGACGCGTACTGTAGGCAGTAGGTGGACTCAGCACAGCACGTAAGGAACATCTTGGTTCCCCACTTGTGGGGCTTCTCCTTTCAGTAGATGCGCATCGTGTTGTAGGAGGGGAACCAAGGCAACATACCCTCGTCAAAGGATAGCCGGAGTGGGGGAACGTATCCACTCTTGAAAGCTTTCTGGAGATCATCTACGACAGGTCGCATCTTTCAGTTCCGGTCGACGCGGCTCCTCTCGTTGTTGTTGTCGTTATGGATGTTACGTATGATGTGAAAAAAATCGATTCTTTGCCATATTATAGCCGAACAGGCCTCGCGAGATGCCGCCGTCGTCGTGCGTGCTCCCATGGTGGTCCTTGGTGGACTGAATGGTGTGGGCGAGTAGGAGACCAATCACATGAAGCAGCGCAACGGCCTGAATGGGCCGAAGCTGCTGCAGATCAACCTTCTATTGAGTGCGCTTGTTGTCCGACGACAGGTTCTTGCGCGTATACTTCATGTACTGGGCACCCGCGTGCTTGTTGATCGTGGAGAGGTGGTACATGTTGGACTTCACTGAGATGTTGAGCCACATGGTCAGCGAAAGAAGATCAGGAACAGTACGAGCGGAGTCTCTTCCACTTTCCTGATCGCCGCGCTCGAGCCATAGTACGAGTCTTTGAGGCCGGGGTAGTCACCACCACTCTGGACAGGGCCGTACGGTTGATCAAAAATGTGGTCGGCGTCCCCAGCTATTGGTGGCCCGTTGCCGGACAAGCTTAGCTGGCGAAGTGCGTCACTGTTAAGCGCGCTGGATTCCAACGCGGCGCTTCATCCAAGTGCACGAAAAAAACCCTTCTTGAAACGCATCTCACTTGCACCATTGCTGTCGATTGGGTCGTCTTTGCTGTCGCTCTCGGTTTCTCTACCGTCCACGACAACCAACTGAACATCGTCAACCTGCGTCCACCATAGCGAAAGTATAGAATAGAGCATAGGTCAAACAATAATACATCCTAAGCGACACCATGACATCCGGCATTGGCGGCAACACACCTCTTGATGCTTGTCAAAGGCGTCAGCATCAGGATCATCGCAGGAGTCAAAGACCTCATACGCGTCGGGATCGTCACCAGGCTCCATCCGATTAGGAGCGAGAACGAACACATCGGTGGCATCGTCATTACGGTCGTCGTCTTCTCCAACTACGTCGATCTCGTGAAGCGTGTCCACTCTGGAGCCGGGGCGCGAGGTGGTGATTGGTCGGGGCCCTCCAGCTTGGTCTCCTCGTCTACACTTGGTGACGGCGCTGTCTCTCCGTTCAACCCGGCACGCAACGCCGCACCATCAGCGTTGCCGTCCTCCATGGCGTTGGCTCCACTGCCGTTGCCCGTGGGCACAGCTACGCCAAGTGATTGGAGTTTCTCGTGACCGCCAATATCCCCGCTAGCAGCAGCAATTTCGGAGCAGGCGTCATCCGTGTCTCACCACTCAACGGATCGAAGCAGTGCTGGATCACAGAATAGTTCCGAGAAAAGAGTCCTCGCCTGCCTTACCGAGCGCATTTTCACCGGGGGGCACATAGCGGTGGTCCTGCTCGATGCCCAGGCATCTACAAACTTGGCCTATACCAATTTGTACCAAAATATATAGTTTTGGCATTATAAAGAAATAAGATTTGGCATTGATTTGGCATCATACAACTATGAGATAAGAGGATCATTGGTAGTGCTAGTATCGCCCGGCTTACCATCTGAGGAGACTTGATGCTGTTGAGAAGAACGAACTGTTTCGCGTGCAACAGTCCTTCAAGAGAAAAAGCATAATGTAGTAGGTCGGTTGTCTAGCTCACTGTTGTCTACATCCCCCATAGCTCGAACACCAAACACGATCTGGATGTCACTAAACAACTTCTTCATCTGAGCCATTTGCTCCGTTACAAGGGTTGTGGTTCCTTGTAGACTTCTAAATGTGATCACTGCCCGGGTTGATAACATCTTAACCAAACTCAATATCAACCACCATTGAAGTGGCGGCTTGCAAACCGGTGTTTTGGCATCTAAATGTGCTGTCAATGTTACTGGGTGTTTCATAAACAAAGTACTGCACCGTTGCATAGATTCCCAGCGCGTGTCCTGAAGAAGGGGAGTGGTGGTATCCATCTGACGTTTTAGAGTTCCTTGTCGTCGTAGATACGCAATTTTTTGCGTCATGTAGCTGAAAACATTCATCGCTGCCTTAAAGGCATTCTGGAGAGCCACATCTAGCTGATCCTAGCGACACCAAACACGCATGAAGCCACTTCGGCATACTCTTTGAAATCGAGTTGCCAGTCCTTTTTTTAACTCCCGTCATTTTGCGTTGTCCGTCAGTGGTAATACCAAGCATAACGTCTCGACAGTTGGGACAAAGAACGTCAAGCACTGGTAAGACAGCATCGAGCATGGCTTCTCCAGTATGGCCCTCGTGCATAGGGATTGCCAGCAAATGCAAATTCAATATACTTTCATTGTAGTAGACTCGAATACGTACATATAAGTACGATATCGACAAATATGTCGACATGTCCAAAGCGATTAAGAATGGCCACGAGCTTGTAATGATCTGCTTTATTTTGTCCAAATTCATAATACAAACAAAGTGGGCATACTCTGAAGGGAGTTCTGTTGAGCAGGAGCCTAACGATGCTAATCCTGTGCGCTCTTTAGTTTTCGTCAACACCGAAATTGCCATTCGAAATGACATACCGAAACTGAGGTAGTCAACATCACATGAAATTGAACGGGATTCCTAATTGTCAGCAAGTAGTGAGAACTCGATTCACTTAGATCCAGGTTAGACCGCTTAGCTCGCGTCCAGGCTGAGTCCTCCTCATCATCATCGACTAAAATCTGACCCACAATCTTGTCCACAATGTCATGGTCGATACACGTGACTATTGGTGCTTGGTTTGCATTTACGAAAGAGTGAAAACTGGAACGAAAAGACTGCACTTCGTCAAAGTAAACATTCTGAGCATCAGTAGAAAGCTTCTGGTAGTGCTCCCATCTATTGAAATGTGTACCAGTGCGGTGCCATCGGTATTGCTCCGGTCGAAATGGCAGCTTGAAGTACTTCGTGTTTGCGGTTTGTTTACGTTTCGAGCTAACTTTCTCCTCTCGCCCAAACGAAATACAGAACCGGCAAGCGACAGCAAGAACAACTCCACTTTTATGATTGCGTTCCGAAATCTTCAGGCCAAATTCTAACAAGTGACGGTCTTGAAACGGTGTCGAACGTGATAGCTTGGAGCTTGATCCACTTTGTTGGATCGCGGTATATGGAGTGGATACATTTGTCCTCGCTTTTTCCTGCCCATGACACAAACTCGAGGAACTACAATCTCTTGCCACGACTGCTGTGAGCTAAAATGAGGCACAACTAAGGTGAAAGAGCGGAAGAAGGAGTTTGGGAGCTCAAAACGTTCCCTTACAGGATACATCTATTTTTGGCTTTTTTCAAATATAGGATTTGGCGCGATTGCCAAAACTACCCACAAATGCCAAATTTAGAGATGCATGTTGATGCCCCTTGGTGGGCGCGCCTTCCACCCGTTGCTCGTCAGCTCACGCCATAGCGATTTCCAGTTCACGTCTTTCACCTCCATCATCCTGCTCTTCCCACAAAAAAAAATCCGAAGTGAGGGCGAGAGGGCCCTGTCGGCTTGATTTCCGTCTAAAAAATACGCAACGGTAAAATACGGCCCCCTTTCCCAGCCATGGCGCCCATCGCATGGCTAGGTTTATGCCGCGGATGCATTGTATTTTGCTGGAGTTGCTCTCTATAAATGTTTGTATGATGCCGTTACACACTTTGTATTCGCTTGGTTCTTATGTTGTCTTATACAACATAAGCAAATGACTCAGTCGGAGAATACAACATCCGAACTGGACGGGTTAACGGGTTTACAGAAAACGGCGGACAAATCTGCCACACTATAAAAACACGATTCTCTTAGTGTCAGTACTAGACGAGTGACGCCCGCTTTGCGGGCGGATGGGCATGGTTGGTCCCAACCCGTGGAGCTCGCTAAATTGACCAATAGGGATGTCGCAGAAAAGCGTGACCATTAGTGGCTATATTTGAAATTTATGTATTTCTGAGAGCATTCTAGAAGGTAGGGGTAGGCTAAAAGATAGGTGGTATTGCATGTAAAAGAGTGGTGTAGCCAAGGCAACCCCTTAGGTTTATGCGCTGAGACGTTGAACACACGGACGTTCGGACACACAGACAGACAGACACCGCACTAGCCTACAGAGGGTGGAAGAGATACGTATTTCGTAACCGAACCATTACCAAGATAATCTATCTATCTATCCTTGCAGCAACTTCCACTGCTATTATCTGCGTACGTAATACCTTAATTGTGGGTGCGGCGGACTACCAGCCCAAACCACTAACATGTATCAGTTTGATACTGCCTCCGGGATGAATTGCACTTTAAAATAATAAAGCACTCCTTAAACTAATGATTCCCGAGACCAGGCCCCGGAAAAAATAATATCCGCGCAGTAATGACTTTATTGTTATCGGTCAATTATTTATTACGGGTTTTCATTTATTTCAGTGCAATTTA
>NW_008648989.1:2786938-2788679 GCF_000247585.1 Phytophthora nicotianae INRA-310 | reverse complement strand
CCCCCGTTAAACGATCAATATCAAAGGTTTTACGTACTGGTAGTATGAACCTGTGGTGTGTACCGACATGCTTTCACGTGCTTGTCCATTCTAAGTCGATTTAAGCTTCTGAAACGGTCTCAGTAGAACCCTTGGAAATTCTGGTGTATGTCAGATAGATTTGGTATATTTGTTCGAAACTCGCGAAATTTCAGGAATGTGCACCACACCAACCGCATTAACATGATCCACTTGCTATAGTTGATCAAAAGTTGTTCCATGTGCTGTATTAGCTAAATGAGGTTAATCTGTATATTAAGATTGCGATCGGGGCTCTACGTTCTTCGTAACCGCATGTACCAGGACAAGTATGGATTTCAAAGAAAAAATTGTAAACAGTTCACTATTTCTCGATCAAAATGAGAACGATAATATCAAAGTGAAATGGCAAATTTAAGAGAAGGGAGAAATGCCTCGGCTTATCGTTTGGGGGTGAGATTATTGAAAGACATACCAATGAATCGGCAAGGCTACGCCTCTGAACATACGATTAAGTAGATGGTGATGTAGAAGCTCTCATTTTGATTTCTCATTCATCAGGGGAATTTTCGATCGATCAAGCAAGGAATAACACAATTATATGGACTTTAGATCCAGTGTCTTGGGGATGGATGCTCAGACCTAAAATTACTCGAATGGTTAATACAATATAGGAGTCTAAACTTACTTCCTGGTATCTATGATATGCATATACTCGCGCTCTTTCGTTAACCTGTTATCACTGTGTATTTCTTCTGAAACGTCGCCGTATGGATGATATTGCATTTAGAAATGCAAGAAAAGGTGACCCGTTCCAAATTGACTGTATCGTAGCCTTGGTAGACCCAGCTCAATAAACCTCGTTACCGTATAACCGGTAGACAATAAAAACACACAATTCGATTATATCATGATAATCCTTTTCTTTCCTTGATGTGATCGTATACAGGCAGCAACTGCAATTAGTCCAGTCTATAATGCCGGTGATAGTGCATGTACATCTACATATACTACTTCTGTGTTCAGTGTCTGTCTGATGTACAGTACAGTACCGGTTCTCATCATTCAATTGTTGCCTGTAGAGTTCCACCTATCCGGATGAAGTGGTAGATATGGCTTTGATTTTGTGGACGCTTGTTTGAAATCGAACATTCACACCTGTGACCCATTAAGTCCATTTTGGAAAGGGATAACAGTACTTGGGTTTGGGTCTTGAGGAGAAATTGAAAAGAGAGACTTGTAGGTTGTTGATCAGATCGTACGATGAAATCGAGTGGTTGTCTGCTGATTTTTTTTCATTAACTTTTTACATACCATACGATTTGTATGCATGTGAACACTTAATGATCGCGCCGTTTATCTGAATGATTTGTTCGTTTCGTAAACACCTGCCTGACTCTTCCCAACAAACCATTCAGATAAACGACGCGATCATTCAGTACGTAAACACCTGTCTGACTCTTCCCAAAGCTTCTGTGCCCAAAGCGTCTGAGCTGTCAATGTCAAGGTGATGATTTGGGGGGGGGGGGGGGGGCAATTGCCTGATCACAATTGTGACTAAGCACTACAGTATTTGGAAAAACGATACTGCTACTAACGTACTTATTTCGCTGTGCCCCGCCATAGAACTGTAGACGGATAATATGGTAGAAGGAGTTTACACATAATTATCCTTGATGGGAAGGCAGAAGATTCTATACATAAGGATAATGGCTTTATTTCT
>NW_008648989.1:2784044-2784863 GCF_000247585.1 Phytophthora nicotianae INRA-310 | reverse complement strand
GTCATTCAGTGTTCATATGCATACAAATCGTATGGTATGCAAAAAGTTAATGAAAACAAAATCAGCAGACAACCACTCAATGTCATGGTACGACCTGCTCCACAACCTACAAGTCTCACTTTCGATTTATCCTCAAGACCCAGACCTCAAGAGCTCTGCACAAGAACCAAATGCGTCCGATATACGTACTGCTGTTAGCGGTGTGTATTGCCATCGCGTCGTGTGATGCCGTATCTGCATTTGTCACTGAACAAGAAGGTGCCACTGCGCAACGCGCTGCTGCTGTATATCGTGGCACGTCTGGCAAACGGCTCTTAAGGTCTGACGATGCCGCGACTGTTGACGATGACGTCAATGAAGAAGAGAGGCTATTCGGTGTGTCAAAGCTTACGGAGGCGGCTAAGAAAGGGAAATCCAAGATGATCGACATGCATACCAAGCTGAAGGATCAGTCGTTGTTGGGGACCTTCCAGTTAATGAAAAAGGGTGGATTTTCGGACGAGGCCATCACAAGTGCGTGGTTAACGAGAGGGAAAAGCCTCGATGACATATTCGACCGCTGGATTCGACTCGGAAAGTCGGAATGGCAGGCAGCCAACAACCTGCTGAGGCAGAACAAGACACCAGACGATCTCTATTCGGTGTTTGCCAAACGAGGCATGAATTCGGAACAAATCCAAACGCTTTGGCGCAGCCTCAAACTGGATGAGGATAAACTCATCGCCCTCCAAAAGAAGTTCGTACCGGTAAACTAATGGTGACATCAACGCAGTTAGTTAAACGCAGGAAAGAGTAGGGAGGACATTCAGAACGTGATCG
>NW_008648989.1:2779954-2782361 GCF_000247585.1 Phytophthora nicotianae INRA-310 | reverse complement strand
TTGTAGTGACGTATTAAAGCTTACTATAAGGCCATTTACTCTTGACGTACTACTATTCTAGTAAAACGACATCACTAGTATACTATAAGATACATACTATCGTCTACTTCCCCACCGTAGGGCAACTTTGGCTACAGTGGTGTCGAGTTTATGATGACTTCTTACACCCGTTTGCATCTATGAAATAAAAAATCGTCATCTGAGTCGACGTTGTCTCGGTCACGCTACTTCTCCACCTTTCGTGATGTAGAAGCGGGGCTGTATCTGATTGGCTTATATTATTGACTTATTGAAATGGGCGGTTAGTAGTACTACGAAAACGTATAGTGTAGTAATTAATACACAAGCAGATGTAGGGTGGCTGTGGAAGCTTCTAGAACCTTCCATCCGCCTGGACTGCGGGGGGTGGCACTTTTCTTTGGCCGCCCTCCCCCAAGCTCGCCTGCCTTCGATAAAACTGGTAGCACTTGTTCGTCCCAGCAACCTGACCTCAAGGGGCCCATGCCGACGAACGCGCAGCTACAAGCCGAGATCGACCGGCTGAATCAAGCGATGGCGGAACGCACGAGAATGCCCACCAAGCTGCCCAAGTTCACCGGCAAGAGGGGGAAGACGTGCGCGAATGGCTGTTCGAGAACGCCTGCCTCATTTACTGGATCACGATCCACGATGCAAATCCGAGAATATCAGGAATCGCCGGGTTGCCGATGGCAAACCGGCTTCGGTGGATCCTACACTGGGCTTCAACAACGCGAGTGGAGGAGCACACGTGGGGGATTTTCCGTGAGCATGCTCCAACACGTCGAGGCGTCTAACTACCAGTCGGTACTACGAGAGAAGCATCAGCATCTGAAGCAAACGGCGAATATCGAGAGCTACAATGGCGAGTACTCAGCCCTCATCTTCCAAGTCGAAGTCATGAGCGTGCTTGACCAAGTTCTGTTCTACGCAAACGGTCTCAAGCTTCGCACGCGGAGCTACATGAAGCTCGAGAATCCTGAGACGCTGAGTGATGTCATGGACTTAGCTGTCAAGTTGAGGTAACCGATTTTGTGGAGGACGCTAGTGACCGCGTTCGTCGCGAGAAGGTGAAGACCTCTAACGACCAAAGTCAAGACGCCAAGAAGACGTCCGAGGGGAAATCCTTCCGATGAAAGGAACTATTCAAACCGAGCTCGAATTCCAGGAGCAAGGAGACTCATACCTGCCACTTCTGCAACAAGCCTGGCCACATCAAGGCCAACTGCTTTGCGTGGAAGAAGGAACAAGCAAGGAAACGAGAAGCCACGTAAGCGAAAGAGGGTCCTGTCGTGGAGGAGAAAGTAACCAGAGTAGTTAAGTTTGATAATGTCAGCCTTAATGTTCTGAGTGAAACCCTCAAGTCTACAAGTCACGACCACTGCTCGCCGTCAGCGGTGATATCAGTGTGGTTGGCAAGATGAAGAAAACATTAATAATGCTACTAGATTGTGGTGCAACCACTATCTACGTGTCGAAGCGGTGAATAGAAGAACGCCAGCTAAAGACAACAAAGTTCAGCGACAAGAACATTCGAGTCAAGCTAGGAGACAACCAGGTTGTGGAGACCCCACTAGAGGTGCTACCTCTAAGAATCATGGTCTCTGGATCAGACAATGGATGTGAATGCGTCGAGGTTGTCTTCACGATACCTGAAGGATTTGACTGCATTCTTGGGATCCCATTCGTTGAGGACATGCAACCACAGATCGGTTGGAGAGATCAACGAGTCGAAGAAACAAGAATGAGAACTTTGCGCTGGGAACGAGCTGGTGAAACCTGTGAGCCAATCGAGGAAGGCAAACCAGTGATTGTCTCCGGGCATCGGAGCTCTGTCGGGGCGAAAGTCCTGTCGGGAAAAAGACACGAATTTTGTCGAGGTGCCGCGCTGGAAACGAATGTGAAATGCGTGGTCGGTCCCGTTCACGACCCAGAGCAAAGTGATACCCCGCGAATTGTTTGCGAGCTACTGGAAGATGCGTCCGCTGGCAAGAGTTCAACATGCGAAGACGAGAGGAATTTGTCGGGGAGCGATCGTACTGTTGCTGGGAGCAGCGATATCAGGTGAAGAGGGTCTGTTCTGGAGAAGATGTTCACGATGGTAATCCCGGATGACGCTTGTGAGCAGACAAAGTTCATCACAAGAGAGAAATTGCGAAAGTTCCTCAGAATCAAGACGAAATCGATCGAGGAACCAGACTTCATGTTGGATCTGACGAACAAAACAATCAAAAATGTCGCTGCATCCTTGGAGCGTCGCGACCAACTCGACAATGTCGGAACGGCTAAAGCTCAACGTTATCTGGAGACCGATTGAGAAAGTTTCCGGGCGAACCCTGCCTTTGAATTGCTGACGATGTACAAGGACACAGTGTTTCGACCTGAGCTC
>NW_008648989.1:2775717-2778263 GCF_000247585.1 Phytophthora nicotianae INRA-310 | reverse complement strand
AAACTTCTCGTCCTTCGTCTTTGTCCTTGCAGTCATCCGGGGTGGCTTGGCTCTCGTCGTTCTGGATATCACTTCTCTGGCCAATCCCAACACTTCGTTGTGGGTCCCCTGTCGCCCGGGGTGCCCATCCAGATTTTCTTCCACGCGCATCGTGTCACAGACATGGATTTTGCAGAACAATTGTCCCTCCCTCAAGGCAAAAGCTTCAGCCCCGAGGCATGACGCGTGATGCACACATTGTCACCGTCTGGAAGAGCGTACCGTAGACAAATGTGTGTCTCTGGTGGGACAACTAGCCTTTGTTGTTCCTGACCAGTGGCGGCAGCGCTGATCCCGAGCGGATTGTTCGGCGCGAGGGTGCCCAACAAGTCGTAGATCCTGATGGGCGGCGTAGACCGCCACGATCAGCTGAGGCTTCAACGGTACTCGTTGCAGCTGTCCAACCAGCGGATCAAGTACTAACAGTCACTGTTCTACGGGCCGGTCGGTATAGATGTCGTCAACGCCCATATCATTTACAGGGAGCTCCACTAGCGCCGCCAGCAGCCCACCCAGTTTAGTCAGGTCCAGTTTCTCGAGGAGCTGCATCTGCACCTTCTCCAGTACACCGATGCGAACGTGGTGCAGCCCGCAGATGTGGCGCTGAAATCGCTGACGCAGACACCGCCGTCGCGCATCCAGACTGACCATGTCACGGTCGTGGTCAACGAGTGACAGACGTTGAAGTAGAGCACCAGCTCGGGGCACTCTAAGCGGTGGCAGCACTCCTTCAAAGTGTGCAGTCTACTCCGCGGAGAACGCAAGTGCGGCTACTAGATTCCGTTCTACTGTGCGGGGTGCAGCGGTGGCGACAAGCGCGTATACCACTACACGCGCGAGGTGGAGCGTCAAGTGTGCACTGTTGATCTGCTTTGACTTATGGCATAGTGGGAGCGCAGTCATTCTCAAGGCCTGGCGCTCTCGATGGCAAAAATACTTATCGGTGGCGGAGCTTACTGCCGCAGTGATGAAGACGTGGGACGCTGTTAGAATGGATGAAGAAACCGTGCTAATGGACTCAATGCCCAGGCGTTGCTTTCAGGTGACCGAGAAGCTCGGCGATACCATCTCGTATTAGGATGTTACCAGGACTCACTTCCCATACAAATTCCAATAAACTACTGTTCATAGCTTTCGTCGCGGTGCTTATTCGAGTTATCTCTAGAGGAGCCTGCAGACGCGTTGCAATTGACCGGCTCTTGCCACAAGCTAGCAGTCGTAAAATACCATAGGAGCGTCATATCTAAGTAGCGTCCTCAGATTCCCATTAGTTACAGAGATATGAACACCTACACAGGTGTCCATATGTTATTGTTGTGGACTGTATGTGGCAAGACTGATTAAATAGAAAGATCCAGGAGGCAACGGAATCGTTCTAGTAATTATATGTGTACACGTACGGGGGGGGGGGGGGGGAGGGGATGGCGTTTGCCTCCTCACTCCGTTAATTCATCTATTTGTAGCAATATCAACCATGACCGCCTCACGGCACTGCGATGCAGGAAAAGCTATGGTTTTTCTCATAAATTATTTTCACGAAAGACGATTCGATAACCAATCGATGTTAATAGACATTGAGAAAACATGTGTGGAACTCGCCATATTAACGCGGAACACCTCAATTTTGTATTGACAAGAATAGTGTACGAAACATAAGCCAATTAACCCACCATTATAAAAAAATAAAATTTATAACAATTTACAATATTTGGCCCAGTTTAGGACATTACTAGTAATCCCATATAAAGAACATAGCCGCGTTGTCGGTAAGGTAAATTGCAATTTAGTAGCTTTGTCAGTTTAGTAGCAGCTCGATTTTCAACCAGTACCGACAAAATGTCTACTCAATTCCAGATGTGATTTGCCAAAACTGAAACAGATGATTTTGTGTAAAAACCTGAAGTATTTAATATCAAGTCAAGCCATTTCCCGCCACTTTCAGAACACCAGTTCTCATTCTCCATGCAATGGGAAAATTTCGCGCGAACTACACCGAAGCAGAGTTGGACTCGACTCGGCCGTTCAAGCGGTGCTCGCTGGGGCTGCTGCAAAAACGACCAATGAGAACAGCAACATACCGCACAGTACTCTAAAATAATACGCGGCTGCAGCACGAAAAGTAGCCCTCGACAGCCAAAATGCCGTGGTCTACCACCTCTGTAACCAGTAGAAGCTGAAGAAAGTCTCTTGGATCGTTGGGCGTCAACAGATTGACCATCCTGTCAGCCGCAAAGACTTTCTTGAGAAGGCGAAGCAAGTTGCACAACTGGGTTTTGGGCTGCCGATGAGGGAAGGATAGCTGCGTCGATTCATGGAGCGTCACCTCTCACTCACCATCAGGACTTTTCAGTCTGTGTCTAAGTTCCGTAACGATGTGGAGGAGCAAGATCTGTCGGCATTGTTCTCGTCATTGGAAAAGGTCGTAATCGAGCATGACATCGGTGCCTCACGTGTCTTTAGTGTTGGCGAGACTGCTATCAAAATTATGAGGGAGCATGAGATCCTTT
>NW_008648989.1:2771515-2773687 GCF_000247585.1 Phytophthora nicotianae INRA-310 | reverse complement strand
TTGGTGAGGGACGATTTACTGTGAACCGCGACAATGACGAGGGCGATATCAGTTTACCGCGGGATATGCGTCTCATTCCGGATTAACTGGAGCAGGAAGACATTGAAGAAGAAGACTTTCCCAACTTTGCCCTCCTCCCACCGGATCAAGAAGGAGTCGAAGGTCTAGTCGTCCACGACTACTACGAGCAAAATCTGAACACGCTCATAGACGCGGTGTACCCTGGTGTGGGTGGGGCGAATGTGACCGACGAGTATTTCGCGGAAAGAGTCATTCTCGCACCAACAAACGAGAACATTTGGCGCCTGAACGAGATGGTGGCGGATCGCCTTTCAGGAGAGACACTAGAACGTCTTTCCGTCGATATAATGGAAGGATCAGACAACATGTTGTTCAAGCCGGAACTCTTGCGCTCGCTAAATTTCATCTTCATCAGCGACGACGACAAGGACTTCGTGTTCCCAGCTTCGACGCAAGCGGTTTCCAGTATTTCCAGCGTTCGCAATGACGATCAACCGAGCTCAAGGTCAGTCGTTCAACTAAGTAGGTATTTGCTTGCAAGGACCCGTGTTCTCCCACGGCCAATTGTAAGTGGCATTGTCACGCGCGACGTCGAGAAAGGGATTTACGGTCATGGTGGACGACTCCACCTTTGAGGATGATGCGATGAGCACCAAAAACATCGTTTACCGCGAAATCTTCACCGTACGCCAAGGTCTTCTAGCAGCAAAAAAGCTTTCTAATTGCATAAATACATGGTAGCTTTACATTTTACTCTTCGTTTACAGTTTATCAGCTCCGAAGACTCCATCCAGCTGCCGAGCGCAGCGAAAGCGGCACTGGCGAGTAGTGCAGCGAGCTGCGAAGCGAGCGGAACTGGTTGTGGGGAACTATGTCCTATCGCCCGCGGGAGTGGGCGACCCCAACACTTGTATCTCAAAATTGTAGTAATCGGCGCCTAGAACGTCACAAAATTCACGCAGTACTTCCTCTTCGTATTGACTCAAGTCGCACCACAATCTGATAAATACTCTTTAAGTGATGCACATTTTTGTTCATGCCCTTCCTGAGGCTACAAAACTGGCAATTTACCCTGCATACCGGTTTCACTCTGGAGTAAATATCCGTCTTATTAACAACACCGTGTTCATCGTTGACGGTCACATCTGAAAAATACTACTGGAGCATCAACAAAATCTTTAGAAAAAATTTTACCTCGCAAAAATCACAACGTATTATCTATGACGTCTTAAAAGGCATTCACTAGAATTTCAGTATTCTGCGATATGTACGATGCCGGCAATGCCAATGCTCACTAGCAAAAGACCCATGTCTAGTGTGTGCCAATGATCGTGAATTACTGAATATATTCCCCGGATCGATTCTGTCAACACAAAGCAATTTTTTTATATGTATGTCCATCATCCATACCATATCATCAGCAGCCGCGGCCACAACAGGTGTACCTCCCAACAACAAACCAAACAACTGAAGCGAGGCATCGGCAGCGCCATCCCCACTTGTTGATTCTGCAATGCACATTAGAAGCGTCATGTAGAGCTTTGAAATGACGGTGAACACCCTTGCGTCTTCATGATTCAGCGCAACCTTATCCCAGATCAAAGAAGAGCAACGCTTCGTACGAGCGCCGGCATTCTTCCGAAAATATTCAATTCGCTGGGCTCACCGAAAACCTGTATTATGTCTTTATATGCAGGTTCCTGGAGATACGACGGTGTTGGAGTGAGTAGAGGGCGGCTTCAAACCAACTTGGATCGAAATTCGTACGTGAGCTCTTTCGAATCGGTTTAGTTGGAGGTTTAGCTGATGAAGAGCGCAGTGTTGGGCGTCAGCTACTGTTGAGTCAAGCTACTGTCGCTGTGGTTGATCATGGTAATGATCTCGACGAGTAGTGACGCGCTGCGTCTCGCAACCTCCGTGGATGTAACTGGATGAAGACACGCCGACGCTGCACGCGTCGGCATGAAGGCATTGAACTCCGACACGGACTCGACAAAAGCTGCATCGAACATACTGGATTCCTGTTTACGGCGCTAGCTGGGCGCCTGTGGACTCTGCATCTACGGCGTTGCTCAGGAGGCAACGCTGGCTACATAAGAGGAGGCTAGGAGAGGACAAAGAGGTCGGTTAGTTAGTCTCCGTTTCATTATC
>NW_008648989.1:2767968-2769875 GCF_000247585.1 Phytophthora nicotianae INRA-310 | reverse complement strand
GACGAGCTCCTCTTGGGTAAAGACACGCTACATGGTTTAGGGATTGATGTTGACGCGATGCTAGCTCAGCTCGCTGGTGATGGCCCTCTCTCTCTAGAAGACGACGAATTTCCTTTGAGTGATGCAATCCCGACGTCTGTAGAGCCGGGCATGCAGATCGCGTGTGTGGATGATCTGATAAACAAGGTCCTACTCAATGGAATGGATATGCAGTATGCAGAGGTCATGCATCAAGTGGCCTCTGAGCATGATGTATGGGCGGACGAGATTGGATTCGGACCGCCGGCGGCTGTGGAACCACTCCGCGTGACGATTCAGGACGGAGCGACACCTTTCCGGTGCAAACAGAGGAAGTACGCGCCTCTCCACAGCCAGTTCCTTCGCGAAACGATGCACCAGCTGCTGGATCGTGGTCTAGTTCGCAGGAACAACAGTTCCCGCTGGGCCTCAGCGGCGGTTCCTGTACGCAAGCCTGGTACTACGGGCAAGTATAGGTTGACTATCGATTATCGGCCTGTGAACGCCAGGACAGTGCCGATTGCAGGCACCATGCCGAATGGAAACAAGGTATTGGACAGTATCTCTCGCAAGAAGAAGTTTGCATCGTTCGACATGAAGGATGGTTTTTGGCAGCTGCCTTTGGATGAGAATAGCCAGGAGATCATGTCTTTCATGACGGATGATGGTGTTTATACTCCCACTTGAGTTGTCCAGGGTGCCGTCGATTCTGCGCTGCATTTCCAAGGAACGATGCAGACCGCTCTAGCTGAGCTCATTCCTCGCAACGCCATGGTTTGAATTGATGACGTTATTCTATTCGCGGACACAATGGACGAGTTTCTACAGGGCTTGCAGCGATTCTTCGAGCTGCTTGTTCAGCACAACCTGAAACTCAACCTTCCGAAGAGCTCCCTCTATGAGACGTCGATAATTTGGTGTGGAAGACTCATTTCTGGTGAGGGCGTACGTCACGACCCCGAACGAGTGCGTGCCCTTTCGACTCTACCGCTTCCTAGCACAGTGGCCGAGCTCCAGTATTTTGTGTGCGCGTCGAACTGGTTGCACGACTCGCTGGTGGGCTGTGCGCGTATGGTGGCTCCGTTGCAGGCGAAGCTGGATGCAGAACGCAAACGCATTGGTCGTCGTAGCCGAAACGCATTGAACGTGCCGATGGAGTGGACCAGTGACGAGGAAGCGACGTATCATAGTGCACTCCAGCTCATCAGTGCTGCAGCCCTGCGTGTGTCTCCAAGTGACGAGGACGAGATCTGCGTCTTCACTGATGCAAGCTTGGATGGATACAGTATCGTGGTGACGATGGTACAGACTTGGGACAGCTCACTCCCGGTCGCCAAACAAGCTCACCAAATGGTTGTGTGCAAGGGTGGATCCTTCAAGGATCACCAACGTGGATGGTCTATAGTGGAGAAGGAGGCTTACCCAATTATCCAAGCCTGCTCGGAACTCGACTATATCCTTCTTCGTCGCAAGGGATTTAAGCTTTTTTGTGACCATTCCAACTTAATCTACATCTTCGCACCACGGGAGGAGCTCAAGCGTCACATTCGAGACCGACTGCAACGTTGGTCCATGCGCCACTGCGGTCTGATCTACTCTATTGAGCACATTCCGGGCGAACAGAATGTCTGGGCTGACATTGTGTCTCGTTGGCGCTCTCCCGAACCCGTACATGCCGCCGTTGTGCGCACTCGACGTGGAACATCTCGTCCTGTTGAGGATCTCTCGCCACTTCGCCCCCTCGAAGACGCGGAATTAGTTTTTCCTTCGGTCGAGGACATTGGAGAAGCCCAAGAGCACGCTCGCGGAGAGCGTGGACGGCTAACGGTCGAGCTTGAGGAGGTGGATGGTGTGGCGTGTGCTAGTGGTCGTCCCTGGATCCCAACTAC
>NW_008648989.1:2766702-2767868 GCF_000247585.1 Phytophthora nicotianae INRA-310 | reverse complement strand
GATCAAGATTGATTCAGCGCCCGTATGGACCTACTTTTACCGCTTCCCGACGCAATGAAGGACTTCACTGGGATTTCACCTATTTAGGTGAAGGATTTGACGGCAGCTGCTATCTTCTGGTGCTAAAGGACTCCCTCATACACTATTGTGAGTTGTTTCCGTGCAGCACGGCTACAGCGTACTCTGCGGCTGAAGGTCTTCTGGGATGGTACAAGCGGTACGGCTGCCCAGAGACTCTGCTATCTGACCAGGGCTCGCATTTCCGTAACGAAATGGTGGACCACCTGTGTGCGCGGTTGAAGATTGAGCGCAAGTTCTCCCCAGTATACAGTCCGTGGATTAACGGGACCGTCGAGCGTTTGAACAAGGACATCCTTCAGGTTTTCCGCGCGTTACTTCTGGAATACAAGCTGGATTTCCACGAGTGGTAATATCTACTTGCCATTGTTCAAGCCAATCTGAATCACACTGCAGTCAGATCACTTGGAGGTCACTCGCCAATGGAGTTGTTTACTCGGCTTACTCCACCTTCCGCTTTGGATGTCGTCGTACGTGGACCTGGCAGCGACGAGGAATTGCTGGAGATCACGCCTGATGCAGTGGAAGAGCATTTGGATCGACTCCGCAGCTCGCTACACGGTCTTCATAAGGGAGTTGTGGACGTTAAGGAACGTCGACGTCTACAAGCGATGGCAGCCAAGAACGGCGTCGCAGCAAATTTCGACGTCGGAGACTTTGTTCTTTGGTCGCGAATCGACCAGCGACTACCCAACAATAAGTTACTTGGGCAGTGGGTTGGCCCATTTCAAGTGATGGCAGCACTGCCACACTCTTTCCAGATTCGACAACTCGTTACTGGAGCGGAGTATGAAGCTCATGCTACCAGGCTCAAGTACTACGCGGACCAAGCCTTAAATGTGACGGAGGAGATACTCGAGTTCGTGGCAGGACAAGGAATGATCATGACAGTCAAGGCCATTACTGATCACCGGTACAGCGCTACCTTGCAACGCTGGGAGCTGAAGGTGTCGTGGGCCGGTTTACAGAATATCGAGGATTCGTGGGAGAGCGTGGACGAGTTACTGAAGGATGTTCCTGCCCTTGTTCGAGAGTATGTGGAGAAGTACGGTAGTGACCTACTTCGAGCCCAGCTCGACTAACACGAC
>NW_008648989.1:2763582-2765952 GCF_000247585.1 Phytophthora nicotianae INRA-310 | reverse complement strand
ATGGAATGCGTGACTACGATATCTTGTCTAACATTGGTACATCGGAGAAGCCAAAATGGCGACGTAAGATTTTTTCCGAGTGTGATGCTGACGCAGCGATTGCGAGAATGTTTTGTCAACGGAGAATGTTGGATTTGTATCGTGGGGAATTAAGCTCATTAAACTCGATGGCGCCTACCACGACGTCCCGAACATTTTGCGAAGACGTTCAATTAGTTTGATGCATGAGCAGTATAAGAGAGATTTCCGAATGGCCTGTCCAATTCAACATTTTACATACTTGCATCAATTCTAACGCATGCTGAAATGGTATCTTGGTCTGCAATCGACTACGCTACTGGTTTCCTTCTCAATGACAACTTCGAGCTGTCGGAACGCATAGTTCGAAATATTCTCCCACGTCAGTTCCAGGATCTGTCGCGCAAAATGGCGATACTCAAAGTCTGGTTAAAGTACGGCACGATTGGCCAGTTTGAGAGTATCGGCGATGAAAGTGAAAATGCTTGTGCGCGTCATTTGATTTAGTTCGGACTTTCGGAACCAACCAAGAATGCAGCGAAGCTGGGCAAGGTGATCTACAAATACTGCCATGATTTTCATATCCTATCAGGCACATCAACCATCAGCTACAAGAAGCGGGTGCAGATACTACTTGTCTGCAAACAGTGCGGATTGTCATGAAAAATTGGTGCTTTCCATAGTACATCGTCTACGTGTACTCAATCAACAAAAAGCATTGCATAACTGTTCAACGAGGTGAAAGACCGCTGCGTGCGAAATGTAACATCTAAAGCTCTAGTCGTCATCGATTTCAAGATGAAAGCAGAACCGATTTACTACCGTGAAAAAACAGTAGACCATTCTGGTAAAAGGTGCATGCACAGAGCTATGGTGTGATCTGGGCCACGAAGTCTCCATTAGAAGATGCAGTCGAGTATAAGATATACTACGACCATATATCGAACTGCGGCAACAAGCAAGATAACGAAGCTGTTGTGGCACGTTTTGAGGCTTTTGGCATCTCGATGAAGCGAACCTTACCATCAATTTCAATAATCTCCATTCAGGCCGACAATGCTAGCTGCTATCAGGGCCCTTTGGTCGCAGTCATGTTACCTGTGATTGGAGCAGCTCATGGAATTCGTGTAGCTCGATACATCCGTACGGACACACAAGATGGCAATTCTATGCTGGATTCACACTTTGCGAGAGCGATGAAAAAAGTAAGGGCATACGTCCAACACGAATATAACTGCGTCACACCAAGTCAGCTTGTTCCAGCACTCAATGCAAATTGTGGAATAAATGATTGTGTTGCTGAGTTGATCGAGTATGACCGCAAAGCATCACTTGAATTGGGCATTACAGCTCAGGAGCTTGTGAGAGCTTTGGATCGATTTGTTCACGGATAAACTTAAGCGATTTACAACTTTTCTAGGAGCACGAATTGGGGAGCGAACGTGCGTACATGTAAAAGCTTTGATTATCAGCGAATATCATCGTTCTAGGCCCTTACATTCTCATACACTGGCATTGGTGATGATGTACAAGTTCACTTCAGTTTCGGATCTTGTTCTGAACGAAGCAGAGGATGAAGTGGTATCGATAATAAGCCAGTGGTTGAGTTTAACGAAATGGATATGAATGATTTATACCCGTATGACGGCAGCTCTGAAAGTGAAGAAGAAGGTGGTAGTGCTGATGAAGCGACCGACGAACACCACGAACACGACTCAACCCCTTGCGCTGTCATTGGATGATATTGGCATAATGACAGGCGCTCACATTGTGAAGTCAACTCAAGAGTCCAAGAAGGGCTAGAAAGTGGAAGCGTTCAGATTTAGCAGCATGCAAAGCCAATGCACAAAGCAATTTATTATCCGAGCGTGACATTCCTTCGTATACAAAGCGCTCGCCCATTTCCGAATAACGCTGGGGCCATCGCGGTTGTTGAGACAGCTAGCTTTCCCCACGATATGTGCGACAAGAATTTATCTATTCCTGATATAACCGATATTCCGTTGGTGAAAGAAGGCTGGGAAAGACGTCCTCTCTGTGGGGGAAAATGTACAGTGCTCGATATATCAAGCAATACGAGGAAGAAGTTGCAGAACTGTTTAGTCAAGGTGAAGAGAACACGCTCTCACAAATTAGGGCCAGCTCGCTTGCTTGAAGTGTTGGTACAAAAGCAAAAGGATTCATCCGTCAAGTAAAAACTCAAGCAAAAACGCCGACAAAGACAAAACATTCAACCGAAGAATAGTTTGTACATCATTCAAAATGTTGACAAATATGTCGTCTGACAATGTAGTTTTTTTTCTTTCTTCGGCCCACACGGCGCATTAGAGAGCAGGTCGCCATCCAAATCAG
>NW_008648989.1:2760543-2761227 GCF_000247585.1 Phytophthora nicotianae INRA-310 | reverse complement strand
CGCCGGATGCGTCCTCCGGTGCTTGTTCTTCCGTACGAGTACAAACGGCCTAAGGATCAGGAGAAGTGACAACACTTCGAGAAGTATGGGGAGTTGCATACTTCGCCCAGCAACGTCGACACATCAACGAAGCAGAACTGCGCCAATGTAGTGAGGCAACCTCATCCACACATCACGGACTCCTTCGCTAATCTTTACTGTCCGACCCATGTTGCGACGGACTTCGACGCAACCGAGCCCGACTACAATTTTCGCGAGCGGTTGCAACTCGTAAATGCGACAGGAAGCACCAGTAAAAGCCTAAATTTGTGGTTATGTACGACAGTTGATGTCGACCACGTATGTTAAGCTCACCACTAGTATCCAGGCTGACTTCCAGTACGCATGACGCATGATAACTCGACACCAGGCAGGTTCGTAGCTCGCGAGTTGACAGACGTGGATGGCCTGTGCCAGCGACATCAGAGCTTCCATAGCCAGCCGCAGTACGCGGTGGCTGCGGACGCGGTCTACTGGTCACGGTTACCCTCTATATTAGATGGAAGCTGAGTATCGACTCCATGCGCTTCCTGCTCGCGTTCCTCCTGCGACTTTTATCAACTCCCCACTTGTCGGCTGTGATAGGCAGACAGTCAGAACAACCGAAGTATAATTAGAACGTTGGCAAGATGACTTGCGACCACT
>NW_008648989.1:2748527-2757758 GCF_000247585.1 Phytophthora nicotianae INRA-310 | reverse complement strand
TCACTACGTGTAACGGCGGATATTGACTCCTCAGTCTACATTTGAATCATGATCCGTGTGCTGAAGCCATCAGGAATGTAACGGGGTACCAACCCAAGTGTACCCTATTTACATAAGGAGTGACCTATCACTCTTGTATTACCTGGTACATGATATCAGAGGCTCTAAGAGCCAATCAGTGCATATCTACATCGTTTTACTATAGGTTACTTCTAGCTTTTATTAGAAACCAAGCTAAGCTCACTTTTAAATACATTCAGTCATATAGATATTTTAAGAAAGCAGTCCCTTATACCTGCAAAACCCGATCATGAAAGGAGTACCGTCGGTCACTCATTCGAAAGTGTGAAGGCGAAAGCGAGTAGTTGACGAGGTATGCAACGGAGGTTAATGATCCTACGCTCAGCTGGACGTCTTCCGCCCTTTGCCACAAGGTGGCTGCAAAGTTGGATTGGATGGTTTAGAAAAAAATGCTCAATACACCGGAAGGAACGTTTCTAAGACGTACGTCCGCTTTATAACGTTGTGACTAAGATACACCCGCAAAAAGAACGGAGCGGGCGTGGACCACAAGAACGTGATCAACTACGATGACGTGAACGAGTTCTTCTGTAGAGAGTCGTGCCTCCACTTCGACGAGTTCAATGTAGCAGAAGCCATCAATGCGCGGGACTACAAGACGTTCAAGGAGCATTCTGGCGTTCTTCCGCCTCTATTTCTTCCTTTTCGTCATGCTGTGCATACTTGTGGTCATCACATAAGAGATGACCATCAGCCTACCGCTCCAAGCTGGACGACACCGACGGGTTCAAGTTCTACTCGAACGTTTTCACGTCGGACATTAAGGACACGCGTAACCACATCTTTTACTCCATTTTCATGACGATCAGCGGCTCTCAAGGTAGTGCTAGACGTGTGGATTGACGGCACTTGCATCTTCAGCCGCCTTTATATGCCGTATGGGTATTCAGTCTCTTAACGGCCGTCAATGCTGCGTCGTGCAAGTCTGTGGGGTCGAGCGACTTGCTTACGATGGCTCCGATCATCATCGTATCGATCGTTCAAATGTTCTTCCAATGGAAGCCCCATGAACTTATTTGAAGGTCGGCCTTACTGAGCTTGCTAGACGGTCTGTACGATTGGCCAGAGCTGGGGAGATTTCTTCTGCTACGGAGCGTTCTGAACGATCATCTTCGTGTGCAAGTTCATGTTCAACTCAGTTGATGGTCAAGCCTCTCATTGGACCCAGCAAATGAGTAGTGACGAAAATCTTAGAACGACAGGTGCTGCAGACCCTGAATCGTAGTTAAGCGACTAAAACTAAACTCAACCTACTGTAGCCCAAACCACACCCTATTGGACTACCTGAGTTTAACTAATGCCATCACAGTAATGTCCTGGACAGAGTCCATTTCATATTGGGCGGTTTGTTTGAAATTTCCTGGGACGGTTTTTTCAATGATCGGACCCACATGGCTCCACAAATCGTCCAGCCAATACTGTGTCCTTTACAGAGTTCCTCTTAAGTACGAGATAAGATTTTGACTTGTGGCAAAAAACAGCTGTTTAGCTCTCGGGCCATTACGTTACTAGTTGGGATTTTGTACGTCGTCGACGTTGGCTCAGGGCTCAAATAGAGCTGAACTGGCAAATTTGGACAGAATTCACAATATTACTAAACAACACGGAATTACTGCAACCAACGGATTAGGTACAATCGCCTTACAAAATCATTTAATTGTAGCCAATCATATCACGGATAGAGGTCAAATCTGCTCAAATGTACGTATTATGAAATGTTTAGAGCATTTCCAACGCGGGGACCCCATCCTAAACCTCAAAATGAATGTTACTTCAGAATTAAGACCTCAAATCTTGACCTCAAATATGCAGAATTTGATGCCCAAACCAACTAGACCCCAAATAACATACGGAAGTGACTAGTAATTTATTCTTGTTTGAGGTCTCAACCAAATTTTGGGGCCTCTGTTGGAGATGCTCTTAGCGTTACTTATCAGTCAATAAATATTAGTTAGACTAAGTAGATGTAAGACAAATCCTCTGATAATGGAGCATTCTGATCAATTGCAGGAATTCCGTATTGTCCGATAATATCACTGATCTTTAAGGTAATTACAGTATTATTGTGTATATTTCTTGCAGAATACTCACTTTAAAGAAGTACATAACACCTAATCATCAAAATAAGCCAGCCAAAGAATACAAAGGATCTATACCGGGTTCCCCGGCCACTGCGAGCCGGCAGGCGAGCTTACCAATATTCTTCACCACGCTTCCAATTGTCAAGGCACCCCTTCACGCCGGGATTTGGTACGTGTGCCTCAGCTCCAGGCTATTGGGCCTTCGCGAGTCCCATTCTGACTTATTCAGCTCATACGACAACATCTTGCACGCCTTCTCGTCAGGTGCATTCATCGTAGTCAATCTGGTGCTCAAGGCGGGAAATCACGAATGGCTGAGAGAGCGTTGGGAGGTGGATGTTTGCGGATCAGTAGTTGCAAATATAATTTTCAAACTTCTCATTGATTTATACTGTCTTATCTATACATCAAGTGGAATCCCCGTCTATCACCCCTGCACAGATCCATCACGATCATTTTTTCAAATCATTTCCCATACAAACTTTCATGTGCGGCGATAGCATGCGCTTCAAAGCTCCTCCAATATGCTTACCTGTAATGCTGCTTATTCCGTAAAATACAGTATACGGCGTTTCAAGGGTTAAGTAAACTATAGTATACAAATATTGTGGGTTCTACTCAAAATTTTCAGGGCCGATTGATTGAATCGATCAAGCCTAATCGCACGATTAATCGCACCACTACCGAAGAACATTAAAAAATGCCAGATGAGAGGAAGCTACTCATTCTGTGTCGACGATATCGCCAATGCAAACACCCCAGGAGCGAGTGCGAACATCCCCATACCCAGAACGGCGCCGTAGTCCAGCGTCAAGTGATGTGTATCAACCAGCAACCTCTCACATTTACCGCTTGGTCATGCAGCCCATCGTGAAGGCGACGGTAGGAGAGCGAGACAGCTCTGGTGACTCCCTTGACCCCTTCGTGGCTGGCGGAACTTCGTTTCAGGATATTCTGGAGAAGATTTGGGATCAATTCAGCTTCCATGTTAAAGGGAGAGCAGTGACGTCCGACGGAGCTTGGGCTGTCGAGCCAGCTGCTATCGATTCTTGGTCCAAGTTCATGGTGTTCAAAGTGAAGAAACACATCATCGACAGCTCAAAATCCGACGAAGACTGGAACGCTTGGCTTCAATCAATGCATGACAAGACCGTCACGCTTCTAATCTACGATTATGGTGTCGGTCTTGGGAGAAAACAAGATCGCCAAGCTTTTCAGAAGGACTGTATTCTCCCAGCAGAGACTGACAGGGCCGGCGCGGCTGCTGAAGTCACGCTTCGTGAGGTTGTGGGCCGCCTACAGGACCTTTGGGGGGCCACATACACTGGCGAAGCTGTGGTGTGGCGTATGTGGGCGACTGAGGTGGTTCGCAGTCAGGATCGCACCGCATGGGAGGATAAGAAACGTGCACCACCACCTTTACGTGTTTTGCGACTCTTATCGGCTGCTCATTCTCGCATCCAAGAACATCTCGATGATCTTAACCACTCGACTCAAATCGCTCTCGATTGTGTGAACGCATCTATCGCTGGATCAATGGAGCTACGTCGCGACTGGGAGGCATATGGTCACCGACTCGAGAGTTTTGAGACGATGTTGCAGTCTCGCAAGGCCCAAATTGAGTCGCTCCTCCACTATATGCCTCTACCAGCCATTGAAGAGTTGGTTGATCCGCTGCAGAACATGGAAAACCTTGAAGATTTCGAACATCAATAATACAGCAGCAGGAAGAAGACCAGAAAGAATTAGCGAGCTTGCTAATCATTCATTTGTTTTACTATCTTAACTAAGCGTACGAAAGCCTAAAGTATCCTCGTCCAATTCCTGTTCCTCCTCTGACACTTCCTTCCATGTATCTGGAACTGCACGTGACTCTGTTGATAACGGCCCCACAGGATTGAATGTTCCATCAACCATCCAGCCGCAGTGTTCAAACACACGTGCCATGTTAAAATTCTGAAAGCGTCGAAATGTGTCAACAATAAACGGCATCAAGTCACGATTGCTGGACTCCACGTAGTAGCGCTGAAAAGCTTTCTTGGCGTAACCAAAGAGAAATTCGATAGGATTAAAGAATGGGCAATAAGCTGGTAGAAATATCGGTACAATCCCGATACTTCTAAGGAAATGCACGATTTCAGGGTGCCGATGTATGGATGCACCATCCAAAATCCAAACAGAATTTGTTCTGGGGTAGGGTCGAACACTGGCGCGCTTGGAGTATGCAAAATCTTGACAACATCGAACAAACTCCAATCGGTCAAATGTTCCTACGGCGTCATATTAGTCAATAATGCCATTAATGCCAATGAACGCAAGCAACGAGACTCGGGGTTTTCGCTGGAACCCTCCCCGAATGGCCACCTTTTGGCCTCGAAGTGCGTAGCCTCTCTTTCTCATCATACCCCTGTTATCGAATGAAACTTCGTCCAGAAAAACAACATTGTGGTGGGTCCAGTTGATGTGGCTCAGCTCCTCCACAAACCGAAAGATGTCTTGCTCTTTGATATGAATGGCTCGGCGCTCCAGCACTTTCCAAGTTAGCCCAAAATCGTGAATAATTCTCCACACAGATGTCTTCGAAATAATGAGCTGAAAGTTCAAGCGAAATGCAGTTTGTGCCTCGTCCAGATATGCTAATGGTCTCTGCTCAAAAAACACACGAAGCCATGAGCGTTGTTCTGCTGAAAACTTCCGGTCTGTCTTTGACGTAGCGCGTTGGTAGGTCCCCGTATCTTCATATACACGAATCCAGTTGCCTATTGTCTGCTGTGTTTTGTTGTAAATGTATGCCAGTTCCTTCCTGGAATAGCCAAGATAGTAATAGCCGTACAAGCAGTGGAAAACTGTGTTGGGACTGGCATGTTGCCGAGTAGCTGCAGCCTCCATCTTACAAAACAATATCAAACGTGGCTTAGCAAATCTTTGACGTTTCTATCAGCCTCAATAACACAAGTTTGACAATAGTACCGAAGTGTACGAGGGTCCGTGGAGATCCAGGACTGCAAGGAAGGCTGCTGCAAAAGGGGCATCCACCAGTGGTGCAATGAACTTCACCGGCGCGGCCACGGAGGTTCTCCGATGAAAAGTAAGCGAAGACCCACTTCAAACTGCAATCCTAAGTGACCAATCAGAGCGCTCTGTCGATTGAGTTGCCGATTTCACAAATCGATCGAGATTTCCAAATATACTCGGAATTCACAATATATGGGATTTGCTTTTAAAGGGTAACTAAGGTGAAAAGGCCAATTTGAGGGCGGTCCAAACACTCTTTTCTAGTTTTACATGTATCTTTTTTTCTAGGACAAGGAAAATAACACCAGTGTGTCTTTAAAAGCTGTCCATGTGATCGATTTTTCTGGCTATTTTCTGAAACATGTAACCAATACTTCAAACCCAATAGATACGATTAAAAAAGCCTACCAAGATTGATGGTCCTGTCAATTAGGGGCCGCTTCAAGTAACGTGATTTCAACACGGACCATCACAATCATTATATAGTTGCATATCTTCCTTGTGACGGGGTCACACAGCAACCTTGCGCTGAGGAAGCAGGCTTCCAAGAGTATACAAACTTTAAGTTAACTACAGTTCACATGTCCCTGGTCTGAGGGGATGAAGTACTCAATTAAGGGTACGTTGAAATAAAAGTGCGGAAAAACTTTTCTTGCCCTTCGCCATAACAAATAACGGAATTGTGTGGCCGTTATGTATAGAACCGGATAAATCGTATGCGTTGGTACTGTCGTTACATACCGGCAACAATACCAAAACAAATTTGCATCCCAGGACACATCCCTATCCTTCTGGGCGGAATATTATTTACGGTATGGAACCGGTTAGTACGGACAGTACCAATGCATTGTAATTGATTGTTCTGGCCGCAGTTATTTTGCGTTGCCACAGCCTTGTGCTTTTGCCATGCGACACTTTCACCCGCGAGAGCCCCAGAGACGAGCGGAATCACGCCCGCAACTGCCTGTTGCTGAGATTTCGTGTGTGTTGCCAAACCGCCCCACTTTTCAAGCACTACCATCTTTACCAGCTTGCTACAAAACCACCCCCTCACTCTACCCACGGTAGCTACACCTTGGCTTCCACTTTGCATTATGTCAAGGCTGGTTGGAACGTCATCGGTGCGGCACGTGCCAACAGTAACACGGGGAAAGCATTTAACGTTGTTTTGGGATAGTGAATACAAGATGGAAGCCCTTACTCAGCCTTTCTCTTACCTGTACATTGTGCAACTGAAATCGCTTGCTCCTTTCAAGATCGTCGTTATAGATACAAGTGACAGGACCTCCATCCTCGAGGCAACTCGTCAACTGGAGGGACAAGCGATCGACATGCTCATCAACAACGCCGGTATTGGTATCCCCAGCAATTTCGAGACTCGCACGAAGGACGTGCTCATTAACCAGTTCGAAGTGAATGCCGCCGGGCTATCCGTCGTTACGCGTCCGTTGCTGCCCAATTTGCAGCTTTCATCGAAAACCAACGGCGGCGCCTCCGTTGTGCAGCTCTCGTCAAACCTCGGAAGTATTGGCAGCTACACAACTGCGACCACGGGCTTCTTCAAGCAGGCCGGTTACACCTATGCGTCAAGGCAGCGCTTATCATGGTCACTCGGTCTCTAGCGTTCGACCTGCAGCCAAGCGGCATCGTTATCGTGTTGGTGCACCCTGGATACATGGACACCGATGTGACCCAGGGAAAGACCACGCTGAAGCCCGAGGACAGCGTGATGGTCATGGCCAGTATAGCTAAACCGTGAGAGCACGAGCCAATTCTTCAACTTAGACCCGCCGATCCCTTTGGTGGAGTTTCCGTGGTAACTTCCCTTTGATAAGCGGCACCATAGCTCGTCTGTGGCTCTTGATCCCAAAATGGATGGAAGAAATGCCCTCGATATTTCACCTGAACACAATGGTTACTGCGGGTTATATCGTTAATTTGGTCTTGCCTACGAACAAACAGCAATATGAATTCATCGGCCGTTTCACCATGTTCGCTTATGTCAGAGCAATGCGCTATTTAACTCCCACGGTTTCTATTTTAATGAACAACGATTACAAGTTATCATCATGGGAGTTATTAGTCTTAAGTGTGGTCCAGTGGAAATATACGATAAAAACAGCGGCTTGATCACTGTTTTACAGACGCTGCTGCAATCAATATTTCTGCGTCAAAGTACTCCTAGTCATCATGGTGTCACTTTGATCTTATCGGATTCGGCCTCGGTTTGTGTTCTCAAAATAATATTATCCCCAAAAAATGTGATTATCGACATACTAGGCACGTGAAGTGGTCGCAAAAACAAACCGTATTGTTGAGACACCTCTCTACATACCTGGGCTTTGGAGACGTAGGTAGTATGAAGACTCGGCCTCAAACCGCAAAGTTGTATATGTGATAGCTAAGTGATGGGGGCTCACTTACTAGCTCGTATTTGTGTACAAAAACTACTACTAGTATGTTTCTCATTAATTCGTATTTAACCACTGCCAACTATGTTGTCATCCTCATGCCAAAGAGCTGCCTGGTCCCAGTCTGTTGGTACGCTGGACAGGAAGGTTTATCGGGAAAAATCCCAGTTTGAGCCAGACACTAGTTTTAAGATTACCGGTAAGAACAAGTGCTGCACAGTGCACATTTCATGTTCACAACCATATTACACGATAGCACCTGTTCCACTGGTATGTCTAGCTACGTTTCATTCTCATTCTTCGCTCGTGCTTTCCTTTCAGGATCTTGGATGAGCCTTTCAGCCATTTTTGAAAGTCTTCCAATACACATCGAAAAACTGCTTCAGGTATTTAGCCTCCTCATTTCCCAGTTCCTTAAACTGGGGTTGTTTTGCTAGATTTTCCGGAGTGATTCCTTTTCTGTCCATCCCTTGAAGCAGGGGCAATATCTTGTCGATATGTTTGGTGTAGATTACCTCCGCTTCTTCTGGGGTTTTACCCTTAAGAATCTGCGCTGCCTTGTCGTCCATCTCGTCAACGTTGTTGAAAAAGGTCTTAAGTTTAGACATATTCTCAGACAGCCACGTACTAATGCCTGCTCTCTCTTCGCTTTCTGTGTGTTGATCGAGTTGGCTATCATGCTTTCTCAAACGTCGCTGGGTGTTGATATTGGCGTGAGCGGCAACAGACGAGAATTCAAGCTTGATGGAAGCGGTCTTGGAGAGGTTGGTCGTTGCAGCACCGATCGCACTAGCGAGAGCAGCGACTGTAATAGCCAGCAGGATGGTACTCAGCCGCATAATAGGTCGTAAACAGCGAAGATATGGGGCTCGACGCGCAAATTGGAGAATGAACCTGAACAAGACGAATTACTGGTCGAACTGAGCGCCCACATCTCGTATCAAATGGTGTCGACGATCCATGCGAAATGCAACGCATTGTTTTTGTGTTTGCTGTGCAAGCGGGCGAACCGAACGTTCGAATGTGGTCCCGTTCTGGTATACAAAGGTGCACTCCAATTACGGATACCACCTACAGCAACTACTGTTTTTCTTCAACGTCCTCGTTTGACCTTTGAGAGTGAGTAGTGGAAATCGTGTAATGTTCACTCAAAACTGCATAGAATGAGCATTGGTAACTGGATGGTTTGCCAAAGATGAGCCAAAAATTACTCCTGAAAGAGATTTCAATTTTTGCAGGGGCCTTTTTTAGGAACTGTAGTACGATATAATCTCCCGAAAATACTTGAAAGCTGAAGAGGCCATACTTATTAAGTGCTATTCAATCGATATACCGTTATTATACTACGTACCCATATCCCGTACGTAGACGAGATACACAAATACCGAGGCTAGTACGCAGTGAAGACAGCAGAAGGATATAATGCGACGATTGGAGCTCGATAGCAGAATCACCTCGACTGGAAGGTGTCCTCTGAAAGTAATGATGTAAAACCCTATATCTGGTCTAAATTTTTGCACGGTTCAATGCACGCAGGATAGATTCGACAAATACTAGAGCGATCTGTAGTATTAGTCTCAATTAAAATAGAGATTGGGTGACGCAGGACCCCGAAACGGGTGGTCTCACGGCTATCCAACAGT
>NW_008648989.1:2744153-2746852 GCF_000247585.1 Phytophthora nicotianae INRA-310 | reverse complement strand
GTCGAACCAATCGTAATCTTCAAATCTTTTTGAACCAACTCATGGAACGACCTAAACCCGGTTTGTTGGTATTTCATTTCAAGGTCAAATTGAGAGAAACCGTGATTCAAATTGTGAACCGCCAAAACAAATTGAAAATACATGCCATCCTGTATGGTCATATCATTCAATTACCTACTACTACTTATCTACTGTTCAGAGACAATCCCTCCCCACTCTATGGAGACACAGTACAGCAAACGCTCTCCATTCCGGTATCGTGGTCCGACCCTATCTCAAGATTTGAAATTGTTTTAAGGAGTCTACAGGCTTAGCTGGGAAGCGCGGATTATAAGATTCTCTACATCTTCGAGGTCGTCGTAGCTGGAACCTATACTGTTCTTGCTCTATCATCTACTGCGTTATACAGAATACCTGTATGGCGAAAGCAGTTCTGGACTGTCTGCTTCTCCCGCAGGTCAAGCCAAATAGCCTTGCTCCACTGCATTGCCGTAAGCTGGTCAAGCCAAATAGCCTTGCTCCACTGCATTGCCGTAAGCTGGTCAACCTTGTACGTTTGGTCAGTGGCAACTAAGCGAATGGCGCTCTTCGAATTCTGCACTGCTGATGCGTCTCTTGTTTTGATAATGTCGGGTCTCAATTTGAAACACAATTTCTCTTAGTTTAACCTTGAATGGTGCAAATTTCGTGTATTTATAGTCACCTCAACTACATATAAAAGTCCCAATCAGGTTGCAAAACTGGTCGAGTATACATGTTATCAACAATATTGTCAGGGAACCAAGAGCTCTAGATGCAGCAGCTTGTTGGCTTCGCATCTCAGTAGCAGCAGTGGGAACTCGATTTGCCATCTCGTTCACTTGCTACACGCTTGCAGCGTTCTGATGAAGTTCGTGAAGAGCAAGCTCAGTTTGATTGATAGTTGTAGCCGTCTGTTCCGCAAGAGCCTGCACCTGGCTTACAACCTCAGTGTTCTGATACGCGCGATTCTTGGTTGTTCTCGAGAACACGGGACAGCAGGTGAATGTCATCAAGCACGTGATCAAGCAATTCGTTTACTTGACCTAGGCGATCATCGAGAACTGCCAGCGACTTTTCAACCGAATTTATGCGATCCGTGTTGTAGGTCTCACGGTTGTCATCTCGGCGGTGGCTAGGCGCAGTGTCGCCGCGGACCAAGCGGGTGGCAACCCATCGTCTTGATTCCATCTTGGAGAGTAGGTCGTTGAATCTGCAAACTCTACTATGTCACAATAGAATGTGACTCTATTGGATGGTAGCACTTAGGAAGCTTGGCACTGAAGGACTCGGGCGAATGAGGGCCGTCGACGTTCGACTTTGCACTTCAGTACTTGTTAATTTGTTGGAAAATTGAGAACTGATTGTTGTTTTGGCCACTACATCGTACTCCTACGGACTACTTAAGCGGCTAGATGTACAGTATGCTTATGTAGCAGTCTTGTGGACCCAGGCTCATGCAGATCCAGTTGGTTGCTGTTTCCAACTGCAAGTCTAGCAGGGTTTCCACACGTTTAGGATTTTCGTGAGATTGGTTTCGTCTCGAAACCAGAGATAGTGGCCGATAATGCTGATTTCCTATGACCGGCTGATCTCGAGACATACTTTGTCATTAGATGAAATTTCCGAAATCTAATGAAAGTAAATTGCACACTCAAAAAAAAAACCGTCCAGTACGAGAATAAATAAAACATCGAGAAGTCGACCAGCCAATTGGAAATGCGTAGTTTGGCCAGCCAACGAATTGTCACTATGAGGAGGACGTCTGCCACGCGGTAGTGAGCCAGAGGAAAATCTATTTGGAGTCCGCATCACATGCATTGCGTATTGAGCCCACACTATAAGAGCATCTCCAACGCTTGCGGCCCCATCCTGACAACAAATCGCAAAATAAAGTAAAAAAAAAAACTATGTTTTGAGGAAGGTTTGGTCCGACATTTTTCCAGCGCAAAGAGCTGAAACCTCAACCTCAGACCTCAACGAGTTGTCGATTCCTATCCTACAGTCGTGGCGAGCGAGATGGACGCTGCGTCAAATGACGAGCTCTTCGACAGCAAAAAGTTGTGACGAGGAGGTGCGCCCCCTGTCCCAAACGCGACTACAATTCTGTCAGATGCTGAGTTTAAATATAATGCGGCTGCAGGAATTTACCACGCTCATGCTCAAATACAGCGGTGTTTGCCGTGAAAATAAAAAAAAAATCGAGCATGGCAGATCGCGTCCTGGACGTTCTGCGATCGTAGAACACGATGTTCAAGCTGGACACCAACGCCTTTGGAGCGATTTTTTCACGGTACTCCGACGAGAGCATTGAGCGTCGATTGTTGCAGTTGCGGCATTGGCAATTACTTGCCTTCAGAGACATTCTGCTTTTTACTATCATCCACACATTAGCGAGTTTCTTGTCTTCCTATGGTTCCCAGTTCTGCCGCCGCATAAGGCTCGACGTCGTTAGTGGCTTGTTTCCTTTCGGGGTGTGGAGATCAGGCCCAAAGGAATCTTCAATCTGGTGTCTTGTTTAATCTAACCTAGTTTAAGAACAACAAAAAAGAGTAGGAGACGAAACAGCTTGAACGGAGGGACACGGTCTGGACATCAAAACGCGACCTCAAATTGACGCGATTTGAGGTCAGCAGCGATAATTAACTTACGGTTTGCTTAAATTGAGGTCTGCGTTGGAA
>NW_008648989.1:2740471-2741548 GCF_000247585.1 Phytophthora nicotianae INRA-310 | reverse complement strand
ACTACAAGTCGATGTACACAGGCGGAGGCTGATCAGGGGGAGCAAGTACGTTTACCAGTGGAAAGTGTCGAGCGTACTTTACGTACTGTCGTGCATGCTGCTGGGCATGCATTTACGGGCTATAATGTGCCGGACGTTAGACTTTCGTACAGGTGCAGCTCGTACCGGAGTACGAAGTGCAAAACGAAGATACATTACATTATCAAGAGCAATGAGTACGAACTATGTGGTGAGCATTCCTGTACACAGAAACGTAAGATGACAGCTCCTGAACTGGATGTAACTGAAGACATGCAAGAGGCCACTGATGTGATGGCGCTCACTCGAATGGACCTGACAGCGGAGCGAATCTGGAAGCATATACGTCAGAACTTCTATCCCGACGAGCTTACATTGGTGCAGTTCGGACTTACACGCGAACAAGTCATCCAGCGCGTTCACCGGACACGCCGCTCTCATTTTGGCGCAGATTTACATAAAATCGTCGAGGTTCCGCCGCTGTCACTAGTTTCGGGCACCAACCAGCCATTTTTTCAATTCTATAGGACCTACGTGAATGGATTAACGCTCGAGCGTCTAGTTGGTTGGGCCCATCCTGCCCTTACGATGCTTTTCAAGTACAAGCACACTATGTTGTTCCTCGATGGAACATTTCGAAGTGTTCCTCGCCCGTTTTATCAGTGTGTGGTAATGATGGTGTACGACAATGCTACGGACCTATTCGTTCCTGTGTTTTACACCCTTTGTACATCCAAAACGCAAGACACCTATTGGCATTTGATGGAAGCTGTCAATGCCGCTGCTGACGACAAGATTGAGCCCAGCATGGTCGTCTGTGATTTTGAGACTGGTTTACAAGCTGCTGCGCTAGTTCAGTTTCCGGAAGCAGATTTTGTGGGTTGTTACTTCTATTTCAAGCAGGCTTGTAGAAGAAAGATGAAGGCCCTGGGTTTACCTGAACGTGAGGCAAAGATTGCGATGGAAAAGGGCTGCCTGGATATGCTTACGGTCATCCCCCATGAGAAGATTGAAGACGAAGGCATAAAGTACGTGGAAGCCAAGATCAAAGGAATGTGT
>NW_008648989.1:2736221-2736731 GCF_000247585.1 Phytophthora nicotianae INRA-310 | reverse complement strand
TGTACATTCACAACACAATATGCCATCCAAAGTACTGATTATGTAGAGATTGCGTTTTTCTTTGTACTTTATCAGCCGATTTTATACATTGCCGAGTGTATTACTTTATGATAGTTGTATGGATAATTATGTTAGATTTTCCGACCATACTTGAGCTTTGTATGGTGAACATTTGCCAGGTAACTACCCGCATTTAATTTTAGTCAATCCCAGCTAATAAAATATGTATATTTAGCCAAGCGGACAATATAGGTGAGTCACCTAAATCACCGAATCGAACAAATCAAGTCGGTTGAGCTCCTAAAGTATTGTGTGTTCATTCAATTGTCAAGTGTTAGGCATACCACTTTCATATTTCTCTTTATCGGACCGTCACGATGGGTTTGGAGGAGCTGCAATCTGACAACACATTGCGTGCCAAGGCAACTGCTGTCGCAGCATTCTCCAAGTTTTTAAAGGGTGAGGAAGTTGAAGAGGAATTTGTACGAAAATGTATTGAGGCAGATGAAA
>NW_008648989.1:2729310-2732214 GCF_000247585.1 Phytophthora nicotianae INRA-310 | reverse complement strand
TCGAGCCAGTAGTTTAGTAACCGAGCAAGAAGCCAATACATGCATACGTAAGAGAGACAACGGCTGGAATCGAACCAGCAACCTCAGAGAAGACTCTGTGCTCTTCCAATGAGCTTCGTTGTCGTGGAGATGGGAAGGGGGGGCAGCTCCTTTTGGGCACTCTGAAGGTTTTAGAGTCTGCGAACGCTTCGAAGGAAGGCAGGAGACCTGCGCAGTAGCGTTTAAAAAAATGAAGACTGATCTCCAAGTCTGACTGTCGGTCTGCGAGTGTCGCTGTGAGCCAGTAAATTTGAGTGTCGCGTTCCTGCTGACAAGTGTCGTCGTATTATTGGTAGATAACGAGCCAATAGAATAATGCCAGCCATGACTGGCTGTCCCCAACTCACACTATCCGGACGCATCTTTTTTATCCGGACGATCAAAAAAATCCCGGGCTCATTTCTGAATTTATCGGCTCTAGAGCACAGTGCTCCTGAGTCAAAGTTGCATCAAACTACATAGAAACAGAAAATCGCGTTTTTCTCAGCTCACAGAGCGTTTCAGGCGATTTCCTGGCGCCTATAAACTCGACACAAAACTTGCTCTCTGGTATTCCTATCACTGTTTTAGTTCCCTAATCTCAAACACATCATTTACACAAATTCCATGTGTTCTACACTTATGTGCCAGCTTTCTGGTACAGGTCGGAGAGGTCGGAGGTCGGAGATTTTATGGTACGGAGGATGTTTCCGAATAGAGGCGGATTTGTCGATACGCGGAAGATCATATGATCTGTAGTCTTCAATTTGTAGCTGGACCTGGCTGGATCTTACTGTTCATGCGTAGCATGCACTACATATAGCCGCGTATATATGGCCACATAATTGACTTTGATCTTGGTTTTGTCTTGAATTATTGGAGCTTTAGGAGGTTAAAAAAAAATAGTTTCTAACACTGTTTTGTAATTAAAGGGGGACGAGTGGGATATCTTAGTTTAGAAGTCCAAGGAACTCGAACGGTACTCGAGGATCGGGGTCGGGTCACAGTGCTTGACGACGCAAAAGTTACACCCCACCTTGTCAAAATTGAGGTTCAGTCCTACTGTGACAGAGGATCCAGAAAAGCTTGGATTCTTGGTTTGGTTTGCTAAAATGGGTCTTGGGGCATGAATTCAGATGCTGTACGAGCCGAAACGCACGGAACGAATCGCCGAACTCGAGAGAGAATAGGTACCACATAGTGGCTCGTCTTTTATTTACCTGAACTGGAAGTATGTTTCAGCACAAAGTTTCAACAAGTACCAGGCGTAATGTCTTTATTTCGCATTGTAATAACGAGTAAATTGCACCCAAAACTCGCGCCGTAAAAAAGCTTGAAAATGTCAAAACAGTCCCCGTCGTCGATCACGTTCTGAATGTCCTCCCTACTCTTTCCTGCGTTTAACTAACTGCGTTGATGTCACTATTAGTTTACCAGTGCCAACTTCTTTTGGAGGGCGATGAGTTTATCCTCATCCAGTTTGAGGTTGCGCCAGAGCGTTTGGATTTGTTCCGAATTCATGCCTCGTTGGGCAAAGACCGAATAGAGATCGTCTGGTGTCGTGTTCTGCTTCAGCAGGTTGTTGGCTGCCTGCCTTTCCGACTTTCCGAGTCGAATCCAGCGGTCGAATATGTCATCGAGACTTTTCCCTCTCGTTAACCACGCACCGGTGATGGCCTCGTCCGAAAACCCACCCTTGAGCAGTTGTTGGTAGCTCCGCAACAACTGCTTGTCCTTCAGCTTGGTTTGTAACAGCACTTGCTTGTCAATCAGCTTCGTTTTTCCTTTCTTAACCATCTCCGTAAGCTTCGACACACCGAAGAGCCTCTCTTCTTCACTGACGCCATCGTCAACAGTCGCGGCATTGTCAGACCTTAAGAGCCGTTTGCCAGACGTGCCACGATATTCAGCAGCAGCGCGTTGCGCAGTGGCACCTTCTTGTTCAGTGGCAAATGCAGATACGGCATCACACGACGCGATGGCAATACACATCGCTAACAGCAGTACGTATATCGGACGCGTTTGGTTCTTGTGTAGAGCTCTTGAGGTTTGGGTCTTGAAGATAAATCGAAAGTGAGACTTGTAGGTTGTTGATCAGGTCGTACCGGTACAGTAATAGTCTGAGCCTAAACATCAGGGCAAAGTCAGAAGCATAATCAGAGCATAAACATAAGATCAAAAACCCTCAATAATGATTGAGAATATGGGAGATAGAGAAAAAAAAAAACGACTCATGGAAGAGTGGGGAAGATTTTGTCTAGCTAAACGAAGTCGCTCTGTTCTCGAAGAAGTTTTGAAGTTTAGCAAATCAAGAAAACCAGTGATGTTGAGGTTAAGTCAATATGCATGGTATTGTGTCTACAGATTTCATTCACCGTTTGCAGGAGCAGCATTATCTTTCATTGCACACTACATCGGTTTCTAACAGATATTCTAATACGAACTGTTCGATTCAGGTATTTTCGGAAATATTATGTTAAAAACAATCGACTGGGAGCTTTTTTCAGCATTGTACGAGCAATATGTACAGCTGAGTTTAAGTTCGGTTAGGTACGAATATGGATAGGATGCAATTATCTCGAAAACTCCAAATAGTAACATTTTGTTCGATACGGACGAAGTCACTTGTATTAAAAGTAATATTGCATCATATATGAAAAAATACATATTCTATACAAAAAACATTGAGTTGAGAACTCTCCAAACAGATCGCCAATCTCGGGGACTTAGGTTCGTCAGAGCCGTTTTGTTTGACGCGGTCACACGAAAGGTTCCCTACAAATCAAAGTACGAATAGCATTTCAAGAGGATTATCCCCTAAATCCGGTACATGCAGTCAAAGTACGCACCTTAAGCATAAGGGCATGTCCGTTTTGCTGCACCGAC